>NC_062567.1:20543866-20887199 GCF_022837055.1 Prionailurus viverrinus
AGACAAAATGCTTAAATGATCAAAGCTCGATTCCTTTTTTGAGGCACTTACATTTACTTATGCATATTTGGATGGTAAGGTCAGTTACATATTAAGTATGCTAAAAATAACTCATTAAAAATAGATGTACTAATAAACTGAATTGCTTGCCATTTGAAAAATATTGTGAGATGAATCTGGTTTTTTTAAATAAATTCCTTAGATCTTCATTTTTAAAGCCATTCAAATATACATAAAGGATTTTACACAATTATAAATTAGTGTTTTCATTAACTGTTTATTCATGAATATTTAGCTAGGTTTACAAAGGTGATTTTGATACTGGCTTGCCCATGAGAGGTTCACAATGTAGTGGGGGATGGATATAAGGAAATACAGGATGTATATAAAGACATACACTGTAGTGTGTTTTGAGTTCTTGGCAAGACAATTGGGAATAGTGATTAAGGTCACAGACTAAAATCCATCTACGTCTCTGTCCTGGCCTCTCATATAAGAGCTCTTAAACCTTGGGTAAGTTACCAACCTCTCTTTATCTCATTTTCCTCCTCTATAATATAGGGATAATAATTAATCTAATCTCATAGGGTTGTGGTGAAGATTAAAATATATGGGATGCTTATAAGCTTCTTATAAATTAATGACCTGTGGAAGTGCCAATAATTGTTAGCTATTAATAGGGCTATGTATAGAATATGATGGTGGCATAAAAATAAGAGTAGTTAGGGGGTGGTCTGGGAGATTTCAGAGAAGTGTCACTTGAGAAGAATCTTGAAAAATGAATTTCACTGATCAGAGGGGAGGTAAGAGGGACAGGCTAGGCAGAGAGACATATGTACAAAGACACTGGAGAGCACATGACACATCCAGAGAAATTCAAATATTTCAGTATGGATCCTGAAAAATCTGGCTAAGCATTTTGGATTTTATCTTATAGGCCATTGAGATGAATTGTTGATCTGGGTAAAGACATTCGTTAGACATATGGTCATGGAACCACAGAAATAAGTTTGTCAGTCATTCACTCATTCATTCAGTCTTTTTTGAGGGTGTACTAAGTTCCCAGGCATTCTTTATGGAATGAACAAAACAGGCAGGGTCTGTGATCCTATGAATGGAGTTCATAATCTTGTGGGATAAAGGTAAGTGAGTAAATAAGTTAATAAATACCAGAACTGATAAGTGCTATGAAGGAAAGAAACAGAGTGAAGTGAGAAAGGAGAATGAGATTGGAGAGAAGAATGGGGTTGAGGAAAATCTATGCAGATGGGTTGTTTAGGAGGACTACTCTGAGGCAGTGTCATTGTATCTGAGGTCCTAAGGATAAGCAGGAGGAGGAGGCGAAAGAATAGGGACAGGAGAGTTGTTCCAGGAAGAGAAAGCCACATCTGGGAAGATGCCAAAGCGTCAAGAAGCTTGCAGTGTTTTAGGAACTGAAGAAAGCCAGAATGGATGGCAAATAGTGGCTGAGAGGGTGAATGGACAGAGATGAGGTCAGAGAGATAGTCAGGTGCCAGCCATGCAGAGTTCTATGGGCCAGAGTGGAGAGTTTTATTTTACTTAAAGTGCAGTCAGCCACTGAAGGATTTGATGCAAGGGAATAAATGATTCCATTTAAGTATTAAACTAATTTCTCTAGCTGCTCTCTGGAGCACAGATTAGTAAGGGACAAGTGTAAAAGTGGGGAGAAATGATAAGAAGTCTATTGAATTAGTCTAGGTAAGAGATAATGATAGCAGTGGGAATGGAGAAGAGTGGCTAAATCTGAGGTACATTTAAAAATAGAACTGACAGGGCTTGCTGATGAATTTGATGTAAGAAGTGAAGAAAAAAGAAAAATCAAGTTTGATTCCCTCAGTTTTATAGCTTGAGGGACTGGGTTAAGAATAGTACTATCCACTAAAATTAAGAAAATGTGAAACACTGGAAAAAGAATGTTTGAAGATCGGAGGAAGCAAAAATCAAGAGTTCCATTTTGAACATAAGTTTAACTAGGGTTGCCAAATTTAGCACATAAAAAAACAGGATTCCCAATTACCTTTGTATTTTAGATAAGCAATGAATAGTGGTTTAATATAAGTCTGTGGCAAAGATTGTAAACTAATACTGAAACATTATATATTGTTTATATGAATTATTTAATATGTATTTTATTTTATCTGGCATCCCTAATGGTCAACCCATCTGTGAGAATCAAAGTGGAGTTGTCAGGTGGGCAGTTAGATGTATGAGTTGGAAGCTGAGTGCAGGGGTTTAGGCTAGAGCTATAAATTAGGACTCATAAGCATTAAGACATAGAAATTTAAAACTGTGAGAATAAATGAGATTCCTCATACAGGAAATGTAAAAACAAGAGAATGCTTAGCTCTGAGCTCTTCAACAATTCAAAGTAAAGTAAAATGTAAGAACCCTTTTTGAGTAATTGAGGGGTGACCAAAGAGAATAGAGGGAAGCCAGATCAGTATCAGATTACAAAATCCAAAAGACGGTAGTACTTAAAAGGAGGAGAGAGTGAACAACTATGAGGACTACTACAGTGAGAAAATAAAATGAGGGGAGAAAAGTACACTGTGGCTTTGGTAACACAGAGGTCACCGGCAACCTTAACAGTATACTTTTATGTCATGACTGAGGAATTAGAAAAAGCACACGTTCCTGAAACTTCTAAGAAATCTTATTTGGAAAGACAGCAGGGAAACAGAGTTGGCTGGATGGTGATAGTTAAAACCATGAAAACTTCTGAGCTTTCCCAGGGGAGTGTAAAGAGTAAGAAAAGAAGGCATTTGAAACAGAATGTTAGCAATTTAAAGAAGAAAGGAAAGGAGGAAGGGGGACAGAGGAGTGAGACGTATGAGCCAACTCCTATGTAGGAATTTTATGGGAACAAGGAGAAAGTGGCTGAAAAGAGATGGAGTTATTAGCAGTAGTAAATAACAGAGCAATGAAGAAAAATGAGTGCTAAGACAGCTTACTGTCCCCATGTCACACTGTTTCACTGGAATGTAGGTGTTTGGTAGCTGGTAGTCTTAATCTTCAACATATTATGGATATTTGTAGTCTTTTCCGTATTTAACATTGAGGAAAAGCTTGTCAAACCCAACACAAAATCCTATTGGAATTTTGATTGGGATTGCATTTAATAGAGTTAGAACATTTGTCTAGTCATACAGAGAAAAAGTGTTAGATCACTCCCTCACATTTGTAAGAAATCCCAGATGAAAATGCCTCTATGGATTTGATGATTATGAAGGCATTGAAAATTTTGCCTGAGCAGTTTCTGAGCAGTGGTAGTCACAGAAGTCAGAGTGTAGTGGAATCATAGGTGGATAAGAGAGAGAAAAGCAGAGAATAAATGTACAGCGTTCTTTCCAGGAGCTTGGTTCTAAAGTGAACAGGAAGACGGCATGACCAAATAACCAAAGAGGAAACTCTGGGTTGAGGGAGTTTCATCTTGAAATGTGGGAACATATTTATAAACCATCAGAGAAGGGAGAGAAGAACAGGTTGGAACTTAGGGAAAACATGGGATATTTGTTGAAACAGGGTCGCATGGGCAACAGAAGGGAATAGGATCCTAGGTAGAAGTGGAGATACTCACTTTGGACCAGAGAAAATCTGAATTGTCTCTCAGATGGAGAAACAGTGATGCTGATGAAGCAGATATCAATAATTTGGGGATGAGGCCACAGAGTTGAAGAAATTCTTGCACTTTCTTTCTGAGATTTGGAATAAGGTCATTTACAGAGTGTTCTTGAGTGGAGTGAGCCGGAGACTTGAGGGGACTGTCGAACGTTTGGCATAGCCGCTGGAGGGAAAGTAAGGGACGCCCAGGTGCACATAAAAGGATTGCTGAGAACTCAGATCAAATTGGAAAGCACAGGTGTTTCTCTGAAGTTTTGCTGAAAGGAAGGAAAGACAGAGCGTTGAAAAGATAGAAAGTACCAGCATAGGAAGTTATGTTAACTGAATGGTTATCATGCAAGGAAGTACAGACATTTTACAAGAGGCATTTTGCTTTGTGTCCATTTGTTTTCTCTTAAAGAAGATTTACAAAATGTTCACTCTCCAAGTTTCTTAGTGCATTTACAGCATTAATATGTGTGAACATTAATTAATTTTACAGAAGTCCCCAGGAGGGAGGGAAATAACAGTAATTAGCATCTTCAGTTACAAATGGAGAAAATGATGCCTAAAGATACTCCTGAGGTCATAATGCAAACCACTGTTTACTCATAATTAAATGAACAACATCCTCTAAATTCAATGAAAACAGCAATTTTATAAGACGTTAGTGGGAGTGTTACAGTTACGCGTCATCTTGAGCCCTTTCTGTTGTAGGAGCTCAGTGTAGAGTTAGGCCTATCACAGTTAAAACTGAAGTCAGGGAGATATATTTTGTGACTTTCACTTCCTGACACAGCAGGGGTCAGCAAACTATGACCTGTCACCTGCTTTAAAGAAAAATCAAAAGAAGAATGTTTCGTGAGGCGTGAAAATTATATGGAATTTAAACTTCAGTATCCACAAATGAAGTTTGGTTGGAATGCAGCCACACTCGCGTATCTTCATGTTGTCTCTGGTTGATTTCACACTACAGTAGCAGACGCGAGTAGTTATGATGGAACTAGTAAGGTCTGGAAAGTCTAAAATATTTACTAGTTGGTTCTTCACTGAAAAAAAGTTGGCTGTCACTTCAAATACAGCACCTGCCTGGTCTAGTTTCTATTCCCATAGTGCCTTCCTTATTGCTGCTACACATTCCAGAGCTACTTGTCTTTTTATAAGGAATGCTAAAAATCCTGGACTCAAATGAACAAATGTTCAGTGCTGGAAAGTAAGGTTCAGGTCAGGATGCCTGGATACAGTTGGGCCAAAGGTCACCTTGGCGCCCTTTCATTCTACCGTGAGGTCACTTCTGTCAGCCACAAGGGTGAGTCTGATTCGGAGCATTTGCTAGTTTCTTGACCTGCTGCTCTCTTTGTGACATAATCAGGCCTTTCAGATCCTGACAATTTCCATAGGCGGAATAGTTGAGCAAGGAGATAGGACAGCTAGGCCTCAATCTGTATTTCAAATATAGCTTCCAGGGGCCTACTCTGTTTCTTGGTTTTGAGGTCTGCTGGCCTCGACAAGCATGGCTTAGCTGCCTTGGTCATAATTTTAAATTTTATTTACATTTTTACTCTACTGAACAAAATTTCATTTGGAGGTGAGCTCTTGGGCCACTGCTAATTCATATGCAATTTAACTTTGTCAGTACTTGAAAGATTGATCTTGCTCAACTAGAGTGCAGTTTTGAGACTGCATTTTGAGACTCCTAATAATTTTTCTGTGTCAGCATTTCTCTAACTAGAGGCCAGGCACTATCCCTTAAGGAGATTTCAGAGCTCATTTATACCCCCTTCCTTCCTTGTATTTGTATCTATGGTACTTTCTGTCCCTCGGCATTCTCTGTTCACCCAGTTAGAATCACAGGGCTCTCAGGCGACAGGAAGGGTAACCATGACAAGGAGTTATACGTTTTTTCCTTCTGCTGGAGATTTTTAGAGATGAGCTGTCATGAAACCAAGGTTCTGTCTTATCTTTGTCTTCCACATCTATAAAAATCATACTCTCCTCCACACACCTATAAATATATAAGTTGGCTTCCTGAGGGCAAAAGGGGACCTGTTCTGGGTGTGTTTTCTTGTCTGCAGCATCTCAGAGTGATAAGTTGCTCTGGGGTTTCACTTCAATATTGGATTTTCCTTCAGATTACTTGTCTTGTCTCTCTCTACCACAGATCAGAGGGGAGAAATGGACTGAATGCTAGCTGAGGACGCGAGCTTCGGCCACCATCTTCAGAGTAGCGCTTAACCCTGACAGGTGGAGTCAGGCTGTTTTAAGAAAAGATATTACTGACTATGCCTACAGCTGGATTCCTGTACAGTAGCCAGTAAGAGAAAAAAGAAGGCCTCTCGAAACACTTCTTTAATTGACTGTTTGCTAGTTGGTGTTTGTAGAAGCAAAACATAGATTTCTATTTTCCCCTCTTAACTATTTATAATAACACCCCACCAATAGGGCCTAAGAAATGCATCTGACAGAGAGACTTTTATTTCACTTGGAAGAAAGCCCGGTTGAGAAAAAGTTTAAGTTCAAGAGAAGTAAGATTCTCACTGACCTTTTTTCTCTTCCTTCTTTTGCTTTGCAAAGTCTGTGAGACTTAAATTATCTTTATAATGCTAATTAGCAAGGCCAGGATTTCTTCATATCCTAGAAGTATGCAGAATTTTTGAGAGGTTAAAAAGTCTTTAAAGTTTATTTACCCATTCTCATGAATTCCCAGTTTATTTTATCATTTCTTTAGAAAATATTACTAAATTTAAGTATAATACTGTTTTATAATACTGCTGAGGGCTTTGAAGGGTATATGTTATTTTCTATTCCAGAATGTAATATTCAGATAGGAGCATTTTTGCCACTTGAGTAATACAGCCAATTTTTAGCTCCAGGACCCAAATTTAAAATAGATTGGAGGTAGGACTCAGTCTCATTTCGAAAACATGTGGCCTCGTTTTTACTATGAAAAATAGAAAAGAAGGGAAGCAAGGTGAATGATAATAGCAGAGAACCTTAAAGGAAATAAAAAAATGCCATAACCTTTATTGCCTTATGGCAGTAGAAATTTAATACATAATTATTATGGAAGCTGCTATCATCCATATTTATTGTTTACTCAACTTCTTTTGGAGCCTCAACACTTTTATCTCTAAAATGTTTTCTTCCTACTCAAGTCTACCTCTTTAACTCAGCATACACACATGTTTCACTAACACCATGGTCCTGCTGCTTTGCCCTGGCTCCTCCTATTTACCGTATGTCTCTGCACCAGATTCAGTTAGCAAGCCGAAGAGCATACGCTGATCTCTCTCTGCTTTCCCCCCCCGCCCCCACCGAAAATAAACATTTGAGAAAAAAAACCTGGGTGGCTTAGTCGGTTTAAGGGACTGACTTTGGCTCAGGTCATGATCTCACAGTTCATGAGTTTGAGCACGGCATCAGGTCTGCACTGACAGCTCGGAGCCTGGAGTCTGCTTTGGATTCTGTGTCTCCCTCTCCCCTGTGCCCCCTTAAAAATACATAAACATTAAAAAAAGAAAAGAATAGCATATGCTGGCAATGCCAAGATAACCAGTTTACCTTCTTCTGGCTTTTATGATTTGGGGTACCCTTTTTGCTTTGGAATTTATCCCACAATTCTCACCCTCCTGACTCCTGGACTCTGGCTGGCCCATCTAGACACTATTATTAGTGGCTTGCTGCTGGTGGGCGACTACCAGTAAAGTCTTGTGTGCTTGGATCAGGTTGGTGTCACTTAAATCTATCAGGCAATCAATTTCAGGTTCTTCTGTGTGGCCCTTAAAATGTGAATGAGAAGACAGACCCCCTTCTCAGTTCTTATGAAAAAGTTTCTTGGAATGGGTCTCCAAGCACATATAATTTTTTAAATTGTCCTATGTGTTGCTAATATACCTCTAGGGTTGAGAGCCATTGACCTATAACCTTAAGAATTGCTCTTTATATCCTCTTCCATGGCTGAAGGTAAAGCCTAAAAACTGTTCTTCTCATCCGTTCTTCTCATTAATTTATACTTTTTACAATCATATGAACACTAAACCTTTTAGAAATCATGATTAATCTATTTTTTTGGCTTTCCTTGGTCAGGGAGAAATAAAACCAAAGGAAGTTGTATTCCTTAAGGCACCAAATTTCAGAGACAATGGAACATGCAAGAGAGAAAAAGGGGCCCTTCCCCCCTAATCAGGATTCACTCAGTGAAATTAAATTCACAATCTCTTTATCCCTCTTTTCCTTTTACCATGAAATAGGAAAATTTATTTTTAAATGTCTGTGAAGGTAGAGAGGAGGCACACATGGAAGCTGATTCTAAAAGAAATCAAATATCGAGGAAGACCCTTGATTAGGCTACTCTGGATGTTAGCAGCATGGAATGACTGAGAGAGAAAATAAAGGCTACACAAACTAGAAAGGAAGTTTAGATTTGTTTCTTGTTTTGTTTTGTTTTGTCTTTGACACAAATAAGCCAACAGAAATGCTGTGTGAAAGTAAATGAGCAGTTAGGCACAACAACAAATGAACCAGCAAGGCAGAAGGCAAACACCAGTGGCTCACCAGTGAGATAAGTATAGGAAATAAGCTAAAAGACATGACTACATAAGACAGATGTAACAAACACAGACAGCAGATGAGAATCACATATAAATAACAGAGGCAGCTGGAATTCAGCTGAACCCTAGACCCTCTCTCCTATTATCTGTGCCTAAATAATCACAGACATTTCCTCTGTCCTGCGAACCCATGGTCCCAACTGCGTAATTGATATTTCTGCTTGTGCCTCAATTCATCAGTATGTTAACGACCAACTTGTGGATCTTCCTCTGCCGCTCTGTCTTGTCTCAGGGAATGCCACCACCATCCATCAGAGAGTAAGTAAGAACCACAGCATCATCTTTGACACTTCTCTTTTCCTCAGCTTTCATAGCCAGTCTATCGTAAATCCCTGTCAAGTTGGCACCCTCAAATGGGTTTACTTTTCTCCATCTCCACTGCCACCCCTTTGTTTTAGTGCCCTGCATTCATCGGAATTCTCATTCAGTATCCTCTCTCTACCCTGCAGCCAGGGAGATCTTTTCTAAATTCAGTTTTGTCATTTTAAAACTTGTGCCCTTCCTCAGAAACCCTTTGATGACTTTCCAGTGCTATAGGATAGAGACCAAAATCCAAACCCATACTTACAAGTTCAAGCATGCCTGACGCTGGCTATCTTTACAGCTTCAACACTGACTTCTCTCCCCTTCCTTTTGGCACTTAAGCTACACCCTTGTCATTGGATAAACCATGCACACCAGGGACTTAATAATACCTGTGGCTTCTCTGTTTGGAACACTGTCAATTTTCTGTATCCATTACCACTCCACCTATTTAACTCTTTTTTTCTCCTTCTAGTCTTCATATCTCAACTCATCCATCACTCTCAATAAAGCCTCTCTTAAGCTCTCATTCCCATCCGGATTTCTTTTCTGTGTCCTATTGCAGTTCTGAGAAGTTTTCCTGTAGAACAGGGCTCTTCAACATCAGCACTATTCACATTCTGAATTAGATAATTCTTTGTTGTGGGGCTGTCCTGTGTGTTGTAAGTAACATCCCAGACCTCTATCCACTAGATGTTAAGTCATGACAGTTAAAAATGTCTCCAGACATCGTCAAATATCTGCTGCCCCATTAAGAACCATAGCTTTAGAGCAACAATCTCTACCTCAGTCTGTGATGTATGTCTTTCCTAAATAACTGAGTACTCCATGAGAGCCAGAACTGTGTGTGTATGTGTGTGTGCATTTTGAATAGAAGAATGGGGAAAATGAAAAACAAAACACCAGTGGGAAATAATGTCACTATTCGATTCTCAACTCCAAAGTGTATTCTTTCTTTCTTGTCCAGATGGAAATTTGAGAATTCCATACATGACATTATTGAATTTAAAATCAGCATAATCTTGAGGTAGCGTCACTAGAGAACATTAGTCATGGTATATATGCTTCTGGTCCACTAGTTGAAGTTTCCAGATTATGCTTCTTGAGGAGGAGGCTCAACTTCTCTACATCTAAATAAGCATACTAAAAACATACATATCCCTCATGCAGTTATGTAGCAATTTGGTATTATTAACTATTTGGGGAAAAACTATTCCCGCAACTTATTTCATGTCTAAGTTTGAAATGGAAATGGAGTATACAGCCTTCCTTACATGTAATAGGACACAGAAGACTCTGTGTCTTCTGTGAGGTGTTTTCTAGTAGCTCCAAGTGGCTGGTGAAAAAGATAGACATAAATACATTAACAACAAGTAAAAATGTAAATAGGAGTGGGTATACAAAAGGAGTAACACTTGACTCTAAATAGAAACATCAGGAACATCTTTCCAGAAAAGGCAGTATTTGAACTGCTTTGAAAGATGAGTAGGAGTTTTTAGGTAAAAGAAAAAAAATTTGCAAAGTTCTTGGGATTAAAAAGAACCCAGAAGAACACAGCATGTGGTCTATGGAGTGTTGGAGATGAAGGTGGAAAGGTTGGAAGGAACTAGAACATGAAGAGCTTTAAATGCTGAGATAAGGAATTTGGATTCGTATACAGTAAGTCATCACAAGAGTTTAAGAAAGAAACGACACAGTACATTTATGTTTTACAGAAATCTCCCTGGCTGAATGCAGAAGGTAACCTAGAACGTGGGGACTGGAAATACAGAGACCGTTTAGAAATCCATTATAATTGTTTCCAGAGAAATGAAGAAAAGCATGATTTAAGGCAGTGACAGTAGGGGTGAGAGAGAGGGAGTAATTTTCAAAGATAATTCGTAAGAAGAAACAGCATAGTACTGGCCGTAGTGATGAGA
Source organism: Prionailurus viverrinus (assembly GCF_022837055.1). Taxonomy (NCBI): domain Eukaryota; kingdom Metazoa; phylum Chordata; class Mammalia; order Carnivora; family Felidae; genus Prionailurus; species Prionailurus viverrinus. The sequence goes on from NC_062567.1 coordinate 20,554,320, forward strand.
AAAAGGAATCTAGAACGACTCTCATGTTTCTAATTTGATTTTCGTTATACGCTGTGAAGCCGTTAACAAAGAGGATTTCGAAGGAACAGGTTTGAATGGACTAAGAGGAGTTTGGTTTTGGACATGCTAAGATGAAGACATCCATGAAACTAGTTGGAGGAGACAGGACTGGTGCTCAGAAGAGAGATCAGACGTAGTATTTAGATTTGAGTTACCGTGATGAGGTGGTAACTGATTATGGGAATGAAAGCGGTACCCCAGAGAAAGGGTATGAAGAGAGGCAGATTCCTACTGTGTATCACCCAGGGAGGGTTTAGAAAAGAAAACCCTTATTCTAGGTCTTTATCCAAAATTTGAATCACCTGAAGGATTTGAATTTTAAGATTCAGTAAGAGAAAGTAATCAAATTACTTTTATGTCCGTTTACACTGATTTATTTATTCTGCTGGTATCAGGAGAACTAGTGTTAAAATGCCTTAAAATAGGTTCTATTTACAGCTTTCTGTGAGTCAGGAAGTCACAAAATCTTTGTAAATTTTGCAAGGCTTCAAGAACAGCCTTCCAGATATGTGCTTTCAGACCATAGGCATATGGTGAGAGAGTTGTTGTCTTCCAAAAGCAGTGATTAAAAAATAGGAAAGTTTGGGTATGGTTTTAGACAGTTTTTAACTGATATAGCACCAATGGACCCATTCTGTTTTAATGACGACCTTAATTTTACTCACTTGAGGGCATACTTTGCCCATGGATTTCCATATATATCTGTTTCAGAACTTTTTGTACTTTATCTGGCATGCGGTCCATTCATGCTAATGACTGGACATGTGATTTTGGCCATTTTAATTATGTAAACCAAAATACTCTATTTTATTATTTCATAATTGACATGCTCAAATCAAGCTCTAGCCTATTTTTATTGAAATATATTTGATGAATCACATTATGTAAATTTAAGATGTACAACATGTTAAATTGATGCATTTATATATTGTAAAATGATTGCCATTGTAGTGATAATTAACACCTCTACCACATTACATTATCATTTTTTAAGTGGTTGGAATAATTATGTTCTAGTCCTTTACCAAGTTTGATGATTGTAATACAATATTGTTGTCTATATTCTAGCCTATTTTCTTGTTACATTGGATAACTATAAAATTGTGTTTGCCAAAACCAGTTGTAAACAACTAGGTACCGTGAACAGACTCTGATATGAATTTTGAGCTAAACGTTCACCAGCAAATGGATATAACGTTTTTTGTTGTTTTATTTTTATGTTCACCAAAAGGCAAATAAGCAACTTTTTTTTTTTCCTAGTGACATTTTTAATTGGTAGATAAGACAGGGAAGATAATCCAACAAAATCTTCCATCGGTTTTCATAATAGCAAATGAGGGTTTTGTTGCTTTATTTATGGTGCCCTTTTAGAAAAAGGCATTATCTGAGGCCAGATAAACGAGTGACTAATCAGCTGAAAGGTCATAAAAATGTTATTGCAAATTTAAACACAATTGTAATATATTAGCAAAAATTTACTCATATCAGAATTAAATTTAAGAATTCGTTGAAGGGCAAAATTGTTTATACCTAAGGAGAACAAAATCAGAATTTAACAATCGATTTCTAAAGACTATTTTCAAAACAAATGTTATGTGCACTAAGAAATGAGCAGGTATATATGTTTTATATAGTTATGATATATTTTACTATAGTTTATTCTGAAAAATAATATTTAATTTAATTTGAATTTTGATAGCTTTTAACATAAACTAAAACTAATACTAATAAAATAAACTTTGCTCAAAGACACAAAACCAGTAAGTGGCAGAACCATTATGCAAGGCTCAGGTCATAAAAACGGCAAAGCTTATGTATTTAATTACCATGCTATGTGTGTGAGTGTTTCTCATCGTTGATAGAATGTAAGTAGAGAATTATGAGCTTCTTTCTATTTCTTGTACCCTTTCTTGTAGGGCTTTCTTCTGTCTTTGCCAGATGATCAGATAGATGTAAATGAGTGAGAAGTTTGGAAATGTTACTAGCTTCAATGTAAGCTAATATAACACACAAAATGAAGGTACAAATGGTAGAAATACCAGAAAATTATAGAGTAAAGGTTTGTCTGCTGCTTTACTCCTTGTATGGTAAGTCTTGCAAATTGGTGGCACCAGCTTCACGAGATTTGAGGGATAAAAGCTCTGTTAATTTTTATCTTTGACCCTTTAGCGTGAGTTTCAGATCCTTTAGTATTACTTATTTTTTAATTAAAATATAATTCACATAGAGTGAAATGATCTTAATTGTACAGTGCAGTGAGTTTGACAAATGCATACACCTTTGTAATTCATACTTCTGTCAAGATGTAGAAATTTCCATTAGCTCCAGAAAGTTCTCTCATGTCCTTTCTTAGTCAATCCCCATGCCTCTCTCCACCCCTACCCAGAGATGACCATAATTCACATTTCTATCACTATAGATTAGCTATACTCATTCTAGAACTTTGTCTCTTTGTCTCTCTCTCAAAAATAAAGATTGAAAAAAAATTTTTTTAATTAAAAAAATAAATTCCCATTTTATATTCCCATTATTGATTTATGTAAATTCCATTTGCTCTAAATCTTTTCTACATTTGGTATTGTCAGTCTCTTTAATTTTAACAGTTTTATGTTATGTTTTGTTATGTTATGTTATGTTATGTTTTGTTATGTTACGTTATGTTTTTTAACAGTTTTAACAGTTTACTTTAATCTTTTCCATCCTTGTGTGAAATTAGAGTCCTAAAACGTTCCATCTCATAAATGCAATACAAGGATATTTTACGGAGTTTGGAAAACGCTGAAAATTTTAAGTAATGTAAAAATCACTTAGAAGTCTACAATTCGGTACTTAAAAACATTTAAAATTTAACATAAAAGATTTCCATATATAAAAATTATAGTCCTATACTCTGTTGTCATTAAGTACACTCCAAAACCTTGAATTTTATGACATATTATTACATCATAGAGTATATCATAATTTATTTTACCATTTGTCTATATCTCAGGATATAGATTGTTCCTAATTTTCTCCCAATATGAATAATGCTATGCATGGAACATTCTTATAACAACATCTTGTATGTGATTCAGATTATTTCTTTAGGACAGCTTTCTTACCAGATCATAATGTTGTCTCATGTCTAGTCCTTATACCTCTTATTTCTTTTTCTTATCTCATTGTATTTAATAGAAATTCTGGAATCATGTGAAATACCAATGTTAATATCAGGTATCCTTACCTTGTGCCTGGTTTTAAGAAGAATGTCTGCCTTACCGCCAAGACTTGTAGGTTTATTTATGGTAGATGTTCTTTCTGTTAGGAAGTGATGCTTATGAATGTTGCTTTCAACATGAATTTCAGTTGTGATAAGAGTGCCACTCATGGACATATTGTGCGCAATGAGCATAAAGTGTGGGAAACCTTACCCAGGTTGGGTAGTTCAGAAAAGTCTCTGAAACTTCTGTGTCTGCCACCTTGTCTGATACAGCGAAGGCACTCAAAAAACCTTTATTGTATGAAAAGTCCTTGAAATTAAGACCCGAGGAATGAGTTGAAGTGAGCTAGATGAGGGTTGGAGAGGGAGGTGGGAATAGGCCAGGGTGAAGGGACAGGATGAGCTCTGACAGCCCTAAGGTGGGGAGCAGCTGCATTTGCAGAACTGAAGTGGCCAGGTTGGCAGAAGCATCATGAGCAAAGGGCAGTGCAGACGGGGCTGAGGAGGCCCCTGGGGCTACAGTGTGTTCAGGGTTTCTACTGTTAGAGCTTTCAGAAAATGATAAAACTGATTGATATTAAGTATTTTCTTTTGGGGGCCCTGGGTGGCTCAGTTGGTTGAGCATCCGGCTCTTGATCTCAGCTCCCATCTTGATCTCAGGGTCATGAGAGCCCATGTTCGGCTCTGCACTTAGGGGTGAACCCTCCTTAAAAAGCATCCTCTTTTTCCTTTTTCATGCTACGTTACATTTCACTTCAACAAATATTGGCATTATGATTATTACTTTTTTTTTGCTTTTACATGATACATTTTTGTTTATTCCTTTTTTCTCTGGACTTTGCTTTTTCCATCATCCCTCCCTTTTTTCCTTCATTTATCTTACTTCCTTTCCCCATAACTATAAATGCTTATTACACGACAGACCTTAGAGATGATGCTTGGATACCTTTCCTCTAATTAAGTCTCTTGTAAACAGACTCCAAAACTTTATTTTGGTTTCTTTGGCTTTTTGATTTTTTTATACCTACCCTGAGTAGGTCTCCTTCTACATCCCTCCCTTTCTTCTTTTTCCCTTCCTTGGTTAACATTTAGGATTTTTAGTTGATTATTAGCTGAATAATAAATGAATGCATTGTTGTTTTTATACAAAATTAACAATGAAAAATTATAAAGCAGTAAGAAAGACCCCTGTTTCCTTCCACTTCTGCCTTTTCCCAGAAGATGTATGCCATCAAGGGTTAAATATATGCATGCACACTCTTTTGCTAAAAAGTTTTTTTTTATTTCAATATTACTTCTATTGGAGCTCTTGTCGTGCCTGTACATATCTTTTTCATTTTTAAATAGCTGCATTCATATGGATGAAGCATGGTTTACATTCTCTGCTAGTGATGGATATTCCAATTGTTCAATTTTTCACCAGGTATTGTACCAACAGTGCTTTGGTAAACATTCTTGTGCGTATATTTTTGTGAAAACATGCAAATAGTTACTGAGGATAAATTCCCTGGAGGTGGAGTTGCTGGTATAATCAAGTACAGACACTTAAAATTTTGATAGGCACTTCAAAACCGCTTATTCAAAGGCTTCATCAGTTTGGATTTTTATCAGTATGAAAGTACCCATTTTCTGGCTTTCTAATCAGTGATTTTTGTTATCAATCTTTGTAACTTTTTCAATCTAATGGGTTCAAAATGAAATACAATTTTTATTTACATTTCATGATTACTTGTGAGGATGAGTACTTTTTCACATTTTTATTTCTACTTGTATTTCTGCTTTGAATTCTCTGTTCACAGCAGGGTTACAGTTTTCTATTTCACATGCGTCTTTGTATTTTAGTGGGAGGTTGGTAAAGGTTGTTTCAGGGGCCTCTGTCCAGATGCTATTTTAAATGACAGCTTTACAGAGTTGAATTCTGAAAATGAGAGGGTCAAAGTTGAATGCTACCACTATATAATATTGCCTCTGTCAATTTCCTTGAGCAGGTTTTTTGACCTCTCTAAACCTCAGGCATCCTAATTTACAAAATGGGGATTTGTGGTGAGGATTAAATGTTTTTGTGAGGGTTAATTAACATAAACTGTGTGGAATACTAGCTGGTGCAAAAATTCTGCTGTCATTATTGTTATTGTTGTCATTACTATCACTTTTATTATCAACATTTTGTTAAAATCAAAAGGTATCTTCAATTGGGGAAAATGCCATTGAATGAGCAAACTAGCAATGCTAGATATACTTCTAGGTCCCTCTTTTATCTAATACAGTGGTTCTGGATATACCTGCTTTCCCCCAAGTTGTTTTTTTTTTCTTTTTATTCCCAGAATTTATGCATTTTCTGTCTTTCATGGGCTTAAAAATGTAGCGAACAAAGAAACAAAGAGAAAACTATAGTAAATGAAATGCATTCATGGGGGTAGAAGAGAGCTGCTGTTCTGGTCTTTGGAGTCATACCTACCAGCATGTCATGAAACCTGTCACATAGTGAAAGATGTATCTTAAAGTCATATTCCAGGGGCACCTGGGTGGCTCAGTTGGTTGTGTCTGACTTCGGCTCAGGTCATAATCTCACAGTTGATGAGTTCGAGCCCTGCAGCGGGCTCTGTGCCGATGGCTTGGATGGAGCCTGAAGCCTGTTTTGGATTTTCTGTCTCCCTCCCTCTCTCTGTCCCTCCCCTGCTCATGCTTTGACTCTCTCTGTCTCTCAAAAGTAAATAAAACATGAAACATAAATAAATAAATAAATAAATAATAAATAAATAAATAAAGTCACTTCCCATATTATACAAAATTCTGCTTCAAAGAAAGACATTAATAAAGGGAAGCAAACCTACTCATTTAGCCTGCCCTTAACAGAGGTTTAGGGGATTAACTGAGGCACAGATGTGTGGTAGTTGCGGATAGATAGACTTATTCTTGATTGATTTAGATGCACAACTGGAAATAAAAGCCTTTTCTGAAATATGAATTGCTTCTTAAAAAAAATTCAACAAAAGATGAGAATGATGGGATCCTTCATTCCTAAAAGGAACCTCTACATCCTCTGAATGGTTTGCTTATATAAAGGAGCAATCTTAGAGGAAAAGGGGCATCTTAGCAGAAAGGGTCATAGGCTCTTTGGGGGCATAAGAAGACCTACTGTGTTAATAGCTCTCTGAACTTTCAGAGTTCAAGATCTCTGCCTTTAGGTTTTAAGTATTGGCTATCTGTTTTATCTTCTAAGTCCTATCTGGAGGAGCAAACTTTTAATTATTATTAGTCACTAACACCCTAATTGGCATTTATCATATCCTTTTTGTTTATAACTAGTAAGTAAGATTAAGCATGGAAGAAATTACAAGTTGAAGATTAAGAGGAATAAGGGAATTATTTTGAAATATGTGCCTTAGCTTGAAGAGGGCAGGCCTGGATGAGGTGACAGAAAGGGTGCCCTGAGGGTACTGGTTGTCTGAAGTGGAAGGGTTGAGGGCAGAAGAGCACAGGGGCAGAAGGATCCCAGAAGGCATTTGCAAGGAAGCTCAGAGAACAGTGACTTCATTTATGCTTGAGTCCGCTTCTGCCTCCACCTACCCATCTGCTTCCTCCATTTTATCCTTATGAAACCAAGACCCTCTAATATGCTAAACCAATCTTAAACAGATGGTTTCTATTACTTCCCTCCTCTCGTGCTTCTCTTCCTTTCCCTTTTCCTCCACTTACTAAGATTTTGATTATTTAATTTATTCTCTAAATCATACAGCAAACCCGTAAATTAAAGTGAAGAATTTCCTCTCCACTTGAATATGGATCAGCATGCATGTTGCTTTTCATTGTAATCATTTATTTGGTTACTTATTAATTTATTTGGTGAGAAAGTCAGTGAAATTTTAGGACTTCTGGAAAATACCAAAGGTATTTGAATATGTCATAAAACCTACCTCATTTATTTCTAGCCTATAGATGTATATTCAGAGAGTTTTATTACAAAATATTAGCTGATTACCATTAACCACTGGAAAATTTTAGTTTTTGAAATCTTCAATTTCAGGTGCCTATAGGTCATTCACATAGAATTCTCTTATAGGAAAGTGAAAATATGAGTCTAGAGCTCCAGAAAGAGGTCTAGGCTAGAGATAAAGACTTGGAATCATTAGTTTAAAAAAACTTCAAAATTTGATTACTTCTAGAAAACTGCTTTAGTAATAGTTTGGGTTTTTTTAAAGACTTTTTAAAGGCAATTTCCTTTTTTTTAATGTTTATTTATTTATTTTGAGAGAGGGAATGTGTGAACAGGGGAGGGGCAGAGAGAGACGGAGAGAGAGAGAATCCCAAGTCGGCTCTGCCCTGTTAGCACAGAGCCCAATGCGGGGCTTGATCTCATGAACCATGCGATCAAGATAACCTGAGCCAAGATCAAGAGCCACCTACTTAACCTACTGAGCCACCAGATGCCCTAATAGTTCTGTGTTTGATGAGGTTAAACACAATTGCTTTTTAAAAATCTATTACATTGTAAAACTTTTTTCTGCTTTTTAAAATAACATTGTTTTAACTTTTTAGTAATTCTTTTCTGTCAAATGTCTAAATGTACTTCATTATTTCTTGTGTCTTTTTGAGCTGATAGCCTAATCCTAATACATTTTTATATTATATTTTAGAGCTAAGAGTAACTAAGTAGGATGCAAACAGAGAAGAATGCCTAATTAAAATATCTCTCAGTTATTGTGACCTTTCTGAATTCTGTATGGAAGGGTTAGCATTTGTTATCTGATTAAAAATTATGAATTTATTATTTGAAAATCTTTGCAGAGCCATATTTATAATGTAATATATACAACTCTAAAATATCAAGATAAGTATCTAATTGCAAACATGTTATGACTTCAAAAACATGGGAAAGGGGCATTAAGGAATCTACTGAAATCATTGCTTCACTATATACTAAATAATTTGGATGTAAATTTTAAAAAATAATAAAGTTAAATAAAAAAAGGATTATTCTGGTAACAAATCAGGCAGATGAAGCTGAAATCATAATAGATACCATAAAGAATGGCAAAATTCTGTAGTCTGTTCAATGTGAAATAAACTCAAATGAATTAACAGAAAACAATTAATGGGTTGTGAAAAAAAACAGAATTGACAATCAAAATGTAAACAGGATTAGTTAATATATCCCTCCTTTTTTTTCCACTTTGTCTTCGGGCAAACAAGTTTAAGAATGATGCACTCCGTGTGGACTGAATCCCATCCATAATGCCCGTTTAACGATTCTTCTTCTTAATTTGGGGAAAATCAGAATCCAGTTTACTGCATGTCATCTAGAGGTATTTACACAATTTTAGAGGTTGAGTTTTGAGTCCCTGTCTCTATCATCCTTGCACCTAAGTAACAATTGTTTTGTTTTGTTGTTGCCTGTCAGATATAATGCTGCTCTTTTAAATTTCTGAACTGCTAACTTTAGCAAATAAGGAGCATCTCATACATCATTAAATCATCTATTGGTTTATTCACCGAAATGCTCATCATGTTTCTTTGGACATTTCTAAGTGTCTTGTCAGAATGAAAACTTTTGTGTTAAGGTGGAGTTGAAGGAACAGAAACAAGTCGTAGCCTGTTTAGACTATTTCCAAATATCAGACAATATATGAAATGTTCCTTATTTTACATGTTGCCTAGTCATTCCAGGCATTCCTAAACATGCCATAGAAGACAGATGATGTGTTCAAGACAGCCTTAACGGTTCTGAGCAATTCTCTTCTTGTTCTCACATTGGTTTTTTTTTTTCCTTAAATAAGGCAATTGAAGAGATGCTGATGTTGTCTGGCTAACATTTGATGGGTTCTGTTGCCTCTGTGTGAGCAGCAGTATTTTAAAGTAGTTACCTTACAGACCACAGTTTTCAACATACCAGACTGAAAAAGAAAAAAAATTCTGAAATTGGACAATGTTCAAATGATGACGTAAGATTGCTACTTAGCAATCAGGTGAAACTGAGCAATGATTTATGAAGTCTCTTGAATTTATTCAAGTATAAAATATATTTATGTTTAAAAAATGATGTCAAACTAGACGATATTTGAGTTCATCTCTATAACAGAGATTATTTGAAGAAGCAAAGTGTTTTATTAATATCTTTTAAAATACTTAATATTTTATATTTTATTATGATTCAACAGAATGGATTCTTTATGAGATTCTTCATATGATTCAATCCTCATGGATTCTTCATGAGGAGGAATTTGTTCTTTCAATTATCAACTTTTTATTTGAAAATATATCAATCTCAGTAGCTTTTAATCAATAATAGAAGTCTAAGCAGATAACATATTTTGTTTCAGTAATTTTATGCCACTTTATTTAAGGGTATACAGTAATCCTCCTCAAGGCAAAATTCTTTAGTTTGTGAAGTTCACTGTGTATGCTTTTTTGACATTTAGAGAATTTATCTCCATTATGTGAAATATGAGTTGCTCTGTTTATTAGTACTAAAAGAAAAAGAGAATTGAAGTTTGCAAATAGATACAAAGACATCAAAGCTACTTTTGTAAATTATGGGAAAAAATTAGGACAAATAAGGACTTGATCATCTATATTTCAGGAATGTATCCTAGTGGCATCTTAGCAGAGGAGAGGTGCTAAGAGGTGGGAAGAAGTCTGGTAGAAAGAGCTTTGGTACTAAGTTGTTAAGGACATACGCAGGAGAGATGAGCTTGGCTGAGTAAAGGTTATCCAAAATGTTCCCTCTCATGCATCTGTTATTCTGCATCTCTGCACTTGCTGTGAGTGTCAGCAACTTTGAGCCATAATAGCAGGCACTGAAGTTCCGTGGGGAGCGGGAGGAGGAAACTCCTCTGTATGCTCACACTATTTGAAACAAAGCTAAGCAAATGGACAGGTATCTCATGTAAATCCTGCCAAACCTGCATTAAATGGTGAATCATAATTAATAATGAATGACCTGTTATATGTAATATCACATGCATAAAAATACCAGAAATTTTAAAACTCAGTGTGTTGTACTGTTTTAAAGAATAAGAAACTGTATACGTTTCATATATAATGTTTATATGAAAGTATACACATAATGTATATATGAAAGTATATATATACTTAATATATATACAGTACTTTAATGTATATGTTAGTCTGGATTTTGTTTTTGGATAAATTAATTTTTCTAAAATGTCTTAAACAGCTCCACTACAAATTGTCAAATCATGTGAAAATAGGCTTTCTTGTGAACTTTTAGAAATTAGGAAGAATTCCAAGTTAAGGCAGTGTGGCAATTTTTTAATGTTTTGCATAAAACCATCAAGAATTTTAAACTGAATAGTAATTTTTTATAACATTTGAACTGAACTCCTTACTTGTAATTTGTTTATTACTTGTGTCTATTTATTTTAAAATGCTTTAGTAGTGCTACATGTTTTTGTTATTATATTACATGTAATTCTGTTCCTTTGGGTAAGAAAATGACTGAGGGTCAGATTGGATGTACAGAGGAAATCACAATGACTTAAGAATCAGCAGCAGTGGATAATGGGACCTTGTTCTGTCACTCATCAGCTGAGTGATCTTAGATAGACTGTTGATCTCATTTTCTCTATCTGTCCATGAAACATTGATGATGAAGTACCCTTGACTGAGTGCCTGCTCCATGCTGGGCAGTGTTATGGCCAGTATTTGCAACAGTGCTGCAAGGAGGGTCATCATTACATCCATTTTATTAAATGAAGAAACTGAAGTTCAGAACGTTCAGCAACTTGCCCAAGATCACACAGCTGATAAGCGGCCAATGATGAGATTCCAAACTGTCTGGATATAAAGCTCATATACGTTATTACATGCATTTAAAATTCTCTGTGGTACTGTTCTTGAAGATGGGAGAGTAAGAGGAGCCTAAACTTACCTCATCCCAACAGATACATCAGTGGAACTAACTCAGAAAATGAATGGAACACTGGCAAAATAGACCATCCACAGTTAATCACAGGGAGGAGGCCATATTGAAAATGGTAGGAAGGACAGAGTCCTAGTCAAGAATGAAACTAACCCAAGAGACTGAGCATAGTGGAGGACACCACAAGAATGGACAAGGAGATGAACAGACCCCACACCAGACACCCTAGACATAAGGGACCTATACTAGAAAAACAAGTCCCCAAAACATTTGGCTTTGAAAACCAGAGGGGCTTAACTTTGCAAGGTTTTACAATCAGTGGGGCTTAACACAGTAACTTTAAAAGTCAACTGGAAAAGCTAGAAGGAAATCGGAAACTGAGGCCCCACCCTTATAGAGCCAGCATAAAAAACAACCCATCTCAGATACAGCATAGAGGGAGCAGTTTGGAAGTATACAAGAAGAAGATTTATTTATTAGTCTCAAAACATTCACTGGAGGGGCAGGGATCTTTCGGAGACTTCTCCAAGAACAAAATGCTGGTGAGTGCCATTATTCCTCTTCCCCAGCCCAGATACAAGGACACCTGCAGGAACCAGTATGAACACTTACCACCTTGGTTGCTAATACAGCATGCCCTGCCCCTGCATTCTCCTGTGGATTTGCCCCATCCAACCCGCACCACTGTCTAGGAGTCCTTCCAAGCAGTGACTGACATGTCTCATTCTGCAAGCATACCTGACAGTGATCCGCATCACTTCAAAGGGTCTCTTACCCAGGGAGAGGGGAAGAAAACCACATACACCAGTTCAACTGCAACCCTAGCAATGGGCTGGGGGCAGACAACTGATTTGATTCCTGGCCCTGCCTCCCAATGAAAATGTCTCGGAGAACACAGGGAAAGCATCCTATAGTTCCCTGTGAACCCAGTAGTGGACTGAGGGCAGACATATTGCCTAACCCAAGTAGGCCAAGATGGCCACAAACTGGCCACTTAATAGTAGAGGGACCAAACTCTACCCACAACAGGCAAAGAGTGCCATTGTAGCTGACAAGACTGAAGGCAAACATGGTTCAGCATGCAGCACACTTAGGAGACACCCCTGAAGTGCCAGGTTCTGGTGAAGGGGACATTGTGCTACAGGGCACCACACAATCTCTTCTTCATAAGGCCACTAGTCTCAAGTTCAAGAGATGTAGCTGACTTTCCTAATACATAGAAATAAACACAGAGAGTTGGACAAAATGAGGAATCAGAGAAGTATGTCCCAAATGACAGAACAGGACAAAATGACAGCAAAAGAGCTAGATGAAATGGAGATACGCAATATGCCTGATAGAAAATTCACAGTAGCAGTGATAAAGAAAGATACTTACTGGACTTGAGAAAAGAATGGCGGATCTCAGTAATATATTCAACAATGAGATAGAAAATATAGAAAAGAACCAATCAGAGATGAAGAACTCAATGACTGAAATTAAAAATTCAGGGAATTTTGTAGTAGGGAATAAATGAATAAGTGTAGGGAATAAGTGTAGTAGACTAGAGGAAGCAGAACAGATCAGCAAACTGGAAGACAGAATAATAGAAAGCATCCAAGCTAAACACCAAAAACAAAACAGAATAATGGCACCCATCAGCATTTTTGTTAAGAGAACTCAGCGACACATCCAGCATAATAATATTCACATTTTAGGGATCCCAGAAGGAGACGACAGAGAAAAGGGGACAAAAATTTATTTCAAGAAATAATACCTGAAAACTTCCCTAATCTGGGAAAAGAAACAGACATCCAGATCCAGGAGGCATATAGAGCCCCCAACAATACAAAAGCCAAGGAGGTCTACACCAAGACATGTAACAATTAAATTGGCAGAAAGTAGTGATACAGAGAAAAATTTTAAAAAGCAGCAAGAGAAAAGAAAACAGTTACATACAAGGGAAACTTCATAAGGCTATCAGCTGACTTTTCAGCAGACTTTATAGGCCATAAGGGAATGACATGATATCCTCAAAGTGCTGAAACAAAACAAAACAAAACACCCTGCGTCCAAGAATACTCTATCCAGTAAGGCTATCATTCAGAATGGAAGGAGAGATAAAGAGTTTTCCAGACAAATATAAGTTAAAGGAGTTCATCACCACTAAACTAGTCTTATAAGAAATGTTAAAGGAAAGAAAAGGACATAATCACGAGTAAGAAAATTAGGAAAGGAAAACATTTCACAAGTGTATGCAAACATAATAAAAGTAGATTAATCATGTATAAAACCATTATGGAGGTTAAAGCACAAAAGCACTAAAATCAATTGTATCTATAAAACTAAGTTCACAAAATGAAAGGATGTAAATTATGACATCATATACATAAAACATGGCAGGGGTAGAAAAAATTTAGTACTTTAAAGTGGATTCAAACTTAAGCAACCATCAACTTAATTGGAATGTGCTATATGCATAAGTTGTTATATATAAACCTAATGAATGGTATGAATGAAAAACCTGTCAGAGATAAAAATTAAAGAGAAAAGAATCTAAGTGTATCATTGAAGAAAGCTATCAACCACAAAGGAAGAGAGAAAGAGAAGAAATGAACAGAGAATAACTACAAAAACAATCATAAAAAGTAACAAGGTGGCAATGAATACATACCTATCAATAATTACTTTGAATGTAAATAGACTAAATGCTCCATCCAGAGGACACAGGGTAACTGAATGGATAAAAAAGGAAGGTCCATCTATATACTGCCTAAAAGAGATTATTTTCAGACCTAAAGTCACATGCAAATTGAAAATGAAAGGATGGAAAAACATTTATCATGCAAATAGAAGCAAAAAGAAAGCTGGGGTAGCACTACTTATATTGAGCAAAATAGACTTTAAAAGAAAAGACTATAACAAGAAACAAAAAAGGAGACTACACAATCATAAAGGGGACAATCCAACAAGAAGATACAACAATTGTAAATATTTATCCACCCAACAGGAAAGCACCCAAATACATAAAGCAACTATTAACAGACATAAAGGAAGAAATAAATAGTAATACAGAAATAGTAGGGGACTTTTACACCCCACTACATCAATGGATAGACCATCTGGACAGAAAATCAACAAGGAAACAAACAGTGGCTTTGAATGATACATATGGATCTGACAGATTCAGAACATTGCATCCAAAACAACGGAATACATATTATTTTCCAATGTACATGGAACATTCTCCAGAATATATCACTGTTAGGCCACAAAAATAAATCTCAAGAAATTCATAACAATTGAGCTCTATCATGCATCTTTTCCAACCACAATTATATGAAACTAGAAATCAATCACAAGAAAAAATCTAAGAAGAACACAAATATATAGAGATTAAATAACATGCTACTAAATAATGAATGGGTCAACCAGGAAATCAGAAAATACATGGAGACAAATGAAAATGAAAACACAATGGTTCAACATCTTTGGGATGCAGCAAAAGCAATTCTAAGAGGGAGGGTTATCACAATATAGATCTACCTCAAGAAGCACGAAAAAATTTCAAATAAATGACCTAACCTTATACCTAAAGGAGCTATAAAAAGAAATACAAAGCCCAAAGCAAGTAGAAGGAGGGAAATCATTAATTAGAGGAGAAATAAATGAAATAGAAACTAAAAAAGAAGAAAACAGATCAATGAAACCAGGACCTGGTTCTTTGAAAAGATCAACAAAATTAATAAATCTTTAGCCAGAGGAAGAAGAAGAGGAAGAATAGGTGGAGGAGGAGGAAGAGGAGGAGATAGAAGATTCAAATAAATAAAATCAGAACTAATAGAGGGTAAATTACAACTGACACCACAATACAAAGAACACCACAAATACAAATATTGTGAAAGTTATATGCCAACAAATTGGACAATCTGAAGGAGATGAATAAATTCCTAGAAACATATAACCTCCCAAAATGAATCAAGAAGAAATAGAAAATTAGAAATAGAAAATTACCAGCAATGAAAAAACTCCCAACAAACAAAATTCCAGGACCAGATGGTTTCACAGGTGAATTCTAGCAAGCATTTAAATTTTTTTAATGTTTATTTATTTTTGAGAGAGAGTCAGAGCATGAGTGGGGGAGGGGCAGAGAGAGAGGAAGGCACAGAATCCAAAGCAGGCTCCAGGCTCTGAGCTGTCAGCACAGAGCCAATGCAGGGCTTGAACCCACAAACCATGAGATCATGACCTGAGCTGAAGTTGGATGCTTAACCAACTGAGCCATCCAAGCACCCTTCTAGAAAACATTTAAAGAAGAGTTAATATCTATTCTTCTCAAACTATTTATAAAACTAGAAGAGGGAGGAAAGCTTCCAGATTCCTTCAACAAGCCAACATTACCCTGATACCAAAACAAGATAAAGACACTACATACATACATACATACATACATACATACATAGGAGACAGAGAGAGAGAGAGAAATACAAAGCAATATCTCTGATGACCATAGGTGCAGAAATCCTCAACAAAATACTAGCAAACTGAATCTAACAATACATCAAAAAAATCACTCAGCACAATCAACTAGTATTTATTCTTGGGGTGCAAGAGTGTTTCAATGTTGGCAAATCAATCAATGTTATGCATCACATTAATAAGAAAGGTGATAAAGACCATATGATCATTTTTAGTAGGTACAGAAAAAGCATTTGACAAAGTACAAAGCATTTGACAAATTTGACGAAGATTCATGTTAAAAAATGTCAACAAAGTAGGTTTAGAGAGAACATACATCAACATAATAGAGGCCATATATGAAAACCACAGCTAACATCGTACTCAATGCTAAGAAACTGAGAGCTTTTCCTGAGATCAGAAACAAAACAAGGCTGTCCACTCTCACCACTTTTATTCAACTTAGTACTGGAAGTCCTAGCCACAACAAGACAACAAAAAAGAATAAAGCACACCCACATTGGTAAGGAGGAAGTAAAACTTTCACTTTTTGCAGGTGATATGATACTATATGTCAAAAACTCTAAAGACTCCACCAAAATATACTAGAACTGATAAATAAATTCAGTAAAGTCGCAGGATACATAATGAATATATATAAATCTGTTGCATTTCTATACACTAATAATAAAGTAACATAAAGAAAAATTAAGAAAACAATCCCATTTATAATTGCACCAAAAATAATAAAATAATTAGGAATAAACTTAACCAAGGAGGGGAAAGACATGTACTGTAAAAGCTAAAACCATTGATTAAAGAAATTGAAGATGAAACATACAAACAGAAAAATACTCCATGCTTACGGATTGGGAGAACCAATATTATGACAATGCCTATACTAGCCATAGAAATCTACAGATTCAATGCAACCCCTATCAAAGTACCAACAGCAGTTTTCACAGAACTAGAACAAATAATCCGAAAATCCAATAGCCAAAGCAATCTTGAAAAAGAGCAAAACTGGAGGTATCACAATCCTGGATTTCAAGATGTACTACAGAGGAATAGTAATCAAAACAGTATGGTAGTGTCACAAAATAGACACACAGATCAATAGAACAGAATACAGAGCTCAGAAATAAACCTATGCTTTTATGATCAATTAATCTATGACAGAGTGGGAAAGAATATACAATAAGAAAAATACATTCTCTTCAACAAACAATGAGAATGAAGCTGAACTATTTTCTTGCACCATGCACAAAAATTAACTGAAATGGCTTATAGACCTAAATATGGGACCTGAAAGCATAAAACTAGAAGAAGGCAAAGGCAGTAATCTCTTTGACATGAGCCATAAAAACATTTCTCTAGATACGTCTCCTTTGACAAGGGAAATAAACACAAAATTAAAATGTTGGGACTGCACCAAAAAAAAAAAAAAAAAGCTATTGTCGAGGAAGAGCTATTGTACAGCAGAGGAAGCCATCAACAAAACAAAAAGACAGCCTACTGAATAGGGGAAGATATTTGCAAATGATATATCTGATAATGGGCTAATATCCTAAATATATAAGTAACTTATACAACTCAATACTAAAAAATAAAACCATCCAATTAAAAAATGGGCAGGGGCCTGAATAGGCATTTTTCCAAAGAAGACATACAGGTAGCCAACAGACACATGAAAAGATGCTCAGCATCACTCATCATCAGGGAAATGCAAATCAAAACCACAATGAGATATTACTTTACACCTTTCAGAATAGCTAAAATCAAAACCACAAGAAATGACAGGTGTCAGTGAAGATGTAGAGAAAAAGGAACCTTGCTCACTCTTGGTGTAATGTAAATTGGTGCAACAATTGTGAAAACAGTATGGGAGTTCCTCAAAAAACTGAAAATAGAATTACCACATGATCCAGTAATTCCACTATTGGGTATTTATCAAAAGAAAATGAAAACATGAATTTGAAAAGATATATGCACCCCAATGTTTCTTGCAGAATTACTTAACCATCACCAAGATGTAGAATCAACCCAGATGTCCATCAGTAGAGGAATGGATCAAGACGAAGTGGTGTGTATGTGTGTGTATATATATACAACGTACTACTACTCAGGCATAAAAAAGAATGAAATCTTACCATTTCCAGCAACATTGATGGATGTAGAGGGTATAATGCTAAGTGAAGACAGTCAGAGAAAGGCACATAGCATATGATTTCACACATATATGGAATTTAGGAAACAAAACAAAAAAGAGAAAGACAGAAAAACAGACTTTTAAATATAGGAGTGGTTCCCTAAAGGGAGGTAGGTAGGAGGGATGGGTGAAATGGGTGAAGGTGATTAAGAGTATATATATCATGATGAGCACTGAGTAATGTATAGAAGTGTTGAATCATTATATCACATACCTGAAACTAATATAACACTATATGTTAATTATGCTTGAATGCAGAATTAAAAATAATTAAAATAAAACTCTCTGGATTGCTTTGATTTCACTTTACCCATCTCTGTCCTGAACATATCCTTCTGCTTTTTTTGTACCTTTTTTATTGCTGATAATTTTTTTTTGGAAAAAATAATACTGATTTGAACCTACCCCATTTTTGGCAATTGTTCCTTGACAAATTTTTCTAAATCTGAATGGTTTTTCAATATTTAACCACAGATTTTTGTTTAAGTTTATTTATTTATTTTGAGAGAGAGAGAGCGTGCAGCACACACGCACACACACACGAGTGGGGAAGGGGCGGGGGGGGGGGTAGAGAATTCCAAGCAGTCTCCATGTTGTCAGTGAAGAGCTCAATGGGGGGCTCAATCTCATGAACTATGAGATCTTGACCTGAACCAAAAGCAAGAGTCAGAGACTTAACCAACTGAGCCACCCAGGTGCCCCTCATCACAGATTTTCTTAAGAGAAACTAATTGCATATAGTCTGCCAAACTGGATGTAGTCTGTTCTCATTTATTAATATCACTGTAAATAAAATTATTGAAAAACAGTGTCCTCATATCTCTCAATGTCAGGTTTCTTTTCAGGACCACTTTTACATTTTGCTTCCAGTTTATTATTGTGTAACTATTTCATCAGGTGTTTATTTGTAATCTCCCAGTCTGTGGATTTCTCTATAGAAATAGAAGAAGTCCGTTCTCCTTGCTATCACAGCTAATTCTTTTTGTAAATAATATAGATTTATAGTCTTGGTTTATAATCCAAACTTATGCCAGTTCTTTCTCTTCATAATCTAATTCTGTTGCTTTATTGTAGTTTCATTTTGCCTTCTGAGGTACAGCTGTGTAAAAATACCTTCATGCTCAGAGGTTCCTTTTGTAATAGAAAGAAACTTTAAAATTTTTTTTTCAATGTTTATTTATTTTTGGGACAGAGAGAGACAGAGCATGAATGGGGGAGGGGCAGAGAGAGAGGGAGACACAGAATCGGAAACAGGCTCCAGGCTCTGAGCCATCAGCCCAGAGCCCGACGCGGGGCTCGAACTCACGGACCGCGAGATCGTGACCTGGCTGAAGTCGGACGCTTAACCGACTGCGCCACCCAGGCGCCCCTGTAATAGAAAGAAACTTTAATTACTACCAGGCTAAAGAAATCAGCCATAATTCAAAATAGCTGCACTGTTTTAGCAAGATATACATTAATTTCCCCAGTGGCTAAAAATGTTTTAAAAGTATAAATGAAGTAGTTAGTCCTTGTAGGATCAAGGAAATAATGACAAAGCATTTTAATTGTTTTTTAAAAAATTCAGACTTCAGCATTCTTGTCACCTTATTACTTCCAGTGACTTAGCTTCCTTTGGGTGCCTACCTCATGGGCAAATCTTGTGGCGATTGCAATTGTGGTTCATTTTACATCGCTCTACTTTTCATCCAAGGATTATGAAATTTAGAAATTGACTTTGATGTAATTCGATAAGATTGGTATCATACTATGAGCTCTTTTCTTTAGTATATAAGTTTGATATCTGTTACAAACCTTCATAAGTCAGTTCAGAAAGTTTAAGAAATGGGGCAGGTGGGATGAAGTAGAGTGAAGTGGAATCTGTACACCTCTCTTGTAAACTCTGGAATTATATTCATTAGGCATTATAGATCCTAAAGGAGAGACTTAGGCTCAATGATAACTCCCCCAGCTTTATATTCACCTGTAAGTATCATAAAAATACTGTTTGATAATTTTATGCAGGAAGTTGGTACTGAATAAAATCTTTTTAAGTAGATATTAGTTAGGAAGGGCTTCATTTAGGCCCTTTGGTATATTATGATGCCTAATGGTGGAATTTTCTAATAACTTGAAATGACACATTTTAGATTTCTTTTCTTTAATTTTACTTATTAAATTATTAAAATTCATATTACACGGCAATGCGTGACTAAATCTCCAAAGAAATTAAAATGTTTTTGAATAAGTTGATCTATACCCAAATCTATCCACTTCTCCAGAAAAAAAAAAAAGTTGTTATCAGCTTGGTATGTATCCTCTAGATCTGTATTTGGTATATTTAAATATATCTGGAAAATATATGGTATTGATTTGTGTGTTAGTGTTTTATATAAATAGTGTATTGTAATTGTTGATCATCTTTCAATAAAGTTTTCTAAGAGTTTTGCAGTTAGCAATTCTGGTGGAAAGGGTTTCATACCACCATTTCTATCTCAGGGACAACTGTGAAGGAGTTGAAATTTTTCTTTGGGCTCTGTTATTCTGCTCATCATCTCTCTTGTCCATCTTCATTTTTCTTTTTTTTTTTTTTAAGTTTTTCTACTAACTCTAGTTAGTTAACATATGGTGTAATATTAGTTTCAGGTATAAGATATAGTGATTCAACACTTCCATGTAACACCCAGTGCTCATCACAAGTGCACTCCTTAATCCCCATCACCTATTTAACCCATCCCCCCACCCACCTCCTTTCCATAACCACCAGTGTGTTCTCTATAGCTAAGAGTTTCTTGGTTTGCCTCTTTCTCTTTTTTCCCCTTTTTTTATTTTATTTGTTAAATTCTACATATGAGTGAAATCATATGGTGTTTGTCTTTCTCTGACTTATTTTGCTTACAAAACGCTCTCTAGTTCTGTCCATGTCGTTGTAAACGGCAAGATTTCACTCTTTTTTATGGCTGAGTAGTATTCCAGTGTGTGTGTGTGTGTGTGTGTGTGTGTGTGTGTGTGTGTGTGTTACATCTTCTTTATCCATTCATTAATCAATGGACATTTAGGCTGTTTCCATAATTTGGCTATTGTAAATAATGCTGCTATAAACACTGAGGTGCATGTATCCCTTTGAATTAGTGTGTTTTTGTTTTGTTTTATTTTATTTTTGTATTATTTAGTTAAATACCTAGTACTGTGATTTCTGGATCATAGGGTAGTTCTACTTTTAACTTTTTGAGGAAACTCCACACTGTTTTCCAGAGTAACTGCACTGTCTTCATTTTTCAATCCTCCTCTCTCCTTCCTCATCCTATCACTTAGATTCTAAGAAAATATTTCTGTTCTTTGCTTTGAACTTAAGTCAACATATTACTTACAACACTAGTATATTAATTCTTGGCACCAGGTATAAAATAAAAGGGTTTGTTCTAGATCAAAGAACTTCCAGTACCAAGACAACGGGGAAATTTTTTAGGGAGCATGAGGTTTCTTTTTTTGTCCCTGAAGACCCACCTATTAGCTACCTATTCGTTCTGTGAAGCCATGAAGCCAACTCAACCCAAGAATACTTTGAAGAGAAAAGTACACATTATGGAGGCCCTGGGGGGCTCAGTCAGTTAAGCTGTCCAACTCTAGACTTCAGCCCAGGTCATGATCCCAAGATACTGAGATCAAGCCCCACATCGGGCTCCAGGGTGGGTATGGGGCCTGCTTAGGATTTTGCTCTCCCTTTGCCCCTGCCCTGTGCACACATTCTCTCTCTCTCTCTCTCTCTCTCTGAAAAAAAAAGGAAGGAAAGAGCACATTTTCTTTTTTTTATCGTTATCTTTTTTTTAAATATATGAAATTTATTGTCAAATTGGTTTCCATACAACACCCAGTGCTCATCCCAAAAGATGCCTTCTTCAGTACCCATCACCCACCCTCCCCTCCCTCCCACCCCCCATCAGCCCTCAGTTTGTTCGCAGTTTTTAAGAGTCTCATGCTTTGGCTCTCTCCCACTCTAACCTCTCTTTTTTTTTTCCTTCCCCTCCCCCATGGGTTCCTATTAAGTTTCTCAGGATCCACATAAGAGTGAAAACATATGGTATTTGTCTTTCTCTGTATGGCTTATTTCACTTAGCATAACACTCTCCAGTTCTGTCCATGTTGCTACAAAGGGCCATATTTCATTCTTTCTCATTGCCACATAGTACTCCATTGTGTATATAAACCACAATTTCTTTATCCATTCATCAGTTGATGGACATTTAGGCTCTTTCCATAATTGGCTATTATTGAGAGTGCTGAAAGAGCACATTTTCAATAGGCCTTTCATTTGGTTATGGAACCACTTTTTGGAGTTCCAATTAATAATTTGAAATTATAGCCTCCTCTGCTCAGCCAGGAGCTAGGCAGTGAAGGGCTAAGAAGATTGCTCAACATTACCAAATGAAAAGGAAGCAGGTTATTTACTGTAAGAATATATGCACCACTACCACTGCTATGTGGTAATAATGGTTGTAACATAGCTAAGAAACTACTGGCCCTAAAAAAAAAAAAAAAAAACTCTTGGGTTCTCGACCCCCACTTTTAGCTTTTCTGGGGCCATTTGGATCCCAAGCATGAAAAAAAATTGACTGCTACTTATATCTGTTTCTGTGGATTTCAAATTAATCATCCTGGTGCTGTTTTTTACTTTGAAGAGTACATACCTACTTACTAAGTATCAGGCATAATAGTAGCCATTATGTATACTTCATATTTTATTAAACTCACATTTAATAAGGTTAAGATTAGGATACACATTTTATGGGTGAAGACATTGATGTTCAAGGTTGCCTAACTCACAGGGATTATTTCATAATTCAAACTGAGATGAAGATAACTCCAATGTCTGTCCTTTCCGTTAAGCTTTTCAACTTCTTTTCCTATCCTTTTTTTTAAAAAAAATATATTGCATTGATTGTTTTATAAGCAGTCTTGTATAATGTTTTGGACTCTCGCTCTTAGTGTCATCTTTTTGTAAAGTTTAAAAAATACTACTCATAATTAGGTATTTATGTAATTTGCAATCTTAGAAATTCTACCAGCCAAAACCCACTTAAAGGCTTGCTGATAGAAATTTTCTTTTCACTTAAAAGCATCTGGTAGCTAAAATAAAGACCAATAGTGAGAAGCCACTTGAATAATCAAGTCTGTTCACTGTCTAAACTTGTTTCTCCATTGCAAATTCTTAGATTAATGAAAGCCTTGAGTTCTTTGAGGGATTACATAAAGTATTCCTCTGTGTCTAACAATGTCCTAGCAGCAGTGTTTTGAAGAGATATTATAATTTCCTGTTTCTGGCTGTCATTTATCTGACATTGTTTTAATGTAATGGACTCTTGTGGCTTGGGTTTTCAACTTATTTTTGTTGTTGCAAAATCTGTTGCTACTACTTCAAATTATTTCCCTGTGAAGATACTATGTTTGCACCACATATAATTTTTTATATATTTCACGTTGTATTTAGTGATTGATGTTTCAGAAATACAAGCAAGATATTTTGTGTCTGTGTATTTCTTGGATTGAAAGCATCTTCTAGTGTTCTCAGCTGCTCAGTTTGTTCATGGATTAAAATTTTAGGGGACAAAATTCCATAAAGCCACTGGCAATATCATTAAATCCACCACCACCTTTATAGTCAGTCTTTTCGCATGTTTCAGTTAAGGTCTCTTGTCTGAAATACTAGCCATTTTTCATTCACTGGTTGAGGCATTGTCACAGTAGGTAAGCTCTTCCATTGCTAGGAATGTAAATTAACAATGCCTTTTTCTTTTTTCTTTCTTTCTTTCTTTCTTTCTTTCTTTCTTTCTTTCTTTCTTTCTTTTTTTAGAGCATCAGGGCATCGGGCCTTATTCTGTTGGAAACAATTCTTTTTGGGTCTCTGCTTCTATATTTTCCGGTAAGTAACATAGTTGTATTTTAAAAATAGCCATTTATTTTATTTTGCTCAGGCAGTAATATAAATATAAATGAGTAATGTATTATATATGTAAACAGTTATATATATCATATATGCATACATATATATCATATATATCATATATATATCATATATATGATATATATGTATATACATATATATGATATATATGATATATATAACTGTTAACACATATATTACTAGTTTATAATTCATTATATACACACTTGTTTATATACACACATACATATATAAATACATATATATGTATATATGATATATATAACTATTCACATATATATAATATATGATATATATAACTGTTCACATATATAATGTTACTTGCTTATATGTATATGTTTATGTACACATATCTTTATATTTATATAATAAATAAAGTGTAAAGTGGAGCTAATCATACTTTTGTTCTGAAATTTGTGAGTGTGGGGTTAACTGCTTAAGTGAGCTAACTTGTCAAGGTATGATTGGTATGTATGCTTACCATAAACATATAAATATTGGTTTTCTTCTTCTTCCCCCTCTACTTGAATCAAACCATGAGACATACCAAAAACTTCATGCTGAAAAATTCTAAATGGTTACATAGAAAAATAAACAAAATGAATGTATGTGTGGTATTGGTGGCATAGATGATCCTAGTAGACTCTTCCTATCACACTAGTAACCTGTCTGTAACCAGAAGGTAAGTACCGATTTTACTAATTCAGTTCAACCAACTTGTATTCAGCAGTTACTACATGTCAAGTACTATGCTAATCGGGGAATATTTTGTGAGTGACAAAAATTTGATTTCTTCTCTCAGGAAGCTTACAATGTATAGAATGAGATGAGTAAGTATAGACAATTATAATTGAAAAAAAAAACCAAGGTGCTGTGGAGGCAGGATGCTGTGGAGACACTTGGAAGAGATAACTAACCAGGTCTAGGGAATAAAATATCACTTGACTGAGATCTGAAAGATCAGTAGAAGTTAGAGAAGGAAAAGGTAGGGCTTCCATGGCATCATGTTCTTTTTGGTTTTCCTCTTACCTTACTAACTGCTCCATTTCAGCCTAATTTGCTAATTCTTAATCTTCTTTCCTACCTCTTGATACTTGAGTGCCTCAGAGTTCAGTCCTTATAGAGCTTTTCATAGTCTACATGCTCCCTTGGTGATCTCATCTAGCCTCAAAGTATTTAAAAATACTATTTATATACAATGACTCTCAAGTTTATATCTCTAGCTTAAACCTTTCCCCTGAGCTCCAAACTCATATTCAACTGCTTACTCTGCAATACATTTCAGGGTCTACCAGAATTCCCTATCATGCTCTGAACTGAGATACTTGATCTCTCTCACCCCCAAAGTCAGTCTCCCTATCTCCATTGATGACAACTCTCTCCCTCTCATTACTCAGGCTAAAACTTTGGAGTCATTCTTGACAACTTTATTTTTCTTACATCCATCAGAAATCCTTCAAAACATACCAAGAACCCAGCCACTCCCCTGTCTCAGTCACTGCTGCCATCCTGGTGTCTAAACCACTATCAGTCTCTTCCAGATTTTTCTTATAGTCTCTCCCTGGTCTCTATGAGTCCCCATTTTACTTAAAGGAGAAGCCAAAATCCTTGGAATGGGCAACAAATTATAACATTGCCTGCTCCATTATCCCATTTTTTTTTATCCTCTGCCTTCAATCAGTGTTTATAAGGGTTCTTAATCTATTCAGGTTTTCTACTTCTTGAATTATATTTCCTCTTAAGATGGAATTTATTTGGGTATAATCATTTTAATTTTTCCATGAAATCATCTCTTTTACTGAAGTTGTCTGATTTACTAGCATGGAGTTATGCACAGTAATTAATCGAAGCAATATAATATAAAGAGTCTTTATCATGCCTGGGACTGTAAATGGCAAGTTGTACATGGTAACATTTTGTCTTCCCTGTAGAACTACCAGAAAGATGTTTAACCAAAGTTATAGAATCACCCAATTAGGACTAAAAGACTGAAATGACTTCACTAATCTGAATAAAAATTATCTGAATATCTGCAGCTGCAGTCACCATCATCTTTTTCCTAAACCTCTGCTATTTTAAGATACATTTTCTATCCAGTAGCCAGAGGAATATTTTAAAATATAACATCTAATTTTTCACTACTTTGATAGCTAGCTTCCCACTGTTCTTACAATAAAGATCAAAACCCTTGATATGGTTTATGATGTGTATAGTGTGGTGCTTGCCCACCTCCTCAGCCTCATCCAATACCATTTATCTTCTCACTTTCTGCACCCAGCTACTCTGACCTTCTTTCAGTTTATAAATGATACATAATCTCTCTCATGGTAGGTACAATAATAGCTACCCCAAAATGGCCACCATCCTGAACCTATAAATATGTTACTTTATGTGGAAAATGGGAATTTGCAGATGTGGTTAAATAAAGGACTAAATAAAGATAAGGAGATTATCCTGGATTATCTAGATGGGCCCAAGGGTCCTCAATGATAATGAGAAGCAGAAGAGAGAGAACCAAGATGGTATCATGAAAAATGATTGGACTGGCTATTGCTGACTTTGAAGATGGATAAAAGAAGCCACAAGCCAAGGGATGCAGACAGCCTCTAGAAGCTGGAAAAGGGAAGGAAATAGATCCTTCCCTAGAGCCTCTTGAAGAATACCTTGATTTTATCCCTGTAAGATCCATTTTGGACTTCTGGCTTCCAGACCTGGAAGATAATGAATCTGTAGTGCTTTGGCAGGGGGGAGTTTAAATGTTTATTTATTTTTGAGAGAGAGAAAAAGATAGAGTGAGCAGCAAGGGACAGAGAGAGTGGGAGACAGAGGATCTGAAGCAGGATCCATGCTGAGAGAAGAGAGCCGGATGTGTGATATTGGGCTTAAATTCACAAACTGCAAGATCATGACCAGAGCCAAAGTCAGACACTTAAGCAACGGAGCCACCCAGATGCCCCAAATCTGTATTGTTTTAAGCCACTAAGTTTGTGGTAATATGTTATAGCAGCAGTAAGAAACTAATATGCCTCTTGTTCTAGGATGTTTTTCCTTCAATTTTGAAGAGTCCTCTCTTCCTTCCCCTACCTCCATCTCACCACTTCTTCTGCCTAATTAACAACTAGTCATTCTTCAGATTTCTGCTTCTTACTTTTTTTTAGGAAAGCTTTCCTTGACCCTCCCAATCAGAGTCAAATTCCTTACAATAATTTCTCATGAAATCCCACTGTCTTTCTTGACAACCCCCGTTTCAGTTTGTAAGTGTACATTCACAAGTGCAATTAATTGATTAATGTCATTTTCCTGTGCAAACTCTAGTTCTTTGAGAACAAGGAGATGCTACATCTATTTTGCTCACAGCCCAGAACCTGTCACCATATCTGAAGCATAGTATATATGCAATGAATGAATGAAAAAGATTGTACTTGGATGAATTTAGAACTGTACCCTAAACTAGTGGCTATTGTCCTACTGAAGTAACTTCCAAATAGAATCTGCTTGATTGTGGAGGACTAAGAATGATAATCCTTATTAATATTACTTTAGTGCTAACAGTTAGTCAGTAAAAAGCTTTTTAGGGATACCTGGGTGGCTCAGTCACTTAAGCATCCAATCCTTGATTTCAGCTGAGGTCATGATCTCAGGGTCATGGGATTGTGCCCCATGTTGGGCTTTGTGCTCAGGAGCCGGCTTAAGACCCTCTCTCTCCTTCTCCCTCTGCCCCTCCTCCCACTCATTCACACATGTGTGCATGCTCGCTCGCTCTCTCAAAAACCAAAACCAAAACCAAAGCATTCTTTAATGTTATTTTGAGATGTTAGCACAATTTGGCTTTATTTTTATTTATAAGGTTCATATTTATTCAAATGAAGTGGTTGTATTACTGAGCATAGGCCTGAAATCTATAAAGGAATTTTAAAGCCTCTTCAATGAATGAAGTACTTTATGAAGCAAGGACATTTGAAAGAATAGTAAATTTTAGGCTAATAAATGTTCAAAGGAGTTATTAAAGACCCTTTCATTGGCTGGGATACAATTTTGAAAGACATCTGATGGACCCATACCTATTGATGATTATCAGATACAGAGAAAAAGAAGGGAGAAGAATGGACATTTATAAGGAATATAGGGGTGCCTGGGTGGCTCAGTTGGTTGAGCATCATCAGACTTCTGCTCAGGTCATGTCTCACAGTTCCTGAGTTCGAGCCCCACCTCAGGCTCTCTGCTCTCAATGCGGAGCGATTTTGGATCCTCTGTCCCTCTCTCTCACTGTCCCTCCCCTGCTTGCACGCATGACCTCTCTCTCTCTCTTTCAAAAATAAATAAACATTTTTAAAAAGGGAATATAATGATAGCACTTCTTCTTGATAATTTTAATATACCTGGGACAGAATAACAGAAAAGAAAACTTACCAAACAAATAGTGTCCAACAGAAACATTATAATACCTCATCGTATTGACTTCGTGCTTCATTAGCTATCTATTTCATCTTCTATAACATGTATTTTTCTGTAAGTTCCCCAGTTTACATTGGGAGATATTAATGTATAGTTCCCAAGTTTATACTGTGTGCCTTGTGGTTTCAAATAAGTTAGTGTTAATGCTCTGAAGACAGAATGGGTCAGGTTACTTAATGAACGTTTGGATAGAACATAAGACACAGGGAAAAAAAGGAGATTAAAATATACTATTGATTGAGTCTAGAAAGGAAAATAATTTTGTTTTAGGTGAAAGAATTGGAGAGATGATGTATCGGAAATTGATAGTAAAGGTGTTTTGTTTTGTTTTTTTCCTACATGGGGTGTGTATATGTGCATGGATGCACATGCATAAATCATTCTTGACAAGAGAAGTAACTTGCTTATTGGGCCAGGGCTCATTGACTTCTCTGGGTTTTACAGAAATGAAGTTTATAACTTCTGGCTAGACTTTTTGATTCAGTAAATCTAGTATAGCCCAAAGGTCTAATCATTTGATGACATAAATGTGACCTATACTTTTCCTATTTGTTACTTTTCCTACTTTCTCTGTTCCTGGTGTGGTCTCTACCAGAATTGCTCATGAAAGTTTTGAAGGGAGTTATAGCTTATTGTTCTTTTTTTTTAAGTGTGCTTGAATAAAGGAGAGTTGTTTTCAGCAATGGGTAACTCCATGGAAGGAGGCTTTGGGTATTCACTGCTCTGCCGAGTTGTTATGCAATGAGCCTTTTCTTCTTTTTATGCTGCATATTGTTGTTCAGATTTGCAAGAATTAAGGTTATTTTTGCCTTTTCTAAGCAATCTTAGACTACAGACGATTTCATAACAATGCTTATATTGGGAAGTCCAAATTAGAGATTATCATCACTGTGCAGATGAGGACAAACCAAAATCTGACTAAATTTAGCACTGTTATAATTGGATAGCAGAGAGCAAAAGCATTTAAAACATTTTCTTACAGATTCTCAAAAGAGACTCATGATTTGAAGTCCATATATTTGTGAACAAATGATTAGTCTTCCTAATCACCTAAAAACTCCGATACAATTTCTAGAGGAAAGAAATAAAAGAACTTTTAAAAATCAACTAAAGTATATTTAACCTATTAAATTACATAAAAATGACATTTTACCAATTGGTAAAACATAATAAGTGATATGGAGTCTAGAAGTTCATTTTTGACTTGAGTAAACCCAACAGTTTCAGCTAATAAGGTGAATTTCTTCTGGTAACCATGATTAGCTATTTGGTTGGCTGATGTGCCTTTTTATAAAGAACACTCATACTTGTATAAATAAAAACTAATTTTCACATTGTTTCCCTACCCCACCCCAGGCCCTATAATAAAGAGCTAAAAAATATTAGGAAAGGAAGAAATATCAGATACAACTTAGTCTTTATTCAACCTATATTTTGCAAATGAAAGGACAGTCTGAGAGAAACTATAACTTATCCAACTAAGTAGTGAGAGAGCCCAGAATAGAATCTAGTCTCCTGACTCCTTTCACTCTGTGATGCTACCTGTGGTAGTGGGTGTGAATATGTGGTTGAGATCACATTAGACCAGGCAATCAAGGACACCCATGTTCTACCTTCTGATCAGTCACCTTTCCATATTAGGTCTCCAAGGAAATAAAAGGCAAGAAGATAAAACAGGGAACCAATTTAAAATAGCTTAAGTTCTGGCTGTAAGAACCCATGTAAAACTCCTGTGAGCTTGGATGGACCATGTTATTGAACCATATGAACTTTCTGATTCTGAGACATTTGACTTACAAAAATGGCTACTTTATATTTAACCTGGCAAATAACCCTATAGACCATGTCAGTTTGGTTTCAGTGGCACAGAACCTAAGAGGGTTCAAAGATTGCTTTTTTAATTGATCACCCCAAAGACTAAAACTAAAACTCAGATTTTGTTTTCCTTATAGTATAAAGTACACACAACATTCAAAAGCAGAGGGAAAACAAGACAGTATTGCTCTGAGCATAGAGCTTCAAAGGAGAGAAATAAAGGAGAGACAGTTGAAATCAGGGAGGGAGAGTGAGAATGTGATCATGAGAATATATAGCTAGAGCAGCTGAGCATATTGTTGTTGTTAGTATTATTATTATTTCCATTATTATTTATTTTAAAGCTCAAATTAACCTAAATAAGGCCAGTGAGAGCCCCTTGAAGCTGGCTCCTGCATTCTTTCCATATTACCCAATTATTCTGAGCCCTTTCCTCCATTATAGTGCAACAGAAAGTACTTTCCCTAGCCCAGCCCTGGAATCAGCCTTTTCACCAAGGAGCCCTGGTTGTTTTTAGGGAGAAATGTTAGCAATTCAGTACTGAGACAGATTCAGTTCCATTGTGACAAACATAGGGTACCAAGTTCCCAATTTTACAGCTAGGCCTGTGTTTCTCAAACCTCAAGAGGCTTTTGTAAGGAGATTTCTCCTCAGCTCAAAAATTCCATCTTTAAAACACAGTTTTTAAAGCTTATGTAGACTGCATCTTACTTGCTGTCATTTAGATCCATTTGGATGGATACCAGAGCAAAAGGGAAAAAGTAAATTGGAAAGAAAGTTAAATATTCATGAGCATAGCAGTACTATCAAGAAAACAGTAGTATGGGGATAGTTGTTTCATGCCAAGGTAGCTTGAAGAGTATGGGAATAGAAGACTCTTATTTATTTATTTATTTATTTATTTATTTATTTATCTATCTATCTATCTATCTATCTATCTATCTATCTTGAGAGAGAGAGTGTGTGTGCACAGACCTGAGCTGAAATCAAGAGTCTGACACTTAACCAACTGAGCCACTTCTTCGGGTGAATAGAAGATTCTTAATCCCAAACTACTAGTAAATTCCAGGAATATTGGTTAAAAATGTGAAGATTAAAAGACAGTAACTAGACCACCTCCTTCAAGGGAGCTGGAAGAGTTTGACACTAAGACACTTTGTTCTCTCTTTTTCTTAAGTTTATTTATTTATTTTGAGAGAGAGAGAGAGAGGGAGCTGGGGAGGGGCAGAGAGAGGGAGAGAGAGAATCCCAAGCATGCTTTGCACTGTCAGCACAGAGGTCACTGTGGGGCTCGAACTTAACGAACCTATGAGATCATGACCTGAGCAGAGATCAAGAGTCCAACACTTAACCGACTGAGCCACCCAGGCGCCCATTTTGTTTTCTTTTATAGGATAGGTTAGAGGAATCGAAGACATGGTTATAAATGTCTTGGAATTCTCTGTGGTTCCATTTATCCACTTGTTCCTGTACACTTCCCTCAGCCTACCAGAGAGAAGACTGATAGTTGGAAGGTGTGGTCATCTACTTACAAAAGTCGGTAATAAATAATCTTCCTTTAGCTGAAAGAGTTTTAATAAACTGAGAGCCTTAATCATTGAGAATTGGACCCCTGGCTTTAGTTTGTCAGTGAAAAAGCAACAGTGCTTAAATTTTTGCTAAAATAAATACCAATTAGACTGTATTCTTCTTAAAAAATACTCTGTTGTTTTCGTGAAATATACTACCATTGTTTGCAAACTAAGCACAAAGAAAAAGTCACAACCAAACACAACCAAAGTTCATTATCATTCAGAAATAATCACAATGTACATTTGATCATTTAAGACATCTGTGTGTACACATTTATACATTGAAATAGAAAATGGGTGAATGGTGGAAATCAGGATACACATATATGATATTTTTAATAGAAACCTAATTGTAATCTTTATTGTTTTAACCCAAAAACTGAAGTGAAGCTAAAGATATTACTGAGCTTTAGATAAATGAATCTTCACAGCAAACATTATTAGTCCTAATAGGTTTCTAAAGTTAAAAAAGACTACAAAATGTTTTAAAAGTTGGGTTAATTCTTTTTCACTTATCTTATGTTTCAACTTTAAATAGTATCACTTGACTTAAGCTGGGACAGCTAAGAAATCAAATTTAAATACAGTTCCTTTTGCCTCTTCCTTCCACTTTTTAATTTTTGTTAGTTAATAATCTTTGAATTGTTAGCATTTATAACATGCATATAATATGCAGTTTTAAAACTATTATCCACATATTATTTGGTCTCAGGTCTTTATTAAATAGATTTAATATTTTCCACTAATGTCTGTAACCTGGCTTTTCATTACTCAGTTCTTTATTTTAATTTGTCCCTTGGTTTTCATTAATAGGTTTTTCATGAAGGAAAAGCTCTATGTTCTTGAATTTTTATATGCTTGAGAATCTCTACCCAGTGTCCTTATACGTGAAGAATAACTTGCTTGAGTATACAAATTTCAAGACACACTTTGTATTGCTCAGAACTTTACATCCATCATCTGAATATTTACAGCTCTTGAAATAGCCTGATTTCTCCCTCCTGTGGATGACTTAATATTTCTGCCTACGTGCCAATAAGTCATTCTTCAGTTTTGCAATTAAATAAACTAGAAATTGCCTTGAAATTTATCATTCTGTGTTATTTTTTGTTTCTTGGATCATAGTGTTTCTTTTCAATATATAGATGTAAGACCTCTTCTATTCCTGGAATTTAAATATATATACATTTTATTCCTGGAATTTAAATATATATACATTTAACTTGTTCCTTCTTCAGGAACAGGAATTATGTATACGTTGGATTTTCTTGGTATCTATAAATGTTTCTAGTCACCTGTATATCTTTGCTCTTTTCTATTTTGCCCTGTGTGTTTCTTTTTTTTTTTTTTATGTCCATTTAATTCTGAGAGAGAGAGACAGACAGAGCATGATCAGGGGAGGGACAGAGAGAGAGAGACAGAGAGACAGAGGCAGAGGCAGAATCTAAAGCAGGTTCTAGGCTTCGAGCTGTCAGCACAGAGACTGACACAGGGCTCGAACCCACGAACCCTGAGAGCATGACCTGAGCTGAAGTCTGACACTTAACCAACTGAGCCACCCTCAGACGCCCCTGCTTTGTGTATTTCCATCAAGCCTTTATTCTGTGACCTTTATGCTATTCTCAGGTGTGTTTATTCTGCTTGAATGGATTCTAATATTCTTTTAACCTCTCCACTGTTATTTTCATTTTCACTTTCTCAGTTCTTCTCCAGCCTTCTTGGAGCAATTGTATCGCTTTCTCTGTTTTTCTTATCTCTTCTTTGATTCTATTGTCTTTTTCTTTAAGATTCTTTATCAGAAGGAACATATTTTTTGTAATTTCTCTGAAGCTGTGAGAATTAATTTGAACTTGTGCCAATATTCTTGAGTAACGTCACTTTTGTTGTCCATTCTTCATATGCCTTTTTCTCCATTATTTAAACAAAGAGTATGTATGTGCTGGTTCCTTTCTGATTTTATGTGTGTGTGTGTGTGTGTGTGTGTGTGTGTGTGTGTGCGCGCGCGCGCGCGCGTGTGGTACTTCTTTTTTATTGTGGTAAAATATACATAAATATAAACTTACCATTTTAATCATTTTCAATGTACAATTAAGTGGCATTAAGTACATTCACAGTGTTTTGCAGTTGTTACCACTATTTCCAGAACTTTTTCATCATCCCAAGTTAAATTTGTCCTTTTATGCCTGGCTTATTTCACTTAACGAAATATTTTCAGGGTTCATCCATGTTGTAGCATAAGTCAGAATTTCATTCCTTTTTATAGCTCAATAATATTCCATTGTATGTATAATACCACATTTTATTTACCATTTATCTGTTGATAGACATTGGTTGTTGCTACCTTTTGACTATTATAAATAATGCTACTATGAACATTGGCGTGTAAGTATCTGAGGCCCATCTTTCAGTGTTTTGGGTATATACCTAGGAGTGAAATTGTTGGATCATATGGTAATTCAACTCTTAAGAAACTGCCAAGCAATTTTCTAAAGCAGCTACAGCAGTTTATATTCCTACCAGCAGCTCATAAGGACCAGTTTCTCTACGTACTTACCAACACTTGTTACTTTCTGTTTTTTTTTTCTTTTTAATAGCCATACTAATGGGTATGAAGTGGTATCTCATTGTGGTTTTGACTTGCTACTTTTCATATTTGAAGAAAGCAGTTTTTATAGGTAGCTATTTTATGAAGAATTAAATGGAGAGCAACAGAAGGAATAGATTGAAGCAGGCTACTTTTATTTTGAGATCACATGAAGCCACAAATTTAGGTTATATTATAATCTGAGGCTTCGCGTTCCTCTTTTACCACACTTTTTTAGCTCTGGATAATTTCCTTGGCTAGTGTGCTACTTAGGTACATCAACAAAGATGACATCTCCAAATCTCTCTCTCCAATCTGGGAAGACACTATGTTTCTATAGCAAAATTCACCAGTTCCCTTTTGGCCCTCCTATGCCAAATATTCATTCTTCAGTGA
The DNA here is from genome assembly GCF_022837055.1 of Prionailurus viverrinus. Taxonomy (NCBI): domain Eukaryota; kingdom Metazoa; phylum Chordata; class Mammalia; order Carnivora; family Felidae; genus Prionailurus; species Prionailurus viverrinus. The sequence goes on from NC_062567.1 coordinate 20,588,869, forward strand.
ATAGATCTGTTATAATTATACTTCTAAATTGTAAGCCTTTGAAGAGTAGGACCGTGTCTGCTGCATCTACTTCCTTTATCGCACATTGAAAATTGTTGAGTTTCAACATAATTCTAACTAAAGCAACTGACACACATGCACATACACCTATATAATTGTGTGCCTGTATATCTCTATCTCTGAGTTCCCTAGAGAGAGGTAAGAAGGAATCTAGACCAATAATAGAGGCTTTAATCCTAGCCTACAAAGTCTTACGTGACCTGGCCCCACTCTCTTTGACGTCATACTCCCCTCCTCTCTGCCTCTCTCACTCTGCTGCAACAGTACTGGCTTTGATGTTCTTCCTTGAGTAGGTCTGGCATGCACCTACCCTCACAGCCTTGACGTTGGCTGTTTCTTCTTCCTGGAGCAGTCTTAACTGCTTAAGTTAACTTAACCCACATATATCCCTGGGTAACTCCCCATCTTCTTTAAATCTTTGCTCAAATGTCAAGCCTTCATTGAAAGGAAGTTAAGGAACTCGTTATTTTATAATAAACAGGGAGAGGTTAACTCAAAAATTAGGACATTAAGGTGAGAATAAACCACCACAATTGCAGAGAATCTCTAATGGAACCAAATGGAAACAGATTCAGCGGTGATGTGGAGGCAGAAATGTCACAGTTTGGCAGTAGACTAAGCACATAATAAATTATCCTGAAAATGCCTTAATGGCAACAAATAAGGACATGCTTGCTCTGGCAATGATAGAGATTTTGACAGTCAGATGGGTTGAGTCAAAAGATAAGAAATTGTACCTCTGCATCAATGTCATAGCTAGCATGTTGTAGCTCTCTAGTAAGAAAAAAATTATAAAAAAGGGTAAAGTATAAGTTTATTTCTAACTCCCTTGCTAGAATTTTTGGGATTATGTCTTTGCCCATGGGAAAAAGCACAGCAGAAACTCATTTTGTCTCTTTATCAATGGTTATCATTTCTCCTCAGATTATAAAAATGTATCTTAAATTTTCCTGTGCAGGCCCAAGACACATATGTAATTAACTATTTCTGAAATTTGGTAGTTTATTTTCAGTTAATAAAAAAGCCAACAAATGTATACTTTAGGGTTAGATATTAAATGTGAACCTGTGATTTAAGATAACTTTAATAGTCTCTGGAAAACATTCTCATATTAACAAACTACCAATACTGTGATGTCTAAGTTTACCTCTGTAGCCTTATGCATGAATAATTTGACATAAGAAGGTAAAAATACACTTAAAGATGTTTAATAGATAATTCAGAAAATAGTTACAAACAGAAAAATAGTTGCTAGACATGACATTAGCAATGTGTCTTAAAAAATAGTTTCCCCTTCAAAGCTATTATAGGAAACAGTTGTGGAAGACTAAGACACATCATTTAAAAGAGTAGCAAGTATTTTTTTAAAAATGACAAGGAGATGACGCTTTGACATGGCAAATCATACCTTAAATGTCAGGGACTACAAAGTGTCACTGAAGAGTCACAATTCAATAAAGCAGATTTATTACTTAAAATAGCAAAACAGGAAAAAATATCAAGACATAATACTTACATAGAATCATATTAACAAAAACCTAACCTCAGAGCAGTCTCAGGCTGATATAAGTGTGATTGAAGAAATCATTTGGACCCATAGCTTCAATTAGAAAGGTCAGTGTGAACTTCTGGGATAAAGAACAGATTGCTTTCCTAAAACGTATCAGAAAATATGTCAATTTATATGTTTATTTCAGTAATACATTTACCTAAAATGTATTAATTATTAATCATTATTATAATTATATTAATATAAATTATTTAAAGGAAAGGTAATTTATGATTAAATGTGTATAAATTTCCATTATTTGTCTCTCCATGAGTATTCCAAAATGAAATTTATTTTGAATGCCATCTCTAGGCTTCAGCAATAATATAAATATGATTAACTGAAACATAGACATGTTCAGATGACATTTTCATCCAAAACTTACTTTAAACTTAACTTTGACTTTCTTCATTCTTCACACTTTAATTTCTATATGAAAGTGTCCGTTTTTCATCATACTTACAGAAATGTGGGAAAAAACACTTGTCCTGATCTTGATTCTTGTCCATTTCACGTCAGTCATGCTACTGAGTCCGCACGTGACCTAACACAGCCTGCATACAAGTGCTGTTGTTTATTGTGAAGAGGGTAGGAGAGGCTTTGCTGATTATATGGATTCTTTCAAAGCAGTTGCACATTTCGCCTTCCAGTATAAAGCACAGCATTTCATCAGATGCTCTAACGTAAAAGATGCTCTAAAAAAAGAAGAGGTTAAGCGCATATGGCATATGCCCGTACTTACGGCGTCACAGTGAACATCTCATATGAAGGCTTTGAGATCTGCTCTATCTTGCTCCATGTTATTACCTCCTTTTCCACATAATACCTATGAAAATATTTGTAATTAATAATATAAATCCTATAATGTATGCCTTAAAGAATACATGTTAAAAATCTCATAATGTTGTCTAAGTGTGATTCCATTTATACAGAGTGAAATTGTGTGTGTGTGTCTGTGTGTATAGTATGAGCATATGAGGTAAACCTTAAGAAAGCAGGAAAATGACAAACACAAAATCCAGGATGATGGTTGCCGGAGAAGGTGGGGGGGGGGGGGGAAGCATGGGATCAAAGAGGAAGAGGGGCATAAAGGAAGCTTGTCGTGAATAGTAATATTCTCTTTCTTAAACAGAGTGGTGGATAAATGGGTATGGTCATCTATTCTCTCCCTATATAAAGTCACGAGAGATAGATTATAGGTAGGTAGGTAGGTAGGTAGGTGGGTGGGTGGGTAGAGAGAGAGATAGACGGATGGATATGCTGTGATGGTTGGAGGTGCAGAAGATGAAGAGGATCCAGTAAAGGAGACTGGGAATAACCTAGCAGGGAAGTACGAGTAGGATCAATTGAATATGCCCATTATGTTTAAAGAAAGACAGAGAAAAGAGTGATTAATTCCTTTGGATGCTGCTGATTAGTCTTTAAAATGAGGAACAAGAATTGGCTCCTGAATTTGGAATGTTGAGGTGGTACTGACCAGACCTGTTTCAGAACAGAGGTGAGTGATAAGTGGAGAAGATTAAATGGAGACAGCAAGTAAAACCCTCTTTCTACAAGTTTTACAGTAAAGAGTAGAGAATTGGAGTACTGAAGGAGGTTGTAGGTCAAGAGACTTTTTTTCTTAAATGAGCTAAATTACATTCTTGCAGAGCTATGGAATGATCCCATAGAGATGGAAGATGATGGTGCAGGAGAGAAGTGAATATTGTCATAAAGGAAGCCCTTAAATAGTCCTTAAATACGGTATCCAATAAGTGGAGAGTTTGAACTTAGATCAGAACACATCTAGTTCACTCATTGTGTTGGTAAAAAAAAAAAAAAAAAGGAGGTACTAAGACTTCTCTTTATAAATACCAAATGAAAGCCTGGGGTCAGGGCAAAAATTAGAACTTGGGTCCTCTCTGAGAATGTGTAAATTTTGGCTGTTTCTCTCATTTTCCTGTTGTTCAGGACTTCGCACTAGATTCAGACAGTATCTCAGGGCAGTTGGTTGGGAGCCCTTATGAATAAACTGCAACTTTCTAATAATTGACAGTGATTTTTCAGATTTTGGGATAACTATTCCACAGTATACAGTGGTCTGGATCATGTATCGCCTCCAAACAATTGTGCGTTCTATGGCCAAATGACTGTCTCTGATAGAATAGTGACTAAGATGATGATTACTATCCTTCAAGTCCTAGTCAGTCCAGATTCAGGCACGCTTGTGTCCATGTATTCTTCAGACACTGTCACCGTACCAGTCATACAGTCACTTGGGCTATTTCTGCCATCATAAAGCAAATGAAAGATTTGATAATTACCTACTCTGGACAGACAGTACAGATCTTCAGGACTAACACTGAATTGATCTGTGATATAAGCTCAGACAGAATTTTAATTAAAAAATTTAAGCTATAAAAATGGATTACACACCTAATAACCTAGGCTTTTTGGCAACTGTTGACAATATTGAGTAGTACTGGAATTATTTTTCCTTCACTTGGTCAACATTTCGCCCTTTTATTTCACCTTCTTGTCCTACTCTGTTTAAATAGAATGTTGAAAGTCAAAGTTGAATGCTCAATGTTAGCAAATTGTACAATTTTCAGGTAATGTTTAAATGGCATTTTTTTTTTCACCTTGGGAATCTTGGCTTCAAGGAAGTCTCACTTTTCGCTTTCAGTGTCTTCTCAGTTTTTCCTTAGAAAAATATATTTTATTTCTGCCCCTTTGCATTTGAAAGAAATGAAGCCATGATTCCATCCTGAAAAAAAGTCATATGGTGATGTTCTGAAAACATTGAGAAATGAAGTCCTGCCTTCAGAGTCCTGGACTTCAGGGAGGAGGTGCAAAAAGAGAAAGGGGTGCTTGGGTAGTTCAGTCAGTTGTGCGTCCAACTCTTGATTTCAACTCAGGTCATGATCCCAGGGCCATGGGATCGAGCCCCACATGGGGCTCCATGCTGAGCTTGGGACCTGCTTAAGATTCTCTCTCCATTTGCCCCTCTCTCCTTCTCACTCTCTCTCTCTCTCTCTCTCTCTCTCTCTAAAATAAAAAAAAAGAAATTAAGAGAAAGGGAGAGAAGAAGGAGATTATCTCTCTCATTAACACTGTTAATGAATTTAGGGAAAAAGTACTACAGAATAAGTATTACACCATCATTTCTCTACTGCAGTATCGCTGTATTATGTTTGGTTTTATAGTTGAGTTCCTGTGTTTCCCTCTCCATTATAAACAACAAGATAATGATATGAGAGCTGACATTTATTTTGTGATTCTCCATATCAATGTCTGAAATACTTTGTATGTGTTATCTTATATCTTATACATCTTTGCCTTCTCTAATGTGTAACATAATGTCTGGCATATAGTAAGAATCCAATGAATATTTTTCTAGTTTCCTGTAAACAAGGCATTAGATATGCCAACAATGCAGAGCATCTGCATAATAAAAAGGTTGCTACCTGGTATTATGATATAAAAAGCTCTGATAAAACCCTGTTATAGAACCCTGTCTTCATGGTTGACATGCTAACAAAATTAGCATTGTTACTTAACTTTAATTGCTATAACTTAAATTAAGTTATAGCAATTGTTTCCTGATAAATTTAATATACTAGCTGGTAAACACCTTATCTCTTGTATACTTATCTGATTAATATTAGGCTTTATAGTATAGTGGTGAAGAGCATGGACTGTGGAGCCACTGTAACTGACACTTATTAGCTGTGTGACCTTAGTTAGTCATTTAAGCTCTCTGGACCTCCATTGCCCTATCTGTAAAATGGGGATTATAAACTTACCGTTGGATGATTTTATGCATGCAAATGCTTACAATAGTGCCTGATGCAATTATGAGATGTGTAAGTATTAGTTAACAAAGTAGCATATCCTAAAGTAGGAGTTCTCTGACTTTACAAGCATCAGAATTATCAAGGACTTGTTAAACCCCAGATTGCTGAGCCCCACTGATTCAGTAATCTAGGTTACGGTCAGAAAATGTACATTTCAAATAAGTTTCAAAGGGATGCTGGTAACTACTGGTCCATGGTCATTGAACCACACTCTGAAAACCGTTGGCCTGTAGCAATGCATTTCAAACTATGTGTGGTGAATGAGTGAATGTTTTTAACTCATTTGTTAGTTTTGCATTGTGTCAATCTGTCATACACAAAGTGTTTGGTAAAATACAGTAAATATTAATTACCAGGAAAGTGAAATGAATAGTTATTTTTGGAGTTTTCCAGCTGATCTCATTATCAGATAAATGGGAATTTTCTGTCTACACCCTCAAAAAGGGAGAGAATTCATATAGCAAATAAAGTGAATTGTGTGCACTTATGTTTCATGTTAGGCACTTAGTCCCTTCTGGTATTTTAGCAATCCTTTCTTTTACTCTCTTTAAAAATTTTTTTTCTATTTTTTATTCTAGAGAAAGGGGGAGAAAGAGGGAGAGAGAGAGGGAGAGAGTGAGCGAGAGCAAGCACGAGTGGAGGAGAGGTGGAGAGGGAGAGAGAGAGAGTCTTAAGCTCCATGCTCAGCATGGAGCCCAGCGTGGGTTGGGATCATGAGCTCAACCGAAATCAAGAGTTGGACACTCAACCAACTGAGCCACCCGAGCACCCCTATGCTCTTTTAAATGGAGACCAAAACAACTGGAGAGTGTGATGCTAAGTGAAATAAGCCATACAGAGAAAGACAGATACCTACCATATGTTTTCACTCTTATGTGGATCCTGAGAAACTTAACAGAAACCCATGGGGGAGCGGAAGGAAAAAAAAAAAAAGAGGTTAGAATGGGAGAGAGCCAAAGCATAAGAGACTCTTAAAAACTGAGAACAAACTAAGGGTTGATGGGGGGTGGGAGGGAGGGGAGGGTGGGGGATGGGTATTGAGGAGGGCACCTTTTGGGATGAGCACTGGGTGTTGTATGGAAACCAATTTGACAATAAATTCCATATATTGAAAAAATAAAAATAAATAAATAAATAAATGGAGACCAAAACATAATGTACTCTTAGGATCCTGGGATTAAGATATGGATATCTTTGGATGCTGTTATTCTGCCTGTCACACCAATCATCAAAAATTCTCATTCAGCACACCAGTCAGGCAACCCCAATCCAGCTAGAGCTGCTAAAAATCTTTGAGACACTCTAATATCCAAAGCTGGATTTTAAATATCATCAGCCTATAAGACAAAAAAAAAATGTTTTACAGTACCTATGCCATGAATTTGATGAATTTGTCCTTCAGATAACTTTACTCTCCTACATAGGGATTAATCAATTTTTCTATAATTACTTACATACATTAAAAATTAGCAAAGTTTATGTTAAAAGACCATTTTTTTTCTGATTATAAATACAGGTCCCTCATTCCCTTAATGCCAGCCATCTGCTGGACTTGCATAGTAGCTACCCTAGTTAGAGATGTGCCCTGTGTATTCTCGTTTTTCATAGTCCCACCTGACCTGCTTTATTCATCCAGAGTACGTTTACCGCCCGGCTTTCCATATAGTATTCGATTTTGCTGCCCCTAACGTTGAAAATTCCGACAAAAGGAAAAGCATCCTTGCTTTGACACCTACTTAAAACTCCAATTCAAAAAAATAACACTGTATTTAAATGAAGGAAGTCTCCCATATGCTCCATGAGTTCCCATGTAAAATAAACAAGTACACTAACTGACTTAACTAAAAATAAAAATTTAAAGGGGTAGTGCATAATTGTGACTATTTAAAAACTCAGAAGGTAGATAACAAACAGTATGGTGGTATTAGGATTAGATACAGGTGTTGGGGTCAGGATTAGCTGAAATTTCCAAGGAACATAAGAACAGAAGCTTTAAAATGCTAAACTGTCTTTCTCCCATAAAAAGAAGTATGGCCGTGAATAGTCCAAAACTATTTCACAGCTACGGGGATCCTGGGTGACCCATTCCCTCTTTCCCTTCTAACCATTTCATCTTCATCTAAGGAAGCGAGGATGTGGGAAGAAAGTGTGAAGGGGGAGGGAATACTATACTTCTCTTTCATTTAGCCCCATTTGTCAGAATTTCATTATGTGGTCACCCTTTGCTTCAAAAGAAATTGTTTGTTTGTTTGTTCGTTTGTTTAACATAAGGGGCCGTGTGCTTAACTGAAAAAACTGAGAGAAGGGAATTCTTTATGTTATGAGATCTCATCTCTGCCATGCATGTGATTTTTATTTTCTTCCAAATGCTGGTTTGCATGTTCTGTATTTCTTCAATGCATATATATTATCTTTATAAAAGATAAAAAAATATATCTTTTCTAAAGATAATATATATGCATATAAAAGAAATCCTGTCTCTGACTCTAGCAATGACTTTTGAGGAGAGAACTAAGGTTACTGAGGTACTGATTATGCAATTCACAATGCAGACTTCATTTAGTGGAAAACTGCCTATCATTATTAATTGTAATCTTTATATAGCTCTTCTTGTTTCTTTCACTTGCTTGGGAAAAAAGTAATTATGTAACAGATGTGATTCAGACAGGAAAGGAAGCCCCTATTTAATCTACGGGGTTTTTAGATAACTACTAAAGAGGGGCCTAAGATGGATTTTCCTATATGGGGTTTTCTGGTGACAGCTCAACTCCTTTTAGGGTGCACTAGTTTTGATGACTTAAAGACCTTTGGAAGTTATTTTAAACTACATAGGGTAGGCACACTGAGTTTAGTGTGCTGAAACTGGGTAGGGAAGCGATGGTTTGTACTCTAAGCTTTATTCCCTTTGCTATGAGGCCTTTTTATTTTAAGGGAGATAATATTGCTACAAATTGCTAATTTTGATGTTTAACAAAATGCTCCACATTTCTTTAAAGGCAGAGATGTGTCAAATGGGAATAGTTGCTAAAGAAGTTTGTTTAAGGAAGCCTCACATTTAAAAGGCTGTAAATTTTATCTGGCCAGGGCTAGGACCAATTATGCACAACTGTTGGTTGTCATCATATATATTTAGCGTTTGCCTCTATTTTTGTTTATATTCTATACTCTAAATTTTCCTCAATCACTAGGCAGATGGCAGTGATAAGGTTTATAGTGTTTGGAGTGATGATAGTTTTCAAGTATTAGGAAGACATATTCTGAGAAGACAATTTTAAATTGAATTCCTAGATATTATAGGGCACTGAATAAGGTACAAAGGTTTTTTTAATGATCTTTTTCTTCTTTTTATTCAAGTATAATTAACATACAATGTTATATTAGTTTCAGGTGCACAAAATATTGATTCAAGAATTCTATACATTACTTGGTGCTCATCGTAAGTGTGGTTACCATTAGTCACCATATAATGTTATCACAGTATTATTGACTATGCTGTATTTTTCATCTCTATACAAACAGAAGTTTGTACCTCTTAATAATAACCTTTATCTGTTTTACCCATCCCCCAATCCATCTTTCCTCTGGCAGCCACCAGTTTGTCCTCTATATTTGAGTCTGTTCTTTTGTTTGTTTCTTTATTAATTCATTTTTTTAGATTCTGAATGTTAGTGTAATCATAAGATATTGATCTTTCTCTGTCTGACTTATTTCACTTACCATAATGCCCTCTAGGTCTACCCATGTTGTCTCAAATGGCAAGATTTCATTCTTTTTTATAGCTGGGAAATATTACATTGCATTTATATACCACATCTTTATCCATTCGTCCATCCATGGACACATAGATTGTTTCCATATCTTGGCTACTGTAAATAATACTGCAATAAACATGGGGAGGTGCATGTATCTTTTTGAATCAATGCTTTCACTATTTTTGATAAACACTCAGAAATGCAATAGCTAAATCGTACGGTAATTCTATTCTTAATTTTTTGAGGAACCTCAGTACTATTTTCCATAGTGATTGCACCAATTTTATATTTACATTTCCACCCTTGTTTCCACAACCTCTCCAATTAACGTTATTTCTTGTCTTTTTGATAATAGCCATTCAGACAGGTGTGATTTGATATCTCATTGTGGTTTTGATTTGCCTTTATCTGATGATTCATGACGTTGAGCATCTTTTCAAGTGCCTATTGCCCATCTTCATTGGGAAAATGCCTATTCCAATCCTCTTCCCATTTTTAATCAAATTGTTTAACTTTTCATTATTGAGTTGTATGAATTCTTTATATACCTTGGTAATTACCCCCTTCTTAGATGTATGATAAGCAAATATCTTCTCCCATTCAGAAGATTGCCTTTTTATTTATTGTTAATGGTTTCCTCCACTGTGAAAAAGCATTTTAGTTTGCTGTATTTTTAGTATAAAGTAAATGTAATGCAAAAAAAGAAAACCTTTATTAGTATAATGTAAGTCATCCAGTCATTTAGTTTTAGTTTTGTTGCAGTTGCCTTTGGAGCCAGAACCAAAAAAAGTATAGCCAACAGTAATGTCAAGGGGCTTACAACCTATGTTTTCTTCTAGGAGTTTTATGGTTTCTGGTCTTATATTCAACCTTTTAGTCCATTTTGACTAAATTTGACTAATTTTTATATATGGTGTAAGATAGAGGTTCAGTTTCACTATTTTGCATGTAGCTGTCCAGTTTTTCCCACACCATTTATTGAAGAAATTATTCTTTCCCTATTGTATACTCTTGCCTCCTTTGTCATAATTAATTGACCATATAGGTACTGATTTACTTCTGGGATCTCTGCTTTTCCATTGATCTGTGTGTGTTTTTATTTCAGTATCGTACTGTTTTGATTACCATAGCCTTGGAGTATAGCTTGAAATCAGGGAGCATAGTACTTCTACCTTTGTTCTTCTTTCTCAAGATTGCTTTGGCTATTCAGGGTCTTTTGTGATTCCAACAAATTGTAGAATTATTTGCTATAGATATATGAAAAATGCCACTGGACTTTTGATAGAGATTGCACTGAATCTGTAGATTGCTTTAGGTAACATGGACATTTTAACAGTAATAATTCTTCCAGTCCGTGACCACAGAATTTATTTGTGTCTTCAATTTATTTAATCAGTGTCATAGTTTTCAGTGTACAAGTCTTTCACCTCCTTGGTTAAATTTATTTTTAGGTATTTTATTCTTTTTGATGTCCTTGTAAATGGTATTGTTTTCTTAGTTTCTCTTTATGAGGGTTTATTATTAGTATAATGTAAATCATGTCATTTGCAAATTATGGCAGTTTTACTTTGTCCTTTCCCATTTGGATGACTTTTGTTTCTTTTTATTGCCTAATTGCTCTGGCTGGGATTTCCAGTATTGTATTGAATAAAAGTGGTGGGAGTGGGCTTCCTTGTCTTGTTCCCAGTCTTAGAGGAAAACTTTTCAGTTTTTCACCATTGAGTATATTAGCTATGAGTTTGTTGAGAGTTTTATCATGACTGGATGTTGAATTTTGTCAGATAATTTTTATGCATTTATTAAGAAGATCTTGTGACTTTTATTCTTCATTTTCTTAATGTAGCGCATTACATTGATTGAAATGCTGATGTTGAACCATACTTGCATCTGTGGAATAAATCCCACTTGATCATGGTGTGTGATGCTTTTAATGTACTTTTGAATTCCATTTGCTAATATTTTGTTGAGGATTTTTGTATCTATGCTCAAGGATATTGGCTTGTAATTTGTGTGTGTGTGTGTGTGTGTGTGTGTGTGTGTGTGTGTGTGTGGTGTCCTTGTCTGGTTTTGGTATCAGGGTAATGCTGGCCTCATAAAATGAGTTTAATAGCACTAGCTCCTCTTCAATTTTTTGGAAGATTTGAGATTAGCTATTAGTCTTTGAATATTTCAGAGTTTGCCTATGACGCCATATGGGCCTGAACTTTTGTTTGCTGAAAGGCTTTTGATTACTGATTCAGTCTCCTTACTACTAATGAGTCAATTCAGATTTTTCTATTTCTTCATGATTCAGTCCAGGAAAGATGTGTTTTCTTAGGAATTTATTTATTTATTGCAGATTTTCCAGTTTTTTGGTACACAATTTTTCATAATGAGTCTTTATGATCTTTTGATTTTTGTGATATCAGTTATAATTTCTCCTTCATTACTGATTTTATTTATTTGAGTCTTCTCTCCTTTTGCTTGGTAAAGTCTAGCTAAATATTTGTCAATTTTGTTTATCCTTTCCAAGAACTAGCTCTTAGTTTCATTGATTTTTTTTTCTCTTTTTATTTTTTTAGCTTCTATTTCATTTATTTCCACTTTGATCTTTATGTCCTTCCTTCTAAAAACTTTGGTTTGTGTTTGTTCTTTTTTATCTGGTTCCTTTAGGTATAAAGTTAAATTGTTTACTTGAGACTTGTTTTGTGTTTCTTGATATAGACCTATATTGCTATGCATATTCCTCTTAAAACCGCTTTTGCAGCATCTCATAGATTTGGGGTTTTGTATTCCCATTTTTATTTGTCTCGAGGTATTTTTTTTATTTTCCCTTTGATTTCCTCATTGGCCTATTGGTTAGTCAGTAACATGTTATTTAATTTTGTGATTCCAGTAGTCTTCTTATAATTAATTTTTAGTTTGATACCACATGGTCAGAAAAGATGCTTCATAATGTTTTCAGTCTTATTAAATTTATTGAAAGTTGTTTTCTGGCTTAACATGTGATCTGTCCTGGAGTATGTTTCATGTGCACTTGAGAAGAATGTCTTTTCTGCTTCTTTGTGGGTGGAATGTTTTATATATAAAGTCCACCTGGTCTAATGTGTCATTTAAGGCTAATGTGTCCCTATTGATTTTTTCTCTGGATGATCTATCTACCAATGTGAGTGGGATATTAAAATCTCCTACTACTGTTGTATTACTGTCAATTTCTCCCATTAGGTCTAATATTTGGTTTATATATTTAGGTCTTCCTATGTTGGGTGCACATATACAGACAAATGTTATATCCTTTTGTTGCATTGATCCCCCTTTATCATTATATAATGTTCTTTGTCTTTTATTACAGCATTTTTGTTTTAAAGTCTGTTTTGTCTGATATAAATATAGCTACATCAGCTTTCTTTTCATTTCCACTTATTTAGAAAATCTTTTCCCACACCGTCTTTATTTTCAGTCTGTATGTGTCCTTACATTTAAAGTGAGTCTCTTATAGGCAACATATAGATGAGCTTGTTTTTTTCAATCCATTCAGCCATTCTGTGTCTTTTGATTGAATTTAGTCCATTTAAAGTAATAATTGTGGTTTTTTGGCAGTTTTTGTAGTTCCTCTTTGTTCCTTTCTTCTTCTCTTGCTGTCTTGGAGTTTGGTGAATTTCTTTTAGTATTGTGTTTAGATTCCTTTCTCATTATCTTTTGTGTGTCTACTGTAGGTTTTTGCTTTGTGGTTACCATGATGTTTACATATAACATAGCAGTCTGTTTTAAGTTCATAGCAACTTAAATTTAAACACATTCTAAAATGTCTATTTTTACCCTCCCACATATTTATGTTTTATTTTTTTATTAAAAAAATTTTTTTTAATGTTTATTTTTGAGAGAGACAGAGACAGAATGCAAGTGGGTTAGGGGCAGAGAGGGAGACACAGAATCTGAAGGAGGCTCCAGGCTCCGAGCTGTTAACACAGAGCCTGACGTGGGGCTCAAACTCACGAGCTGTGAGATCATGACCTGAGCCGAAGTCAGACACTCAACCGACTGAGCCACCCAGGAGCCCCAACACATATTTATATTTTTGATGTCATATTTTACATTTTTAAAATTTTGTGTATCCCTTAACTAATTATTGCCTAATTCATTTTACTACTTTTGTACTTTAACCTTCACACTAGCTTTAAAAGTGGTTAATCCACTACCCATTTATACATATATTCAGTTTTACTAGTGAGACTTTTACTTTCATATGTTTTCTTGTTATTATTGCCTTTTCAGCTTAAAGAGGCCCTTCAACATTTCTTATACTGCTGTTATAGTGGTGATTAACTTTTTTATCTTTTGCTTGCCTAGAAAACTTTCTATCTCTCCTCCTTTCTGAATCATAGCCTTGCCATGTGGAGTATTCTTGCTTGGCAGGTCTTTCCTTTCAGCACTTTGAATCTGTCATGCCACTCTCTTCTAACCTACAGAATTCCTCACAGGAATTCTGCTGATAGCCCTATGGGGGGTTCCCTTTATATAACATGTTCTTTTTCTCTTGCTACTTTTAAGAATATCTCTTTAACTTTTGACATTTTAATTATAATATGTCTTGGGTTCATCTTATTTGGAAATCTCTGCTTCCTGGACCTGTATATCTGTTTCCTTTCCAGGTTAGGGAAGTTGTCAGCCATTCAGGTAAGTTTTCTACCCCTTTTTCTCTCTCTTCTCATTCTGGAACTCCTATAATGCAAATCTTATTGTGCTCGATGTTGTACATTAGGTCTCTTAAACCATCTTTACTTTTTTTTCACTCTTGTTTCTTCTTGTTGCTGTATTTGGGTGAGTTCCACTATCCTATCTTACAAGCTGCTGATTCGTTATTCTATTTCAACTAGTTTGCTGTTGAGCCTTTTTAGTATAGTATTAGTGCAGTAATTGTGTTCTTCAGCTCTATGACTTCTCTTTGTTACCTCCATGAAGTTTTTACTGTGTTTGTCCTGAGTTTGATGAGCATCTATAGGACCATTACTTTGAGCTCTTTATCAGGCAGATTATTTATTTCCACTTCATTAAATCTTTTTCTGAGATTTTTGCCTTGTTCTTTCATTTGGAACATATTCCTCTCTCATTTTGCTTGATTCTCTGTGTTTGTTTCTATGTATCAGGTGAAATAGCAATCTTTCCCATTCTCGAAGGTGTATTTTTGTATAGAAGGTGAGCCTCATTGTTCCACCCTGCCCTAGCTCTCACTTGTCTCTTACACCTTTGCGATTATGTAAGTAGCCTGATTTATTCTTGATAGGTCCCAATTGTTGAGGGTATGCCAAGACCTGTTAGTTTTCCAAAGGGAGTTATCTCAGTCAGAAACTAGATTCAGCTTCTCTGAGTAGAAGCCAGATCTTCAGGCAACAGCTACTTTTAAAAAGTATGCAAATGTATATATGTGTTCCCATGAGACCACAATTATAGATATCTGAAGGTATCCTTTGGGCAACAGTTGCAAGAATTGGGGCTTCAGGCAAACGTATAAACTCCTTTCAGGGAAGTAACAGCAAGCTGTGACAAGGCCAAGGGAGGGTGCACACATGGTATCCCCCTGCCTATGTTCCCCATGAGCACCTCTGTAGCCTTTGGAGGTGTACTAAACCTGAAGTGTGTCCTTCAGTTGAAGGTCCACGGCAATTAATCGGACCTGTTTCATGTGCAGACTAGAGGTGTGTTTTGGTCTTCTCTCTGTGTTGTGTTCTAGGTATGACACCCTGGCCAGAACTGTCTTTCTGAATGTTAAGATCCTGTGGGGCCCAGGAGTATAAGCCCCTATCGTCACCAGAGCCAGGCAATCAAGATACACCTCCTGTGTGGATTGTGCTTACCCACCAGCTTTAGTAAGGCTGTGGGAGGGTGTTGGGATCAGGGCACACCTGAAACCTTAGCGAGCCCTGAGATGAGCTCTGGGGCAGTGCATTCCCTAGCAAGGTTTTGTCTGGGCATGCCAACGAAAGCTAGCAAGGTGGAGGCAGAACACACAAAATGATACTTTTAAATGTCTCTGTCCCTGAGGAAAATCCCTGCTAATACCTGCCCCTCCGGCAGATGCTGTAAGATGAGCGACTGAATCATTTTCACATAATCTAATCATCTCTCAACCTGCCACCTTTGCACTGGTTCCTGGGATGAGTGAGTCTGCACATGAGTCCCTCAAAAGTAATATCTCAGATCCCCACAACTCCCTGGATACCTGGAAGGAAGCCCCATTGATTTCTAAAGCCAGACATTTGGGGAGCCTCATCTGTCTGGTGCAGGGCCCCAGAGTGGGGCACAAACTCCTCGCTCCTCAGGGAGAGGCTGTGGCCCATGAGATCCCTCCCTACAGTGTGTTGCCATGCAAGCACTAAGGTTTTTGTCAAGACCTTGTCTCTGCCTCTCCTACCCATTCCTCTTATCCCTTATGGAGAGTGCTGTTCAGCTAGTTTTCAGTTCTTTTTCATCAGGATTTATTCCATTTGTCATTATAGTTTTGGTGTGCCCATGGGAGGAGATGAGCTCGGCGTCTTCCTGTGACACCATCTTGGACCTCCCCCTTGCCGGGGCAATTTTGGAGGACATGTTTTCTACATGGGGTAGATGCAAGATAGGGGAGGATTGCCTAAGACACATTAGATTTTGTAAGAGTGACATACAGTCTTGGTTTGTCACTGGGATTTCTGAGTTGATTTGTTTCTGCAGCTTAGCCTCATTGAACATTGACTAATAACTATCTCAAAAAAATGTACATTTCTCAAAATTGTTGAGATAAATTATCATGTACGGATCACTGTTACACACCTGGTTTCTTCCTATGTCCCTAAAAGAATTCAGATTTATTCTCAAAATTTTTAATGTAATTTTAATGTTTTTATTATAAAAGTGTTCATTTTTAGAAAAGTTAAGAATTGAAGTATAAAGATAAGAAAAATTACCCATAATTCTACTACAAAGATAACTTGTTGATACCCTCAGTTGTTGGACATTTATGTGGTCAATGTGGTTTCCTGTATTTGTCATTGCCATTAGTGCTATGAAGAACATTCTTGGGGCAAAAACACTATTCACACAGAAAAGAAGAGGGCAGGGGCACCTGGGTGGCGCAGTCGGTTAAGCGTCCCACTTCAGCCAGGTCACGATCTCACGGTCCGTGAGTTCGAGCCCCGCGTCGGGCTCTGTGCTGAGTGCTCAGAGCCTGGAGCCTGTTTCCGATTCTGTGTCTCCCTCTCTCTCTGCCCCTCCCCCGTTCATGCTCTGTCTCTCTCTGTCCCAAAAATAAATAAACGTTGAAAAAAAAATTAAAAAAAAAAAAGAAAAGAAGAGGGCAAATTCTCTCTATAAAACACTACCCCTTGCTTACAGACTTCCTTCCACCATCTCTTGCTTCTTCAGTGGCACTAATTTTTTTTTTTTTTAATTTTGTCACATGCTGTTTAGGAGATACAAACTGTTAGAGTACACTGCTCATTGTCTACTGAGATTGTGTTATAATGAAGAGTTAATCTTCCTGGTCTTCTTTTCATCCTTTAGTTTTAGATAAAACACTACCTTTACAAGAAAAATATTTTTAGATCTGGACTCTAAGCTCTTTTCTTATACTCTAATCCAAAACTTTATAGACTTCATGAGTCTGTGTTATCTACCTATGGCCAAGTCTCTTTGAACATGCAGTGGGAAGACTGTCCACACAGAGGAAGTTACTAGAGAAAAGCCGACATTTTACATGAAAGGGTGAAAATGAAAATATTCATCATGATGAGCTTACTTTATTGGTCTTGTAACAAACGATAGGCAATCCACTTATCCAGTAAATGAAAAATGAACTCTTCCTACTTTGATGCTAATGATATTTATTATCCAATATAAGAAATTTGTGTTTAAAAGACTTGTTTTCTTAAATTACCCTTTATGTTTTATTTTTTAATATTTGAAAATTATTTTTTGGATTTGAGTAAAAATTGGCACTTGCAAAGAGTGAAATTACAATGCTTACAAAAATCCTTATGTACAGAATTGCAACTTAGAAGAACACCGTATTTTCTGGTTGATTTTAAAAAGTTTATTGACATTTAGTCCTTTCACAAAAAGAGAAGTTTGGGATGTGTTTATTGTTGAATCATAGATGCCTTTGTTCAAGGAGCATTGAGGAGCTAGACTTTGAGAGGTCTCTTAGTATGGGGCCTACTTAAACACAATTGCAGTGAGAGCCCTGTGCTCTGCTTTTGTCTTCCCTTGTCTGACTCAGCATTACTCACTCAATTCCTCTCCCTTTTATATAACCCAGCACCATTCTATTCTAGCCAAGTTTATCTCTGTACCACTCAGATAAGCCCCGTGCTGCTCTTTGTAAATGTCATTCTTAGAGGAGGGTAGTCTTAGGGTATTTTCTAAAAGAATTATTTTTTAAATTATTTCACTGACTGAATTCACTCTGAAGGATAGTTTGAGTCAGGGGCTTTTTTTTTTTTTTTAATCTTTCAGGAGAGCATCTGGGACACAGAGCAGGTAGCCCATTATTGACTCAGGAAACTCCCTGAACTTGTTAGGTGGATAAACACAGAGTGAAAGAATGGGTCTGAGTTAGTTAGATGTTCCTGCAGTGTCTGATGTAAGCAGCCAGGTTTCTGAGTGACCTTATCTATCACAGATTTTTAGTGTCTGTATTGGAAAATTATTGTGTTATCCATTTAGACTAGTGAATTAAACATCTATAATATAACTTACAATTGGAATGCCAAAGCTGTGAAGGTGTGTATTTTGTGACAGTTTGGTGAGATGACATGGTTTAGTCAGAGTTGATAATATAGATGATCTTTGAGGGCTTTCTTATTTACAAAAAAAGTATATAAGGTGATTTTGAAGTTATTTGTGTATTGTGCTTTCCTTCAAAGTTCATAAATGGGTGCCTAATATAGCCTAAACCATTCTAAATGTTTCCTTTAAGATTTAAGTCATTTTTGAGGTATCTGGGTAGCTCAGTTGGTTGAGTGTCTGACTCTTGATTTCAGCTCCGGTCCTGATCCCAGGGTTGTGAGATCAAGCCCTGTGTCAGGCTCCGCACTGAGCATGAAGCCTGCTTAAGATTCTCTCTCCTTCTTCCTCTGCACTTCTCTCTGGCTTGTGCGTGCTCTCTCTCTCTCTCTCTCTCTCTCTCAAATAAAAAAAAAATTTTTTTAAGATATGAATCATTTTTAAAATGTCACATAAGCGCAAATGTCATTTAATATCTGGAATGTTTTAGAGTTAAAACAAACTTATCTATAATAAAGTCATGAAAATTTTACACACTAGAGAGGAAAGTTAACTTCTGCATTTGGGGCCCTCAATTGCCTAGATACTGATTTGTAGGAAAGAGGAGGGAGAGGGAATCCAAAAATAAAATCTACCAGATATTCTAGGATAGAGAGAAGAATCTTTGGTATGTGTGGAGATATTGCTAAATAATATTTGTTTTGTATAACATAAATAAATATACAGATAAAACTCACTGATCTCTATTATGAATTAATTTTAATTCAAATACTTGTTCACTAATATCTCAATAGATTTTAATTTTTATATTTTTCTAATCATAAATTATTATGCTTCATTTGGAAATTTATTAAATGGAGGGGCACCTGAGTGGCTCAGTCTGTTAAGCATCCAACTTTGGCTCAGGTCATGATCACACTGTTCGTGGGTTCAAGTCCCACATCCGGGCTCTGTGCTGACAGCTCGGACCCTGAGCCTGCTTTGGATTCTGTGTCTCCCTCTCTCTCTACCTCTCCTCCATTTGCGCTCTGTCTCTGTCTCTCTCTCCCTCAAAAATAAAGAAACATTTAAAAAATTTACAAAAAAGAAATTTATTAAATGGAAAGCTATATGAAAAAAAGCAGAGACCACCTGTATCCCCATACTCAGAGAAAATTTTTATAGTGTAAGCATGCATTTTGGTTGATACTACTTTTATCTAAGTGGAAAAATTGGAATCCTACTTTAAATAGTGTTTTTATCTTTTTTAAATTTCATTTACATATATCATTAAGTATGCACCAACATTATCATTTATAACAGTTGCATAGTAATTTACTGCATGGATGTACTATATTACCAAAATTTATTTAGTTCTTGCTGAACCTTTAGTTTCTCTTTCTTTTTCGTTTTCTTTTTTTTCCCTAATGCTTTAGGCTATTTTAAACCACTCCACAGTGAAGTACTTTGTATGTGACTACTTATATAAATCTCTAATTGTTTCTGTAAAGTGCATCACTCTGAGTGGATTAAAGAATATGAACTCATTTATGTTTAAAAATGTGAATATTTTAGGGGCAGCTGGGTGGTTCAGTCCGTTAGGCATCCAACTTCAGCATAGGTCACAATCTCGTGACTTGTGAGTTTGAGCCCCCCATCAGGCTCTGTGCTGACAGCTCAGAGCCTGGAGCCTGCTTCAGATTCTGTGTCTCCCTCTCTCTCTGATCCTCCCCCACTCACTCTGTCTCTCTCTCTTTCTCAAAAATAAATAAACATTAAAAATGTTTTAATTTTAATATTTTAAAATTAATGTACTATTCTTCAATAAGTTTTATTTATTTTAATAAGTTTTATTTATTTTTTTACATATTTTATTTATTTTTTAGAGAGGGACAGAGAGTGAGTGGGGGAGGGCAGAGAGAGAGGGAGACAGAATCTGAAGTAGGATCCAGGCTCCGAGCTGTCAGTACAGAGCCTGACGTGGGGCATGAACTCACAAACCGTGAGATCATGACCTGAGCTGAAGTTGGAAGCTTAACCGACTGAGCCACCCAGTCTCCCCAAGTTTTATTTATTTTTTATTTATCCTAAGAAGCAAAAGCTGGAAACAACCAGGGTGTTCACCAACAAGAGCATATAGCCATTCCATAAAGTATATACTGTCTGATTTTATTTATATGAAACTGTAGGAAAGACCATTCTAATTAATGGTAATGGAAAGCAGTGGTTGCCTGGAGCCAGAGGTGAATGGTGGGAACTGATTCACTGTAGAAAATTTATAAGGTGCAGATAAGCAAAGAGAAGAAAATTATCTCACCATTTAGAGATTTGTATAGCACACTTTTTTTTAGATATATAAGTACATGAAGAACAAATTCAGTTTAATGAGATTTATTTATTGACTTAGCAGGCAGTATTTCATGAGTAACTCTGCCACTTGTGCTATTCTTTTTTTTTTTTCAACGTTTATTTTTTTTATTGTTGGGACAGAGAGAGACAGAGCATAAACGGGGGAGGGGCAGAGAGAGAGGGAGACACAGAATCGGAAACAGGCTCCAGTCTCTGAGCCATCAGCCCAGAGCCTGACGCGGGGCTCAAACTCACGGACTGCGAGATCGTGACCTGGCTGAAGTCGGACGCTTAACCGACTGCGCCACACTTGTGCTATTCTTGAGATTATTTTAAGATGTCATTCTTTTCATTTTAATGTTTAAAAACTTATTGTGTACTGCTAGGTCATTTAACTATAAGAAGAAACCTCCACGTGATGATGAGTTGTGTGTTAAGTAAGTCTGCTTCCTATGAAATTTTTCTGCAGCTTTGATCTCCATTTATTACAGAAAACAGTGGAGATTCCTAAAATTGTTATTAATTTCACTGAAATTAGCCTACGTTATAAAATTACCGATATGCATTTAAATTAAACAATAACCCCATTTCTTCTCTCCTTCAGCTGAGGAATTTTCCATGCTTCATTACCTTCCATTACTTACCTTTTATCAGGGCTTCTTAACCTCGACACCACTGACATATTGCTGTGGGGTCTCTCCTTTGCATTGTGGGATGCTTAGTGGCATCCCGGCCTCAACCTACTAGGTGCCAGTAACATCCCCGCCGGAGCTGTAACAAACAAAAATATCCCCAAGACATTGCCAGATGTCCTTTGAGAGGCAAATTCACTCCCAGTTGAGAGTCCTGACTTAAAGAAAATGCAGCACTTTATTCTTAATATTGCTTAATTACACATATCTCCCTGTCAATCACTTAATATTCTTCTGATAATTAGGCTCTGGCCTCTCTGTTCTGCTGCGATTGCAGATTAATGAGGTAAAACTTTGAGAGGTCTTGGCTGTATATGTCCATATATACTCCAGTTACTTCTGAACATCGACTAAATAAAGGCATCCTTTGGAATGCCACTGTCTTGGACCATGAGAAATGGAGAGACACTTTAGAGATATAGCCACAGTTCTCCTTACAACTTTACAGCAGGTGTTTAACTACACATGACTGTCTGCTAGATTTTATTCAAAACAAATTAAGCAGACTTAATTTTACTTCTGCATATAAGCAGGTGTTTAACAAGGTTAAAAGTAAACTACTCTAGGGAATTTTCAAGTTAGTGGAAACCATTGGTGCTTTTCCAATTAGCTGGGAAAGAATGCTTGGAAAAATCAGAGGCATTTGAGAGAAAGGAGAGAATTTTAACAGCTGAAATAGCTATCCTCATTGTCATATTGGGCTAGATAAAGATTATCTTCCAGCCTTAGAATAGTTATTAACCCATGTTCAACAGTTACTATCCTAAAGAAACAATCCGAGGGATAAACAAGAAGAGAACAGAGTTGTCTTCATGGAGTTCGTAGTGTTGGAGGAAATTGTACATAAACATTTCTACAGTTGGGTAACTTTACCATCAGTGAGAAACAAGTTCATTGATTGGCAGTATTTCATCAGTTGCCAAATGAGTTGTGCAGACAGTAACAGCAGATGTTTATAAGACAGAATTCCACAGACTGGAGAAATCAGAAATGTATGGTTGGAAAAGCTAGTATCTGAGCTGGGAAAGGAGGTAGAGGAGGCAAAGAGGAGAATCTCAGTGGAGGGTGGTTGTGTTAAGATGCTACTATAAGAAAGCTCAAAGCATATTTGGTGTGTAGAACTGAAAAAAAGGGGGGTGGGGGAGGAAGCCAGAAGGAAAGGCTAAAGCCAGATCCTTGAAGTCCTTGAATATAAGGCTAAGGAGTTTTTATTAAATAACGGAAGCTAATGTTTCCCACACTGGTTCTGTGAAACTGTAATCCAGCAGATGCCTTCTGAATAAAGTGTTCTGTGGGTAAATAAACTTGGAAAGTGTTGCATGCTAAGTGTGTATGCCCTCCTGGTGACTTAAAATGCATATGGGTATTTAAAGACTATGATTAACTTTGTTAAAGCCAGCATTTACAAATGCATTTGATCACAAGGTACCTATAGGGTAGGGTTATGAGGAATAAGAACATAAAGTATCTATCAACAGCAGAACAACTTAGAATTTGCAGTTTGGTAATAGGGAAGCTTTAACCATGATTTCGAAACAGGAGGTGGTATTACCAAAAAGATATTTTAGTCAGTATCGGCTTGTACACAGATTAGAAAAAATGCACATAAAATATTCAAAAGATAGAACCCTTAAGGAGAAAGCTTCTGTTCCAGGTATTCATTGATTTGGTTTTTCATTTTTTCATCCCCCCACTAATACTTATTAAGCAAATACCATATGTTGTGTGATAAGCTTGGTGAATAAGATGTTGAACAAAGGAGAAATGGTCCCTTGCCATCATGGAGTTTAGAATCTAAAGGAAGAAGACAAATGTAGATTTAAATTTTTATGGATATTGTTTAAAAAAAGAGAGAAAGAAAAGAACAAAGACTGCCGTTGATCAATAATGCTGAAAGAGACCACTTCATTTCCTCTTAAATATGGCACTAAACCTTGTTAAAATAGTTTAACATTGCTGATTTCAAGGTTTAAGTGTAGCTTTATTTAATCTTGGACCAGTTTAGCATTTTGGAAATAACATTTTAAAATACCAATTTGGAGAAAAGAAAGGAAGTATAAGGAGAAAAAAGAGGGGGAAGTTTTTATTTGTAATTATAGTTTTTCCTTTCGTTTGACATATATGCAGAAAAGTGCACGTTCCATGAATGTGCAACTTGATTAATTTTCACAAACTGAACACACTTATGTAACCAAAACAAAACAGAATGTTATCACCCACCTCCCCTCCCCCCGCAATACACCCTCATTTTCCTTCCAGTTATGACTTTCCCTGCCCATCAGAGTAACCACTGCCCCTACTTCTTCCATCATAGATTGTATTTGCCTCTGTGGATGTGTTTGTGTTGTGTATAAATGCAGTCATTCATTATATAGGGTTTTAAATGAAGACCAGAAGGCATATTTGGTTCTAAATAGAGATCTTACTATAAATCAGTGGTTCTCAAAATTGGTCACACATCGGAAGCACCTAGGAACTTTAAAAGTTGCTCACATCTAAATCCTACCCCCCAAAAAACTTAGTATAGTTGGTATGAAGTGAGGCCTGAGTGATAGCATTTTAAAACCTCTCTGGATGATTCCTCTGTGCACCCAAGGTTGAGACTCACTACTGCAATGTGTTGAAAGTGAATCCATAGATGTTTACATAATATTGGAGCTAGCTTTATGCCCAACTGTCTGACTAATATTTGTAAACCCGGGATTTCTGTATCTAGATTTTAGGTTGTAATTTGGCAGAAAAAGTGGATATTATATGTGACTAATAACCCTCCCACGATCTGTCACCTGGGCAGCAAACCATTTTTCAATTCAGTACTATGTGGGAGGCAAATACAGTTGCCTTGTTTTAGAGCAGCCTCTGCTTATAAGACGTTGGAATGTTATCAGGTACTGGATTGCAGAACTGTCAGATTTGTGTCAAAAGGCATTACATGCTGGGCATTGAGACTCAAGAGCAGTGAATCATGTGCTTGAGAGCTTTAAGAAAGCCTTAAGCCTGCAAGGCCTGGGCATGGCCCTGGGGACTGGGGATGGTTTTCTTCTCAGGGCCTAAGGAAGCCTTTGGAGTGACTAAGATATTTCAGACTTGGAAGAATGCAGAGTGGAGTTGTCAGGAATCTAGAAAAGTGGGAAGCATAGAAGCATCTGAATGCTATGAAATGATTTTCATTTTAGCTTGAAGACTGACTTAGTAGCAAACTAATAAAAGTAGATATATTTCATTTATTTTTCATCCTTTCTCAGAAGTTGCAAGTTCTGATCTTGGGAAAATTTTACTTTGCAAATGATGAATTGTAGTTTCAAGAGTCTGGACGAGGTTCATTGTGAGTCAGTGAAAGGAATTTACCTGCCCTGAAATACAGTGGAATCTGCAGTTCCGTACCCAGACGCTCCAGTTCTGTTTGCAGAGTCTCCTGAAGGACGCTTGTCCCCACCACTCAGAAGAGCTGGTGTCATGCGCCCTGGGATGTCTTTGTGCTGAGGTGATATGTTGACTCAGCCATTCAAGAGCCAGAGATGTTCCTGAAGAGCATGTGTTTGTTCCTTGCCTGTTTGTATTTCCTGTGGTCTAAATTACCTGTTCGCTTTTTGAGGATATCATGGTTAATAAGAGATAAAGACCCCTGCTCTCAAGGAGCTTAGAGTCTAGCAGAGGAGTCAGAAGATAAAGGTAGCTAACAAACAGATAAGGATTCCAGATAATGATGAACGCTATGGAGAATACAAACAGAAGAGGCAGAGTTAGAAGAGCACTCTGAGCTGGTGGCACGTGAGGTGAAATGCAAATGAAGAGAAGGAGCCATTTTCGTGAACCCCAGGCAAGAAGACTAGCAAGGAAAAAAAGCCTTAAATCAAGAATAGACTGTGACAGGTTTGAGACTCCAAAGCAAGCCCAGAGGGCCTGGAGCACAGTGAGCAAGAGGTGGACAAGGCTGTTACGGAGGGCCTTGGTGGTAGAAGGAGTCGGGATTTTATTCTAAATTCAGTGGGAAGTCTTGGCATCCAACAGGTCAATTGCCTTCACTTTATTTCATTTTAGCATACAGTTAACCAGATTGTTAAAAAGCAGAATAGATCCCATTTTTCTCAGGAGGTCCGACATTTATGAATATTCTCTTCAGCTACATGTTAACCTCAGCAAGATTAGTACCATAATCCCAAAAGAAGATAAGAGAGAGAAAAGTATGCTTTGATTCTTGCCCTTTACCCTGTTAAGGATTGAGCCTGTAGTCTGTGGTAATCATTAATTGAATCTGGTTTGCTGAGGGCTGCAGATTTCTTTTAAAACCCGTATTTTATTAAATTACATTGCCTATGTACTGCAGGTAAATATGGAAGGAAGCACCAGTGTGAGACCTTCATTGGATTTTAGAGTGATATTTGCTTTTAATTTGATGGTCTACGGTCTACTTTGACTTTTTCTAAACACCTGGGGATCACTCCATGCCTTTTGGCAGAAAAAAAGGAAGAAATGAGAGCATAGATTAGATTTCTATCACTTTTAAATCCTGAAAGAAAGTGGGACAGGACCCTTATTAAGTTACTCTAGGATGCGGCACATATGACCTTTACACAGTGATTTATTTAAGATGATCGATCTTAACCAAATGATCAAGTTTTCATTTATTTGTTTGGAATTAAAACATAAAAGCTGGTGGATTTTCTCTGGATGTTTCCCTTGCTGACACATAGAACTGGTTTGGCTTCTATTGAGGCAGATGAACGCATTTAAATCTTGGAGAGGTATACACAGTGTGAAGTGACTGATAAATGAACAGGGCTTACAATTGCAAAGTTATTGCACATGGCAGCTTATTGGCATATAAATTAAACTGCTGCAAGGTAGAAGAATGGAAGAAAAAATTAGGTTGCTGTGTGAGATCAAATTAATTCAGGAATCATTTGGACATTTTATTCCTCTGAAAATAGTTTGCTTGGAGGTCTCCAGCTGTGTTTGGCATCAGGCCATATTCACACTGAAGGAAAACGTGCTTTAAGACTTGCAGTTATGCAGCACAGCAGTGGTTTCAGTCTATCACGCTCATAAACAGAAGGATGCTTTCTGGAAATAATTCCTGGTAGGAAGTGGAAGCCAGAAAGGGCAGAGGAAAGAGTGGGACACTGACCTGCCTTGGGCAAACCGGGTGGGAGAAATCCCCACAGGTTGTGGCTCAGAACCGAGATAGTCAGGGCCACTTTGGGAGGAGAGAGGATGATTGGCCCCAGTGTAGGGCGTCCTCACAGGGAAGTCACTCTGTATCCCCACTAGAGGAGCACAGCGCCTCCCTCTCTTCATCTCCCAGATCTCACCGTAAATGCCACTTCTTCAGAGGGGTCTTTCCTAACCGTCTTCCAAAACCCTTCCTTTCTGTTATTTCCTATCACCTAACCTAACTTTTCCCCTCTTCGTGATCATTTGAAATTATTTATTTATGTTTGTGTATTTACTGTCTCTCTCCCTTACTAAATTACTCACAGTTTGCACTCGGGTAGCATCCCGTTACCTTTGTCAGTATGTCTGCAGCCGTTAATTCAACACTTAACTCTCCCTGACAGGAGGCAAGTAAGAAATATTTGTTGAAGGGATATACAGAACCTGGATGAAAACAATCTGAAAAGCGCTATGGACTGGGTTGTAGCCCTTGTACAACAGCCTTGGGAATGCAGCTGTGGTCAGGGTGTGCTCAGAGAGACAGGAAAATGCCTGAGGAGATTGGACTTGAACCTGCAAATCAGATTGGTGAGGGTGCCTGACACTCTCTGCCTCATAAATAAATACTGCTGAAGTCCTGTGACACAGGCTGGGAAAAATCAGTTCCCACTTTAGTATTGAAAACAGGACCAAATGTAAAAGAAGCTGCCCAACTTATACAGCTAATGAATAGCAGAGCCAGGATTTGAACCTCTAAGACCAGGCCCTGCGTTCCCTTCCATTTCATCTTCTGACTGCTCTCCATACATCTGGCGCCCCCAGCAGCTGCAAACTATTGTCTTTCCCCCAGTCGGTCCCAGAGCTTGTCCCTGAGTTCTATAAACTCCAGCCTCCAAAGCCCATCTGCTAACTCTCCTCCTCTGGGTGCTGCTCTGTCGGGCACCTTTTGCCTGGGAAGATTACCAGCTCTGATTACTGTTTCTTGAAATGAAACAGTGGAGCCCAGGGCTAGTCCCAAAGAAGGAATGCCTGAATCGAAGACTATTTTAAGCTTCCCCTAAGACAGAGATAGGCTTATATAATCTCAGAACAGTCATCCTTTTCAAAGCTAACTGCAGAGCAGATTAAAGTAGATACAGCCAGGGTATTTTCCACAATAAACTACCCTCCCCAGGACCCCTGGCAGGGGAGAACACTACCGTGTACTGAGCACCTACCGTGTGTCAGGCACTTGACATAGATTATTGTATCTGAGGTGAACCAAGGTTAAGTGTGGCATCTAACCAAAGCTCTGAGTGATGCTGTAATTTAGAACCACATTTATAGGATTGCCCTGGTACCAGCACAGTGAGTGAGGGCCAAGGTGGAACCACTCTGCCGTCTGGTAGTCTTCCAAACACTGAAAATACGCTGGCTTGTTTTCCCTGCCCCTGGTGGGCAATGATGCCCTATACAGTTGGCAGTTTTCCAGTATTGGCGGACCATTCTGTAAAAGTGCAGTGTGCAAATGAAGAGGCCAAGAGGAGGTAACTCCCAAGCATATAGTCTACAGGCAGGGCCACCTCTGTTGCCAGGAAAATGGATTGTGAGTAAATCTTAAGCAAGGAAAGTCTTTGAGTTACATTTATACCTTTTTTCAGACACTTTTGCCCCCACCTGCCCTTCACATGTTAAAGGTGCTGTGGTATTTATAACATTCCTTCCTGTAAACACTCTTATATTTAAAACATTCCTTCCTGTAGACACTGGCATGGCAAAAATAATAAACACATGTAGTAAGCTCACTAATACCTTTATGTTATTTGTTATTATAGATTTATTATATTATTATTATTTATCTAGCCCATAGAATTACCCAAAACTTCTAGAGAAAATTCCCAAGCCACCTTTCCTATTTTTCAGTTGTAGATAATGCTATCCAAAGGGCAGAAACTTCTCTTCCTTGATAAAAAGTTTCAGGGACAGTAATTTTAAAATACTTGATCTGAAATCATGAGTATAACTTTATAGTGTGGGGAAAATCTAGGAATACATAGGATATCAAAATTTAAGCCAGTCCTGTTTTAACACTAATAAAAGAAAAAACCCAACCTTTATCGTAGATATCTAAGCATGTATGGACATGTGGTTCTCTGTCCTTGTAACAGATTCTACATTAATGAGAGTGAAGAAAACTAGAGTTGAGGTCAGTGCCCTATCAATTAGCCCAGGCAAAGGAATTTAGCTCCCTTACTAAAACAGAATCTCCAGTATTTAGTATTAGGAGGAGACTATGTGGCTCTTCCCATTCCTTGTCAGTTCCTCAGAATACACCAGACTCTATACAAGTAGACATGCTATGATCTCTGCTTAGAATTATTGTCTACTACTTATCACATGACTGAAGAATGACTTCCTGTCATGCCTTAAATATCACTTCTCCAGAGAGGTCTTCTGGCCTACTTTACCCTTAGTAAGCTTCCTCGCTGTTGTTTTCCATCTTTGCATGCTATTTCTTCAGTAACATTTATAATAATTTATAATTAATACTGTTTTGTTTACTTATTTATGGGTCTCTCCTTCATTTAGTTTCAAATCCATGAGTTCAGGCACTGAATTTTTTATTTACTAATATATTGTCCTTTACCTAGCACAATGCCTGTCACATAAACTCAAAATTTGTTGAATAAATGAGTGAATGAATAAATGACAGAATAAAGAAACTAGAGTGATTAGTGGCCAACTAAGTACTTCTGCCTTTTTCTAGAAATGTTGAGTCTCCAACTTTACTTGTTTTGGTTTTCAATTAGCTCCAAGAAATTTAGTGCTTTCATCCTGTGGCCCAGAAATAGATGCCAGGCCCAGCCTTTAGCCTGGTTCCTTACTTCCTAACCCCTGGCCAGCTTCTACATGGTGAGCATCACTGTACAGCCCATCATATGGAAAATACCTTTAAATCCTTACCACCTTCAGAGTCAAGACCAACAGAGATAGATTTCGACTCTATGGCAGTCTAGGATATTCCTATTCCTCCTGAGTCAGCTTTCTGTGGGACAGGTCTTCTTTCCAGAGTGATTGACATTATTGAGGACCTCGCTCTTTATATCATACTTCAACTCCTACATGCAGGAATGTGGCTTTTCTCTACTGATTGAACCTTTTAATCATGGCTGAATATTCTAACTCTAAATTCATATAATAATGTTTTTTATCTCTTAATAGAAATTTTTATTCTGTTGCATGTTGTGATGTGCACTGTATTAGAACCATGAACATTATTTCTGGATAAACCATTACCTACATGCCTTACATGTGATCTTTACAGGAATTCTACCTGGAATTCAATCCCACCTCCACCACTGACTGTACAGTCTGAGGAAAATGATTTAATCTTTATATGCCTCAATTTCTTCATCATTAAAATGTGAATAATAATAGTACCTGCCTCATAGGGTTGTTAAGAAGGTTAGATGAGATAATATATGTAAAGCTTAGAACAGGGTCTTAATTAAACACGAGACGTTATATAAATGTTAGTTCTTATTTTGATGACAGTGATAACAACTAAAGCCTGTCTGTATATTTTCTCCTTTCTGTTTTTCATTTTTAGAGGTAAAGTTGATGTATAGCATAAGCTCTGTGGTCTTTTCCAGATCTAACCAGATTCAAGAGTTCATGCACTATTTCTAAGCACTGAATTCTAAATTGTATGATAACTCCTTAACATGAACTGATAGTTTCTTTCTGGAAAAACAAGCCATTTTTACATGTGCCCCATGCTTTAAATCAAATTCCCTTGAATAGAGGTTCCCTACTCTCCTACCAAGTTTCTAAGCCTCAAAGTACACTCAGTGCATTCATCTTCTGACCCTCCAAATCCCTTTGCTGTCTCTTATCTCTGGATTTCTTTTGCAATTTTTACTTCAATTCCATACATCTTCCAAACAAATGCCAGGATAGATTTTTCAAAAACACAAATTCAACTGTGTCACTCTACTGTGTAAAACTCCTCAGTGGTTTCGGGTTAACTTTAGGATGAAATTTCATTTGCTAGGTATGGCATACAAGACCCTCAGTGATTTGCCCTTCTCTTCGGATCTGGCCTCTCTCTTCCCACTACTCCACACTTTGTGCACCAGCAAATAAGAGGTGCTTGTACTTCCCTACAACCGTAATCCTATCCCACACCTTCATGCCTTTGTATGTGCCTCATGCAAAAACCCATTTCCTCTTCCTCAACTGGATAATACTTTCTTGTTCTTTAAAACATTTTTTTCTCATCAAGGAAGTTTCCTCACTGAGTTTGGCAATCTTTGTGCATGTTCCTCAATCAAAACACCTTTGATACATTGAAATGATTTGAGCACGGATTTATTCCCTCCTTTAGATTCTATATTCCTTCATGGCAAATGCAAATCTCAGTTTTCCTTGTGTTCTTAACACAATGTCTAATAAATTTTAAGCAATAAATGTTAAATTGAACTATTTGTATCTCTTGGAAAACAATGTCAGGTTCGATATACATACATCACAAAATTGGGATTTGTCTTTAAATTCTGTAGTTCTACCATAGCCAGCCAGTCACAAGACAGTTTTTTTATGTGTTGCATATGCTTTTAAAAGTAACCATCAAAGAAGAATTACAGAAAATGTTTAAGACAATGATAGCATTAAGAGAATAAGCTATGTCTTCTATAAATATTACTTGGAAAGGTATATTCTTTTAAGCCTTATTAAGTTATAGTCACATAGAGGTCATTTAAAAACTATCCTCCAGAAAGTGGACCCCAACTCATGCTGAAGGAGTAGATATCCACTGGTATATTCCTAACTTAACCCAACAGCAGAGTGGCAAAATTAACTTATGAAAATATAAGTGAGTTAGAAGGCAATCTTTGAAGCATCTTATTTTGATGAAGCAAGAAGTTAATAGTCTCTAAAAGCCTTTTGAAATACTGTTTTCCGCTATGCAGCCTTACGATATAGATAGAATTGTGTCATCAAAGTGTGTGTCAGTTAACAATGAAAGAGCTACACTCCCACCCACATACTAGCCAAGGTTTAACCCTGCTTCACTTGTGAGATCAGACAAGATGGGCCCATTCAGAGTGATATGGCCGTAGACTGAAGGAGCTACACTGATAACTGATCGACTTAATTTTTATTCTGAGATGTACAAAAAAACCCCAAAAATTTGGAAAAGTGGACAGAAATGTCTCCAAAAAAGTAACAAAATAATTCTGAAATTACAAATCACATGCACAAAAAAAAATTTTTGAAAACTTTATAGAGCTGTCTACAGAGCATCAAAATAATAAAAATAGCTCAGAAATTAAAACATAGAAAAAAAGAAAAAAGAAATTGAACAATTTAGTGAAGAAATCAAAAGGAAAGGAGAGTTTGGTACGAAAATGATTATGATTCGTTTTCCTCTCGATATATTCCATATGCTCTGCGGTTTCATAACTTGACAAGAAATGGACCACATATTTGACATGGAACTTGCTAATAGCTAGCACAAAGGGGGAAACATAGTTACATTATATGAGCTTCTCTGAGATTAAAAAAGCAAACAACTTTTAGCATATTGAGTGCCAGAGATTCTCATTAAGAGACAGCTCTGTTTTGCTTTTGTGTTTCTCTGACAAAGCAATAGAGAAATAGGAGTATCTCCTGGAACAGTCTTCAGGGAGGCTGATAGCATGACACTAAAATGCAGTTCAGCAAAATCTGCAAGGACTCACCCAATGTAACATCAGTATGTAGTACTCAGATAGTATGCTTTAATTCATATACTTAAGAATATCTGAAAGGCATTATTATTATTATTATTATTATTATTATCATCATTATTCTTTCTTGCAACTTAGCCTTTGCTACATATTGGTTAGCATAGATTTAAGAGTTTGTACTCTGACCTTTAAAGTAAATGTCATATTTTATCATTTGAGGATATAATTATCACAAAGAATGGCCTATGTCCATTTTATCAAAGTGTATCACACAGGATAAATTAGGCTATGCTGTGGAACAATCCCAAACTCTCAGCAGTTTAAAACAAAAACATCTATTTCAGGCTCAGGTTATCCATCTATCACGGATCAGCCAGAGGCTTATTCTGAGATTCAGGCAGTGCTATGCAGCATTGCCGCCACATTACACCTCCTGACCAAAATTCACGTGCCATTCCTAATTTTAAGAGAGAGTAGAAGTGTAATCTTACCATTGTGTGGAAGGGGAGAGAAGAAAATTTGTGATCAGCACTAATTACTACACAATGGTGAGGAGCCTGGTTAAAAAGTCACCACTCTTCAGAAAGCACCACACCAGAGCTCTGAAATGGAGTGGGATATAATACTAGCAGTAGAATATGGGTAATTGAATCACAAACCTAATAGAACTGAAAAATGAGTTTAGTAAGGTTGTAGGCTACAAAATCAATATACAGAAATCCACTGGATTTCTATACACTAATAATTAAGTAGCAGAAAGAGATATTAAGAGGACAGTCTCATTTAAAATTACACCAAAAGTAATAAAATACTTTAAACTTAACCAAGGGGGCAAAAGACCTGTGCTATAAAAATTATAAAACATTGATGAAAGAAATTGAAGATGACACAAACAGATGGAAAGATATCCCAATGTTCATGGATTGGGTGAACCAATATTGTTACAATGTCCATACTGCCCAAAGCAATCTACAGATCAATGCAATCTCTATCAAAATACCAACAGCATTTTTCACAAAATTAGAACGAATAATCCTAAAATTTGTGGGGAACCTATAAGACCCCAAATAGCCTTAACAATCCTGAAAAAGAAGGACAAACCCGAAAGTATCACAACCCCAGATTTCAAGATATACTGCATAGCCATACTAATCAAAACAGCACAAAACCAGACACATAGGTCAATGGAACAGAACAGAGAAACTGCAAATAAACCCACAACTGCATGTTCAATTAATCTTTGACAAAGGATTTAAAACTATGCAATGGGAAAAAGTCTCTTCAACAAATGGTGTTGGGAAAACTGCACAGCTACATGCAAAAGAATGAAACTGGACCACTTGCTTATAGCATACACAAAAATAAACTCAAAGTAGATTAAAGACCTAAATGTGAGAACTGGAACTATAAAAATCCTTGAAGAGAGCACAGGAAGTAACCTCTTTGACATTGGACATGGCAACATTTTTCTGGATATGTCTCCTGAGGCAAAGGAAAGAAAAGCAAAAATAAACTATTAGGACTACATCAAACTAAAAAACTTCTTCACAGCAAAGGAAACAACAAAACAAAAAGACAGCCTACAGAATAGAACATATTTGTAAATGACATATCTGATAAAGGGCTAATATCTAAAACTCAACACCCAAAATAACTAATAATCCAATTAAAAATGGGCAGAAGACACGAACACGCATATCTCCAAAGAAGACAAAAAGTTGGCCAACAGACACATGAAAAGATGCTCAACATCACTCAGCATCAGAGAAATGCAAATCAAAACCGCAATGAGGTATCACCTCACACCTGTTAGAATGGCTAAAATCAAAAACACAAGAAAAACGTGTTGGCAAGAATGCGGGGAATAAAAGAACGCTCATGCACTGTTGGTGGTAATGCAAACTGGTGCAGCCACTGTGGAAAACAGTATGAAAGATCCTCAAAAAATTAAAAATAGAATTACCATATGATTCAGTAATTCTACTACTGGGAGTTTACCCAAAGAATATGAAAACACTAATTCAAGAAGATATAAGCACCCCTATGTTTATTGCAGCATTATTTATAATAGCCAAATTATGGAATTGACCAAAGTGTCAGTTGATCAGTGGATAAAGAAGATGAGGTATATATGTAATGGAATATTATTTGGCCATAAAAAAGAATGAAATCTTGCCATGTCCATGGGTGGATGTAGAGAGTATAAGGGTAAGTGAAATAAATCAGTCAGAGAAAGACAAATACCATATGATTTCACTCGTAGGTGGAATTTAAGAAACAAGGCAAACGAACAAACGGAAAAAAATTCTCAAATATAGAAAACAAACTTATGGGTACCAAAGGGGAGGTGGGTTAGTGAACGGGCGAAATAGGTGAAGGGGATTAAGAAAACACTTACCATGATGAGCACTGAGTAATTAGAGAATTGCTGGATCACTGTATTGTACACCTGAAACTAATATAACACTGTATGTTAATTATACCGGAATTAAAATAAAAAATAAAATAAATTTTAAAAAATAATATGGGTAATTGAGAGCCTAATGTTTATGCTGCAAAGCAATAATTTTCATGACAAGAAATCCATGCTTTACAGATTCTACCCAAAAAACAAAAAAACAAAAAACAAACAAACAAAAATATGAAACATCAATCTGGCTATAAAAATAGGTTTATGGCATTCTTCAAAGTAAGTTATATATCACAAATCAGGAAAGGATACACTCTATCAGGGAATTATCTTTTAAATTCTAATGATACTGTAACAACTATCTGACATGACAATAACCACTTGAACACATTATTTTAAAACAAAACTACCAGAATCATCCATTAATTTCTCCTTATGCCAAAGGAAGAAGAGGGAAATTCCAAAGCTTCTTTGACCAACAAAAATATTCAAATATTTATACCTTCAGAAATCTGGGGTTCCAATCTGAATATTATTACCCAGGGCAATTGACAGACAAAGTATAGTTGGTATTTTTGTAAACATTTTTCTCCAACTTAATCTTAATGTTCAGAACTAGATACTTCAAATATGATCAATCTCTTTTTTTTTAATTTTTTTTAACGTTTATTTATTTTTTGAGACAGAGAGAGACAGAGCATGAATGGGGGAGGGTCAGAGAGAGGGAGACACAGAATCTGAAACAGGCTCCAGGCTCTGAGCTGTCAGCACAGAGCCCGACGCGGGGCTCAAACTCACGGACCGTGAGATCATGACCTGAGCCAAAGTCGGCCACTTAACCGACTGAGCCACCCAGGCGCCCCTGATCAATCTCTTTTGATAAGATGTCTTAGCACGTTTTTTTCTTCCGCCTGTCAAGAATTTCTTTCACAAATAGCTACCAATTGCTAAGGTCTATATAGATGAGGCTATTGATTGCCTTAGTCCAGAGTTTTCTACTTTGGTAATATTGACAGTTTGGGCTAGAAAATATTGACAGTTTGGGCTAGAAAATCCTTTGTTGGGGGTAAGAAGGAGCTTTCCTATATTATAGGATGGTTAGCAGTATTTCTGGCCTCTACTCTCTGGATGCCGGAAGCACAACTGCCTCCGTCATGACAGCCAGTAATGTCTCTAGACATTTCTGAATGTCACATGGCAAATGATTACCATGCTTAACTGAATTAGAGCCCACCCCTGGGATCGATATAAAATCAGTGTCCCTGAATGTTATGGACTTTATTGTGCAGTGTTGCTTCAGTTACCACGACTACATAACAAATTACATCAAAACTTTGTGGCATAAAACAACCACTTATTATGTTCATGGAATCTGTGGGTCAAGAATTCTGACAGGATACAGCAGGAGTGGCTTTTCTGTATTCCACAATGTCTGGAGCCCCAGCCGGAAGACTTAAAGGCTTAGGGTGAAATGTTCTGAAGGCTTCTCACTCATACATCTAACATTGATGCTCACTGTTGGCTGGAAGACTGTAGCAGCTGGAGGGGTGGCTGGAACATTTACACTTGGCCTTTCCATGCGGATGCCTGGTTTCCTTACAAAATGGTGTCAGTGTTCCAAGGACAAGCATCCCAAGAAAAAGAGAGCCAGATGTAAGCTGCATTCCTTCTTTTGACCTAACTCCAAAGTCCCGTAATATTACTTCTAGCATACTCTGTTGGACAAGGCAGTTACAAGGCTTAAGGAGGCATATAAACAGTACATTGTAAGAAGAGCATATGGGTTAGGACAGAGATCAGTGTACTCATCTTTGAAAAAAAAAACAGTATGCCACAGAGATGGATAACCCTTGATGACATCTGAGTTCTGTTAGTAAGTGAAGACAGAAATTTTGTTTGGATAGACAACAACAGTGTTTACTAATGTGCCATTATTTGATAAAATAGCCCAAAGAATAAAAAATGTATATCCCATACAATTAATAATTTACTTCTAAAGATGATATTATGTAGAAGCTTTACGTTTTAACTAAACTAAAATAGCCACATTGTAAAGCCCTCCATTTTACTTATTTTAGCATGATATACAAATGGATACAAAGGTGATAATAATATCACTTGGCAATTTGGCCCAGTAAAATCTAAGTGTTTAGATGAACTTTTGAGACTCCATCGAATGGATTTTGCAAAAATAATGGCAATTTGCTAATGGTGTGAAAGAAATGGCAGAAAACATCACACAAATAATAGCTCATATGAGGACTGTTGTCAACATGCATTTAAGGAGTCATCGCACTCTACATGGACAAATGGTAGCTGTGACAAGATGATAACAGACACTGAAAGTTGAAGCACCCTGGGTGAAAGGAGAGAGGCCCAGAGACTAATTTGCTTGATCTTCTACTTTGACACTTACAAATAACCCCTGGGATGCTTCTACAGAGCCCAGTTTAGTAACTAGTAATTAGTGTAAAGAACAGTGAACTAGGAATCAGGAGACCTGAGTTAAAGTCCTGGTTTGGCTAACAGAATGACTTTTCACAAATTGGCTAATCTTTTTGGGTCTCAGTTTCTTACTTAGTAAGTTAAGACAATTGTCATAGATGATCTCAGAAGCCCTTTTTACTTCTACAATTCCTTGCCAGTTTGGTGAAATGTCCAAAAATACTCAAACAAGCAGTTTCAACTAGTTTCTATTAAGTCTGTTACTTCCCAAGTAGGAGACCATATCTTGGCATGGTCAGGGTATGTAACAGATCCCCCTGTTTTTGAAGGGCTCTGGAAATCTATTTGGGTTATGTTTTCAAGGAAATTCTATGCTTACTTTTTCATAAAAAGCAATCTTCCAACAGACGTATAGCTTTCTTATCCCTTGTAATGTCAACTTTCATCAAATTCTCGTTTGCTTTAATAATGAGATATGGGAATTGGGGGAAAATGAATGATTAGAAAAGAGGTATGTATTTAACTTTGCCTTGATGGAAATTGGATCCACTGAATATAATTCATTATAAAGGGAGACCTGTGCATTGTAAAAGGATAATCCAGGGGTGCCTGAGTGGCTCAGTTGGTTAAGCATCTGTCTTCACCTCAGGTCATGATCTCATAGTTCATGAGTTGAGGCCCCACATTGGGCTCTGTGCTGACAGCTCAGAGCCTGGAGCCTGCTTCAGATTCTGTGTCTCCTTCTCTCTCTCTGCCCTTCCCCTGTTTGTGCTCTGACTCTCTCTCAAAAATAAGTAAACATTAAAAAAATGTTTTAAAAAAAGCTAATCCACAATTTACCACTTATATACAAAATTTAAAGCTCACAAAATAAGGTTATATATTATTTATAAATACATATAAGTGGAACAAAGGTAGAAAAACATGTTGTGGATGCATTTACATCGAATTCATTTTAGTGTTTGCCTCTGGAGAAGGTAGGAGTCAATGAGAGAGTGGAAGGGAATTAGGAACAATCTAGTTGATATTGATAAAGTTTTGTTTTGTTTAAAAACCCAAAGCAATTAATAACAAAACTATTCACATTTATTCATTTGTGTGGTGCGCAAATGACAAGGTTATATTATTCTCAGCTTATTTGTTTAAAAAAAAAAACTCTTCACAAAATAAAAAGATAAAGCGGCATTGAAGAGTCCTGTCAAGAGCTGAGCTGGAGAGAGCTGAGTTGCCAGGTGTCCGAATGAATAGCTGATTAAGGCAACAAGCCAAAATGAAAGTAACAGACAAGCCTTTCATCACTTTTGGCAGTAGTAGAGGCAAGAGACTAAGCAAGAGAAAGTCCTGGCTTCCCCATTGTTTCTTTTTTACCCCATGGAATGGCACCAAGGCAGGGTCAGATGAATCAGCAGACAAGGGGAATCTTCCTGCTGAGAGAGCCCTGAGGCTGGGGGCTGGGGGAAAGGCTAAGAATGGAACAGTACGGAGTACTGAATCAGAGTAGAGAAAAGTGTCTTAAAGGTCCTTCAGTCAGGAGATCTCAGGGTTAGGTACCTATGCCAAGAATGCATATATGAGTAGAACATGACTGTCCAGAGGGCCAGAGTCCTAGCCTGTAAATCCCTACAGAGACTGTGGTGCATCAAGACTGTACATCAGGTCTGCTGTGGTGATGGCAACTTTTCCCCATGAGGCCTGTCAGGTAAAGACTTTGTAATCATCCATGGTTGGCCTGAAAAATGGTATAGAAGTTTTTGATGAGGAGCTTGCCTCAAGACTCAAAACTAGTGAGTTTTTGAGCTGAACTCAAAACTCAAAACTAATGAGTTTTCCCAGTTTGAAAAAAAGTCATGTAGTTGAGAAATAGATAATTTAATAACAATATTTGGAGACTTAAGTACCCTGCTTTCAATAAACTATAGCACACCTAACCAGAAGATCAACAAGGAAATAATATAAATCAGCTGGATCCAGCAGACATCTACAGAATATTCCCCTAAGATCAGGAAGAAGACAGTAATGTCTACTGTTACCACTTCTAATAAACATTGTACCAGAGGCTTTAGCCAGAGCAGTTAGGCAAGAAAATGAAATGAAAAGGCATAGAGGTTATAAAGGAAGAAGTAAAATTATCTCTACTTGCAGATGGCATGAGCTTATATAGAGATAACTCTAAGGAATACACAATAAAACTATTAAATTAACAATTTAGTAGGGTTATGGGATAAAATCAACTTGACTTCCATATTTTCAATGGGCAATCCTAAAATGAAATTAATAAGAAAATTCCATTTAAAATACCACCAAAAATAATAAAATATTTGTGAGTAAATTTAATAGAAAGTGCAAGGCTTGTACAGTGAAAACTACAAAACATCATTTACAGAGATTTAAAAAACCTACATACATGGAATTCAGTGATTAGAAAGCTTATTATTAATATGTCAGTACTCTCCAAATTGACCTACAGATTCAATACCATGCCTATAAAAATGCCAGCTATCTTGTTGCTGAATTTCCCATACTGATCTAAAATTTATATGGCAATACAAGAGGCCTAGAATATTCAAAAAGAAAAACAAAGTTTGAGGAATCATACTTTCTAATTTCCACACTTACTACAAAGTTGCAGTAATCAAGAGATACTGCATAAGTTACTGGCAAAAGGATAGATCAATGGAATATAAATCAGTGGAACAAATTGAAAGTCTAAATATAAATCCTTACATTTAAGGCCAACTGATTTTTCATAAGGGTGAGAAGACAATTGAATGGAGATAAGAAAGACTTTTCAACAAATGATGCTGGAAGAGCTAAGATATCCACATGCAGAATGATGAAGTCAGATCCCTACCTCACACTGTATAGAAAAATTAACTCAAAATAAATCAAAGATATAAATGTAATCATTAAAACTATAAAACTCTTGGAAAGAAACACAGATATAAATCTTCATGACTCTAGGTTAGACAGGGTTCTTAGATATGATACCAAAGCCATAAGATAAAATAGATAAGTTGGATTTCATCAAAATAAAAAACTTTGTGCTGCAAATGATACCATCAAGAAAGTGAAAAGAGTGGGTCCTGGGTAGCTCAGTTGGTTAAGCATCAGCTCAGGTCATGATCTCGCGGTTTGTGGGTTAGTGGGTTCAAGCCCTTCATCAGGCTCTGTTCTGAGTTAGGCTTAGAGCCCAGGGTCTGCTTTGGATTCTGTGTCTCTGTCTCTCTCTCTCTCTGTCTCTGTCTCTCTCTCTCTCTGTCCGTCTCCTCCTTGCTCTCTCTCTCTCTCTCTCTCTCTCTCTCAAAAATAAATAGATAAACATTTTTAAAAATTTTTTAAAGAAAGTGAAAAGAAAAAAAATAGAATGGGAGAAAATATTTGCAAATCATACATCTAATAAGGGACTTGTATCCAGAATATGTGATGAACTCTTATAACAATAATAAAAAGACAGAAAACCCAATTTAAAAAAGAGGAAAGCATCTGAGTAGATTTTTTCCAGAGAATATATACAAATGGGCAATAAGAACATGAAAAGATGCTCAGCATCATTAATCATTAGGGAAATGCAAATCAAAAATTGTAGGACACCATTTCATATCCACTAGGATAGCTGTAAGACAGGCAATAGTAAGTGTTGGCAAGGATGTGGAGGAATTGGAAAGCTCGCACATTGCTGGTGGGAATCTAAGACAATGCAAGCCATATTCTAAAACAGTTTGGAATTTCCTCAAAATGTTAAACACAGAGTTACCATATAACAACAATTTCACTACTATGTATATAACCAAGAGAAATGAAAACATGGTCTTACTAAAACTTGTTTGTAAATATTCACATTTTTCACAATAGCCAAAAAGTAGGAATAACCCAAATGTTTATCACCTGATGAATGGATAAACAAAATACAGTATATCCATATAATGGAATATTATTCCTCAATAAAAAGGGATGAGTACTGATATATACTACAGCGTGGATCAACCTTGAAAACATTATGCTGAATCCGAGAAAGCAGTTTATAAAGACCACCTATTACATAATTCCATTATAGGAATTTTTCAGAATGGGCAAATTTACAGAGACAGAAAGTAGATGGCCCCAAACAGAGGACAAATGGAGAGTGACTGCTACTTGGTATAGGGTTTCTTTGGGGTGGTGAAAATGTTCAAAAATTGATCATGATAATCGTTGTACAACTCTGTGAACAGAATGAAAAACATTGAATTGGATGGTTATTTAAATGAATGTATGTGATGAAATGTGAATTATTTTGCACTAAAGTTGTTTACAAAACTCACAGCAACTCTTGTTTGAATAATAACAGTGTGGCTTATATTGAACTAACCTTACCTCACATAATAATTAGAAACTCTGGACAATATATAAAAACATAACTATTTGAAGGTATTGGAAAACTACCCAAGGCAGGCAGAGACAGGAAGGAATTTAACCCGTGGATAACAGAACTGCACTGGATGCGATCCACATCATTTGACTTTCCCCTGAGGACACCCCCCAGTTGATGCAGTGGATCCAGGCTAGAACTCAAGCAAACACCTGAAATCTAGTCATGACGTGTTAAAGCATAGATTTCAGTTCTTCTAGAGAAGTTCGAAATTGAGGGGATACACTGTCAAAATGATGGGGCCATAGGAGGGGGATTTGTCAGTCTGAGTCCAATTTGGAGAGAAACTATACAGGAATTTGAACAGTGGGAATTTAATATGGCTATTAAACTATGACAGGGGAGTTAAGTATAAAGATATAAAGAGAACTCTAAATGGCATCGTGGGGCTGAGAGAAAGTGCCCAAGAGAAGACAACTTGAAAAGGGGCTCCATCTCCAAGGCAAGAGTTTTGTGTTTGTTTGTTTGTTTTTTAAGTTTATTTATTTATTTTTGACAGAGAGAGAGAGTGGGGAAGGGGCAGAGAGAGAGAGAGAGGCAGAGAGAGAGAATCCCAAGCAGGCTCTGCATGGTCAGCACAGAGCCTGTAGTTCAAACTCAACAAACCATGAGATCATGACCTGAGCTGAAACCAAAAGTTGGATGCTTAATCAAATGAGCCATCCAGGCCTCTCTCCACAACCCCGCCTCCCAAGGCAGGAGTTTAGACCTTGTTGTAGAAGGTGTGGCTACAGCCTACCAGATGAGAGAAAAATGTACTGGATTACCCAGGAAGTGCTGGTCCACAGTTGCCAGAAAAACAAGGAAGTACCTTCTGGGATTCAGGCAAAACAAGACTAAAGGGCAAGCGTGCAGAGAGTAGAGGCTTTGGGAGCCCACTCACAGACTGGGCAGCACTTGGGCATAGATTGCCAGACACAGGAAAACAAGGCCCAACTGTATGCTGTTTACAAAAGATGCACGTTAGACAGACAAGATGAAAAATAAAATGATTGAAAAAGATATACGAAGCATAAGAAAACTGAGTGGCTTTGTTAATAACAGACAAAATAGATTTCAAATAAGGAGATATTAACAGAGGTAAAAAGGTGCATTTCATCATAATGACAAAACTGTCAATTCATCAGGAAGACATGGCAATCCTAAACATAAATTCACATAAATAACAGAACTTTTAAGATACATAAAGTAAAAACAAAACAAAATGAAACAAAACTTAAAAGATGGCTAAATTCATGATCAAGTCATATACTTTTATACTCCTGTCTTGATGAGAAATAATACAACTATACACATACACACAAAAATCAGGTAAGATTGTAAAAGATATAAAAACCTTGGCATAATTGCTATTGATAGAACACTACACTCAACAATGGAAGAATACAAATCCTTTTAAAGTACACGTGAAATATTCATCCAGATAGTCAAATGCTATGCCAAACAGTAAATCTCAATATATTTTTTTAAAATGGATATCATAGGGGCGACCGGGTGACTCAGTCAGTTGAGCATCCAACTCTTCATTTCTGCTCAGGTCATGATCACAGGGTCCTATGATCAAGCCCTCATTGAACTCCATGCTGAGCATGAGGCCTGCTTAAGATTCTCTCTCTCTCTCTCTCTCTCTCTCTCTCTCTCTCTCTCTCTCTCTCCCTTCCCCTCCCTCCCTCTCAACCCCCCTCTTCCCCTCTCCCTGGTTATGTGCTATCTCTTTGTCTCTAAAATATAAATAAATAAATAAATAAATAAATAAATAAATAAATAAATAAATAAATAAAATGGAGATCATATGATATACATTCTATGACCTCAACTGAGTGAAATAAGTAATTAATAATATAGTAACTTAGAAAGCCTCAAATTGAGAATTAACTGTCTAAAAATCCAGTTTGTAAAATAAGGAGATCACAATGGAAACAAGAAAATATGTCAAACTGAATGATAAGGAAAATACAAGATATCAAAATTACTTAGATGCAGCCAAAGCCGTGCTTATAGGGACATTATAGGATTATATGTTAATGTAGAAACACTATGTAGAAACAAAATATGATTCATGCTTTCACTTTACAGATCTACAGAAAGAACAAATTAAAGCTAACATAAGTAGAAAAAAAAGGAATAATAATAAGAAGCTATTAAATAGAAAACAGACAATACAGAAAGCTAACAAAACCAAGAGCTAATATTTTATTTTAAAAATAAAGTTGACAGGGGCACCTGGGTGGCTCAGTCGATTGAGCGTCTGACTTCAGCTCAGGTCATGATCTCACAGTTTGTGAGTTCGAGCCCCACATCGGGACCTGTGCTGACAACTCAGAGCCTGGAGCCTGCTTCAGATTCTGTGTCTCCCTCTCTCTCGGCCCCTCCCCTGCTTGCACTCTGTCTCTCTTTCTCTCTCTCTCTCAAAAATAAGTAAACATGAAAATAATTAAAAAAAAATAAAAATGAAGTTGACAAATCTCTAGCAAGACTGATTAAGAAAGAAAAGAATACACTAGTTACCAATATTAGAAATTAAAGAGAAAATATCACTCAAGATTCTACAGACATTAAAATGCTAGCAAGACAATATTAGAGTAAAACTGTATGCCAACAAATTTCAAAACTTAGATGAAGTGTATACACTTCACTTTGAAGAATACAATTTACCAAAATTGACAAAAGATGGAATCAAAAATCTGAATAGGCATGTTCATATTAAATAAAGTAAATTTTTAATAAAAAAACTTTTCAAAAAGAAAACTATGGGCCAAGTTGTCTTTATTAGCCTTTTCTATCACAGGTTTTAGAAAGAAAGATTGTCAACCTTACACAACACTTTCAGAAAATAGAAGAGAGAATACTTCCCAATTCATATTATGAGGCTATCATACCCTGATACCAAAACCTGACCAAGATATTATAAGAAAAGCAAATAAACAATAACCCTCATAAATGTAGATTCAAAATTCCTTAACAAAATATTAGCTAACTGGATCTAGAACTAGATAAAATGATAATACCTCATGGCCAAGTGGTGTTTAGCTCAACAGTTCAAGGTTAGATTTTTAAAAATCAAATATTATAATTCACCATATTAATAGGATAAAAGAGAAAACTTACATGATCATCTAAATTGATGTAGAACATTGAAAAAAATTCAACACCCATGTATAATAAAAACTCTCAGAAAACAAAATAGAACAGTTCTTCCTCAGTTATGATAAATGCCATCTATCTAGAAACCATACTTAATAGTGAAATATGTACTTTTTCCTTAAGATCAGGAACTAGAAATGGATATTTATTCAAACGAGCACCATTCAACATCATACTGGAGGTCCTGGCTAGTTGAAACAAGGCAAGAAAAAGAAATAAAAGGCTACAAATTGGAAAGGAAGTAGTAATACAGT
Source organism: Prionailurus viverrinus (assembly GCF_022837055.1). Taxonomy (NCBI): domain Eukaryota; kingdom Metazoa; phylum Chordata; class Mammalia; order Carnivora; family Felidae; genus Prionailurus; species Prionailurus viverrinus. The sequence continues at coordinate 20,633,348 of NC_062567.1, forward strand.
TTTTATTCTTGAACAACATACTTATTTGCATAAAAAAATCTAAAGACAGCTACAACACTAGAACTACTGAACTAAATTCACTAAGCGATTTGGCAAGGCTTTTGGATACAAAGCTAATATACAAAAATCAGTTGTTTCTATACACAGAAGCAAACAATTAGAAAGTGAAGAATTTTAAATTACATTTACTGTAGCATCTAAAGGCACCGAGTACTTATAAATAAATGTATCAAAAATGTACAAGACAACTACACTGGAAACTACAAAATATTAACAAAAGAAAATAACACCTAATAAGTGGAAGAATGTATAAAGTCCATACATTAAATAAGTGAATGTTTTCTTCCAATTACTCTGTCGAACCATTGCACTTGTAATCAAACTCCAGTAGGCTTTTCTTGTAGAAATTGGCAAGTTGGTCCTAAAATTTATATAGAAAAGCAAAAGGTCTAGACTAGTCAAATCAATATGTAGAAAGAACAAAGCTTATACTATCAGATTTCAAGAGTTGCTTTAAAACTACAGGACTCAAGACAGTATTAATTGGACTATGGGTAGATGAATAGATCAGTCAGACAAAATAAAGTAGCCAGAAATAGATCCATACATATAAGGTCACTGGATTTCTTCCCTTTTTTTTTAATGTTTTTATTTAATGTTTTTAATGTGTTTAATGTTTTAATGTTTTTTTAATGTTTTTATTTAATGTTTTAATTTATTTTTGAGAGAGAAAGACAGAGCATGAGAGGGGGAGGGACAGAGAGAGAGGGAGACACAGAATCCAAAGCAGCCTCCAGGATCTGCCTGTCAGCACAGAGCCTGACGTGGGGCTCAAACTCATGAACAGTGAGATCATGACCTGAGCCAAAGTCAGATGCTTAACTGACTGAGTCACCCAAGCGCCCGTAGGGCCATTGGATTTCTTTCCAAAGGACTCAAGGCAATTCAACATGGAAAGAAAAGTCTTTTCAACAAACAGTTCTAAAATAATTGGATAAATATGTGGGGGGAAATGATGACAATCTTGGGGTAGGTAACAATTTCCATGGGAGAACACACCAATCACTGAACATAAAAAGAAAGGATAACTTGGAATTTATGAAAGTTTAAAACTTCTGGTCCTCAGAATGCATCTTTAGTAGGCCTTCCATTGCTGTGAGGGGAAGGTGGAAGCTGCAGTGGTGGTTACCATGGCTACTCAGGCATTGCCTTCACTTGTAATTTGTTATTTTACTAGTTCACACAAGTAGAAAGTAGAAGCATCATGGAAGGGTGCCTGATACAAAAAAATGCCAAAACATTGTGGTGAAACACACAAACACCATGGTAGCTGTGTTGCGGAGGTTGTGATGGGGTTAAACAGAACATAGGAAGCTGCTTATCGTCCTTGGCCTAGTGAGTGCTCTGATGGGGACAAGCCATCCTTCATTCCTTCATTCCTGGCCCATGGAAGCTGGGCCTGATCTTTTCCTTTCATTGGTCCCCTCTCTGTTTTACATTCTACCTCCCAGATCTGCCTCCCGGATCTACCTCTCATCTTCTCCCCATGTTTGTTTGTTTGTTTGTTTGTTTGTCTGTTTTTCTTGATCCTCTCTTTCTAATAATTGGCAAATGACCAAAAGTAGTTTTCAAACACTTTTGTCTTACTTTCCCACCAATTTGATTTAAACCAACTAATAACAAGCCGAAAACAACAAAAGGAACCCTACTGGCCCTTCTTACCTAACAGCGTCAGTATGACGCCACAAAAAAAGTCTAGTTTTATCGCACTCACACATGATCCATGCTTTTTGCCCCTCCATCCTAGCCCTTTTAGGGTGCAACAGGAGAGTCAGGAGATTAGGAGGGCAACCAGGATCTCTCTTGGACCTCTGTGATGAGCCAGAGTGGAACTGTAGCTGTGTAGCTTCTAAAATGAGATTATACCTGTGAAAAAATTTCTTAAGATTCTGAAGCCTTTCCCCGTATATGGGAGTATTGTAATGCCAGTGTGAAACCACGTACTGCACCAAAAATGTGATAGTCGTTCATCTCCAAAGAATACATGCTTCATGATCCCATTTCTGTAGAGTTCAAAAACAGCCCAAACTGACCTATGGTCATGAAAGGTTATTACAGATGCAGAATGCACAGAACCTAGCACCTGACTAGACACTGCGGAAAGATAGGCCCATCTGATAGCCCTTTGAAGCTTTTATGAAGTGTCCTTGCCCCCGCTCTGACCCTCACTACCCCCACCCCACCCCCACAGACAGCATGCTGCAAGAGCACGCTATTGCTATTGAGTCAGCAGCAAGCAGGAAAGGTTAAAAATACCTAAAGAGCGCTCCTCAGCTATCCAGATAAATAAGCACATATGCTGAGAAAAATATGCACGCTAAAATTCTGTTTAAGGTCTTGCTTAAACTCAGCAATTTTGATGTGACCATACCCCTGGAGAGAGAAGACGTCTTCACGTGAAGCAGTTGGAAGCAGGCCAAGCATCTGCTCCTCTTCGTCTCAGTCTCTCTCTGCCTCTCCCTTCATATCTCCTCCTGCATCAGTGCCAAACTCTTCCATCTCTGTGCCAGCTCTCTCTGGCATCCGAGAGCCTGCGTCACCGGGATCTTCCCATCCAAGCAGTAGACCATGTCCTGACCCGTGTCTTCCCTTCAGCTTTCCATCAAAACTTCCCCATCCTGTGCCTATTCCTTTAAGAATTCTTTTGTCCAGGGGCGGCTGGGTGGTTCAGTCGGTTAAGTGTCTGACTCTTGATTCGGGCTCAAGTCATGATCTCACAGGCTGACAGCACAGAGCTTGCTTGGGATTCTCTCTCTCCTCTCTCTGCCCCTCCCCAGCTCATGCGTGCTCCAAACCAACCAACCAACAGACAAACAAACTTTAAAATAAAGGAAAAAGAAAACCAGAATTGTTCTGTCCGAAGTGGCTTTCAGTTAGTTATCATCACTCTAATCCTTTCAGATAAATTTTGATAGGGATCTTTTGAAGATACAGAGAATGATTCTAATGGCCAGTATCTTAAGCATTGTGACAACCTGCAAGAAAAATATTTTTAAATAATTTATCTTTTTATTGAAGACTTTAAAATTATGTGATTTATCACACATCCTTATGAGAACACAGTAGCAAATCTAGCAAAAGTTATTCCTCCTCCTTCCTTGTGACTTGGACATATTCTTGGGCCTCCAAATCTATCTTCGTGCATTTAGGTTGTTAAACCTAAAGAGGCAGCTGAATTTAGAGCTGTTGATTCCTAAATGAAAAACCTTCTCATTCATTCACTCGGTAAGCAAAAATGAACATACTTCCAGTGGAGAGAGATCTAAAAATGGTATTTTTATGCAATGTAATATGTTCCATGATATAGATATGAGCCCAGAGAAAGAGGCTACTACCTATGAAATATAAGAAAGGCTACAGAAACAAGTAAATATTTGTTCTCTGGAATAAAGAGTAGGGAAGTAGCTGGGTGAAAAGGGGGAAAGAATGTTCTAGAATTGACGGCACAAATACAGACACAGAGTTATGAAAGTCTGTGCTCACTTGGGTCTGCAAAATTGCATGTGGCTAGCACATGGATATGTTGTTAGATGGTATTTGAAGAGAAGACTAATAAGGAATTGTGGAGAGGAGCACCTGGGCGGCTCAGTCGGTTAAGTGTCCGACTTCGGCTCAGGTCATGATCTCATGGTTTGTGAGTTCGAGCCCCACATTGGGCTCTGTTCTGACAGCATCGGGCTTCTGTGTCTCCCTCTCTCTCTGCCCCTCCTCTGCTCACACTCTGTCTCTCTCAAAAATAAAATAAACGTTAAAATTTTTTTTAAAAAACAATTTGTGAAGACAAATAAGAAGGGGAATTTGTATACCACTACAAACAGGTACACTTTAATAATAAAACAGGAAGCCAAAAGTGGTTTCTAAGCAAGGATGAGATATTACCAGATTTGTATTTTGGCTAGAAAACTTCTAACAAAATTTGGAGTGTAATTTCCATTCACTGAGGTAAAGATGTCCTCAAGGTAGCACGGATGAAGGAGGAAATTAGGATTAAACGCAAGTAGTATTCTTAGACTAAACATCTTTTTTCCATGGCCTGGGGCCTGTGGCATATGGTTCAAAAGACAGCTCTTCCAGGTGATACCGTATTCCACGTGATCCAGCACATGGCCGTGTGTATCGCCTCCAGTCTGAGAAAGACCAGAGGTGAAAGACAATGAAGTTGAGGAACTTCAAGGTAAAGTTTGGGTGTGCGGAAGTGCAGAGGGTAGAGTGGGAGTTGTGGAAGAAAGTTCTGTGTGTGTGAAACAACGTGGAGTTCAGTTCTTGTGGAGACAAGGGCGGAGGAGGGGGGTTATTGCAAGAATTTCAAAGAGAGAAGGTGTATGTGTAAATATAGAACATTTATCTGAAGAACACTGACTCTGAAATACTTAGGTTGTGGGGCAATTAGTCACTTGATTTTCACCAATAAGGAAATGCAAGTTTGGGAGACCAAACAGCTTTTCATTAAAATGGAGAGAGAACTGGGGTGCCTGGCTGGCTCAGTTGATTAACCATCCAACTCTTGATTTCAGCTCAGGTCATGATCTCACGGTTCATGAGATAAAGCCCCGCATTGGACTCTGTGCTGATGGTGTGGAGCCTGCTTGGGATTCTCTCTCTCTCTCTCTCTCTCTCTCTCTCTCTCTCTGCCCATGTGTGCTCTGTCTATAAACAAACAAACACACAAACAAACAAACTTTAAAAAAAAGGAGGGGGAACATTCTTTGAAAATGTTAACAGTTTAGAGTAATTCCACCTTTGACATGTTTAAATCACTGTCATCTTGGGCAGGTCATTTAACCTCCTAAGTATCTCAGTTCGGGAAAGAAATAATTAGGTATTTAATAAACCATAAAAATCCCATGTACAGATTTATTTTTATTATTGGTAATGACTGTGTGTTAAACAGAGTACTCCAGGACAGGAAAGTGAATACAAGGAGGATTGAAAATATACGGAGAACACCCATTTGTTATTGCTTACTGACAAATGCTGAAGAGATTTTATGGCATCCTACAGTTAAACTTAGATTTTTATTTTCAGCTCCTTTATTTAGAGCTGAGTTATAAGAATGTGTCCTCTCCAAGAGGGGTGAGGCAATGAATGACTCAGACTGAATCAGGCTGGCTAAGCAGTTCCCTCACCATAGTGATCTGATATTTTTTATGTCACTTTGCCATTGACAGAGAATTTATAAGGATCAGGTAGAATCACTCAATGCTCACTTTAAAGAGAAATGAAAACAGTTTGGAATCAATCTTTAAGGAATCAATCATATATATATATATATATATATATATATATATATATATGAGAAACAATTACACTCCTCTAGTGGACATAGTGCTTTCACATACATTTTTCCCATCCCATGGAGGTGAGAGAAAAGGGATTATTAGCTCAGCTTTCTAGGTGAGAAAGGAGATGGTCAGAATGATGTGCTGAAGGCCATGCAGCTGGTAAGCGGCAGAGCAGTCCCTTGGGTCTTCAAATACTGTAATCTTTCCACTATGTGCCTCTGCTTCTCAAGAAACACATGCACATTTCTGCCTGGGGTTTGAGAGTTGGTCATGGCAATGGTGAAGGCACACTTATGACTGACAGGCCAATTCTGACTCTGGGTTGTGACTGCAGCTTGAATAATTACTTTTTCAGACTTTTAGTGAGGTTGTGGTTCATGGACCCTAATGTTTTATATTCTGCACACTTTATTCAACAAATTTGGAACAATCTTTGAACTATAAACAGAAAGACGGTTTTTCCCATGAATGGTCTATGCAAGACTGTCAATGAAAAGGATGACCCATAAAGCTAAGGTAAACAAATGGGCGTGGCCAAGGGACAGGGGCCACCTGAGGACCAGAAATGGCACATTGATCAAGTTTTTATATATTCTTTTCTTGGCTTTAAAAAAGTTTTGGTTATTAAGCATCTTATTATATATTGTGTCACTTTATCATTTTTTTTCTCTTCTCAAAATGCTGTACTTCAGTCCTTTTTGTGTGTGCAAACTCTTTTGCACCTCGTAACTGTATTGAGGTCTGGGGGTTTTAAGATATTCCCATTTCTCTTCTGTCATTTTTCTGTATCTTTCCATCTTCATTTAATGTCATAGATATTACATATTGTACCTTCTCCACTTCGCTCTCTCATCCGGATGTTTAGAAACAGCCTCCCACACCCCAGAGGCGAGGTTTACCTGCAGCCTCCCTGAAACCAGTTTCAAGTAAGGCATCCTCGTGGATGACAAACTCAGGGTTCGACTGCAGGCAGAGTGGCCACTTTGCCCTGACTCCAATGGTGAAAGAGCTGTGCAGTGTCCTCCCAAGAACCTGTGTGTGTGTGTGTGTGTGTGTGTGTGTGTGTGTATGTGTGTGTGTGCATGTGTGTGTGTGTGTCACAGACTGGGTGGCAAAGACTGGTAAAGCTGTCAGGACAAACATGAGATTCTTTCCTTAAAATGTTAAAATAAAGATTTATAGTGATTACAGTGAATGTCAGAAATCTTTTTATGCATTTTCTCATTCCTGTATTATAAAAGTAATATATCTTCATTCCAAAAAAAAAAAAATCAACTAGTACCAAAGGATGTAAATTCAATAGTAAAAATCCCCCTCTCCCTGCCTCTTCCAATCCACCCACCCCAAAGGTAAATAATCTTAATAGTTAATTGTGTGCCTCCATATATTCCTTTTTACCCATATACGAACAGAAGCATATTTTTATCATGGTTCTGCAACTTTCTTTTCATTCAAACGGTTTCTTTTAAAGATGTTTTTGTAGCAACAGAGCCAGCCATTTAATTATTTTAAATTTCTTTGTTTTCCATTTTGTATGTATGTAACATGAATCATAAATTTAAGCCATCCCCTCTGGGTAGACAATATTTTCAATGTTTTTGCTATTGTGAATAATGCTTTAGTAAATATTGGACATAAATATTTGCATATTTTGTATGCATGTATATGTAGGACATTTTTTTAGAAATGGAATCCTTACTGTATTTTATTAATTTTTGGACATTTTCTTCACCCCTCCCTAGTCTTGGTCTGAACCGTGGCTACACCAGCTCCATGTGTGCTTTGTTTCTGGGCTGTAAACGAAATCAGCAGCTCTTAACCCTTGTTAAATTAAAACTACCTAAGAGCATTTTTTAAAATTCAGATTATTCAAACTGTGCCCTGAAACTCCTAACTCAAAGTTTCCACAAGGGAACCCTGGGCTTTCCCATGGTTTTACACGATAGGTGATTCTAATGTTGACTCAGAGTTGAAGACCATTGAATTGGTTCCTGGCTTCCAAATTTTCCCTTGATGATGCCTATCTCTTCTCTCAGACTCAGTAGTTCAGTCTCTGTGATGTCACTCTTTTCTTTCACAATTTTCTTCATGAATCATTCTGCTTTTGTTTTTCAGCACTCATTTTCCCATTTGTTTCTTTGTTTGTTTGCTTTTTGGGTTTTTTTAAATGTTTATTCATTTCTTGAGAGAGACAGAGAGAGAGAGAGAGAGAGAGAGAGACCGTGAGTAGGGCAGAGGCAGAGAGAGAGGGAGACACAGAATCTGAAGCAGGCTCCAGACTCTGAGCTGTCAGCACAGAGCCCGACGCAGGGCTCGAACCCACGAACCATGAAATCATAACCTGAGCTGAAGTCAGTTGCTTAACCAACAGAGCCACCCAGGCTCCCCATTTTCCCATTTGTTAATTGCATTCTGATCTTTAGTTATATTTTCCATTTCTTTTTACTTAAAAATTACTTTTACCCTATAAACATCATTCAGTTTAACTGCTCCATGTTTGCTACACTAAACAAGCTGGTCGAAGTTCTTGGTGACCAGGCATTCTACAATATCCAGCCTCTATCAAAGGCCCCTATCTTTAACTTATTACTCTTTCCTACATGATGGCAGGCAGCGAGACATCATGATAATGAGCTTGTGCTATAGACTCGGGCCAGGTTTAAACCCAGCTCTGTCACTTACTAGCTGTGTGACCTTGTCCAAATTCCTCAACTTTTCTGTCCATCAGCTTCCCCATGCGTAAAGTGGAAATGTTAATAATGCCCGCCTTAAAGGATTTGTGTAAGGAGCAAGTAAGTTGTTTCATGTAGAGCACCTTAAAAGTAATTGGAACATAGAAAGCACTCATTAGATGCTGTTATTGTTATTATCCATCTCCCATCTCCCTTCGAAAAGATTATGAGACAGACCTCTGAGAGGCTTCTCTCTCTTTGGATGCATGTTTCTGCTTCTTTGGTTTCTTCATCTGGTTATATGTTGCCATCTGCTTTCCATCTTGCAGAATTTTGTTGATATCTGTCATCTGTTGGCATTTCTACTCATCCTCTCTTTGGTCTTGACTGTTGTAACATCATCAACTAGAGTTTCCAGAAGTAGCAGACATACACATGTTCAATCTGCCAGGTTTAACTTGAAGTTTGCATTCTTTCTTAGTCACAGTTTAAACATAGACATAAATACTTGAAAAGATTCAAATTATTTCTCCCAAACCACCCTGACCATATTTTTCTCATTGTTCAAAAATATTCCAAACAAAAAAGTTGTTTCTCCACAGCTTCTAGTCATGAGCTATGTGCAACAATCCCAGAGTTACAAACTTAACAATGAATTGGACTCCATGGAGAGGTAGCCTTGGTAGAATCCTTTTCATCTTTTAAAGAGTTCTCCTTTAAAATTATTTTTCTGGGGGCACCTGGGTGGTGCAGTTGGTTAAGCGTCTGACTTCAGCCAGGTCACGATCTCGCGGTTCGTGAGTTCGAGCCCCGCGTCGGGCTCTGGGCTGATGGCTCAGAGCCTGGAGCCTGTTTCCGATTCTGTGTCTCCCTCTCTCTCTGCCCCTCCCCTGTTCATGCTCTGTCTCTCTCTGTCCCAAAAAAAATAAATAAACGTTGAAAAAAAAATTTTTTTTTAAATAAAATTATTTTTCTGGGGCGACTGGGTGGCGCAGTCGGTTAAGCATCCGACTTCAGCCAGGTCACGATCTCGCGGTCCGTGAGTTCGAGCCCCGTGTCAGGCTCTGGGCTGATGGCTCAGAGCCTGGAGCCTGTTTCCGATTCTGTGTCTCCTTCTCTCTCTGCCCCTCCCCCGTTCATGCTCTGTCTCTCTCTGTCCCAAAAATAAATAAAAAACGTTGAAAAAAATTTTAAAAAAATAAAAAATAAACAAAAAATAAAATTATTTTTCATATAATCCTTTCTCTAAGTGCATGTTCTAGTTATGTAATGGCTTTTGATTCCATACTCTTCTTACATCATTCACTTTGAAAATAACAGCATTTCTGATGATTTAAAAGTAGGGTTGCCTAGGGGGCTCCTGGGTGGCTCAGTCAGTTGGGCATTCGACTTCGGCTCAGGTCATGATCTTGCGGTCCGTGAGTTCGAGCCCCGCGTCAGGCTCTGGGCTGATGGCTCAGAGCCTGGAGCCTGCTTCAGATTCTGTGTCTCCTTCTCTCTCTGCCCCTCCCCCACTCATGCTCTGTCTCTGTGTCCAAAATAAATAAACATTTAAAAATATATATATTAAAAATAAAAGTAGGGTTGCCTTTTGCGGTAGATAGCTTCTAAGATGGCCCCAGTGATTCTTGCTTCCTGATATTCACAGCCTGTGCATTTCCCTCTGTTTAACTAACCTGTTTTCAATCAATAAAACACATCAATGTGAAACGAAGAATGTTGCTTCCATGATGAGGCTACAAAGATTATTACATCTATCTTGCAAACAGGCTCTTTCTTGCTGGCTTCAGTGAATCAAATTACTATGTTGGAGAGGTCCATATGGCAAGGAACTGGGAGTGGCTTCCCACCAAAAGCCAGCTCAGGGCCCCACTTTCTTCAGCCCTCAAGGAACCAAATTTTGTCAACAACCACATGAGCTTAGAAACGTGAGCCCTCAGATGAGATCCCAGCCCTGATTAATACTTTAATTGTAGTCTTATGAGAGACCCTGAAACCAGCAATGCTTAGATTGCTAACCCACAAATACCGTGAGATAGTAGATATGTGTTGTTTTAAGGTGCTAAGTTTATCGAATTTGTTATATCAGTAGGTAACAGATATACCTGGCTTTCCCTGCCTTCACCAATCGTGCTAATAGCTCTGCTACTGCTTTAAGAACATAGTTTGCTTTATGTGTTTCTTTCCCATTCTGCATATACTACATTCTCAACTCCACAGTATTCAGAAGCTTCTTTTCTGTTAGTATTTGAAGCTATATGTACAAGAGGACTAAACACATTTTTGACTGAAATGTGACAAATATCAAAAGTAATTCTTACGTTAATAGTAAAACTGGCATTTGCCATTTATCTGTGGTTTATTAAGTGATTCTATAGATATTATAGGATTTGCTTTATCTTCATTAAACTGTGGAGGAAACTGAATTCCACAGAACTTAGGGGATTTGTTCTAGGTTATATGTCTAATTAGTGGTAGAGCCCAGACTGGCATTTATGGCAGCTAACTCCAAATTCCTTCTTTTTATTCATTGCACTAGGCTGCAGAACTCCTTCCACTTGACTGGTAGGCAACTCATGCATTTGCACTATTTTACAGATGAGAATTTTCATATTTAAAGTTTTGTGTCTTATCACGTCTGTTCTCCTGCCTCGTATATGTTTTACTCAAGCTAATTAATTCATCTCGTGTGTGTGTGTGTGTATGTGTGTGTCTATTTATTTTCATTTAGCTCTAAACCAGGTGTATCAGGTGTAGCAATCACAGCAAAAATTCATAGGATACATGCTGCATATATTTTATATTCTGAATTAAATAAAGTCCCCCAATGTCTAATGGCCTCTCATTACCATCCTGTTTCCCAACTCTTGTACTATTCTTTGTCCGTTATAAAAAAAAACTGAATATGAAAATCATTGATCATATTTAGAGCTCATTTGTTCCTGAACCTGTTCATTCTCAGGAGATGTATTTTTTACCTCTCTGCCAATGTATCAGATAAACTATACCTTTCTTATTGTTAAATTTTAGGAGAGGATCTGGAAAGCTTAACTTTATGCTCCCATTATCTGCATGGATTCAACTAAAAGATTCAGCTCTCTCGTGTTGTCTTACCATTTATTAAGCTCCTGTAAGAGATACTGGAATAGTTTTTTACTTAAATTAACCTTTTTTTCTAGTTATAGAAAATTTTTAAAATACTGAGAAGTATGTGCATACTTACTACTCAAACGAGAGACTCACTGGCAACACTGTTAAGTTCATGAGATACTTAGATTGACATACATACACACACATAAGTGTATATATTTGTATTTATTCAAAACCAACCCTTAATAAATATCGACAATAAGGTTTTCAACTGGAGCCTAACAAGAGTTTATGACCATTTCAGAGAATATACATTTTTTTTCATAGTGACAAAATGGTTTAACTGTAATACTTTGGTCATAATCTCACCATTCCGCTCATGTGTATGTTTAGTGTATGTGTAGTGTATGTTTTTCTCAGAGGAACATACAGTTCACTCATAAGAGCATCAGGAGAGAAAATAGGAAGCAGAACCATAGCTTTAGATTTTTTGTTTCTTTGTTTTTGCTTTTTTGATAATTGCAGAAAACATAATTTTGGGATGGACTTCTTAATAGGAGAAAACAATACAATTCATTTCCCCCACTGGCTTTTATGGGTACCCCTTCATGCCCTGCTTTGTGGAACAAATTAAGGGTGTTAAAGGTAGTAAGCGGGGAGTAGATATACTATCATTTATGTAGATGTATGTGTGTGTATATATATTCATTTATAAAAATAAATATTAAGCATGATCAGTATCATACCTAAACTCTATATGTTATGTGCTGCTTGTTTTTTCACTTAAATCCCAAGAACTTCACTGTATTCATTAATATTTTTGAGAACTTGATTATTAAGGATGGTATAATCTTCTCTTCATGCACCTTAATTTACTTTTGACCAGAAAATTATTCCTTTTGAACACATAAACTGAGGTTATAAAAGCTTAAGACAAAGATAGTCATTTGTTTCTATGTTTATTGTTGGGATGGAGTATTTCCACAAAGTGCCTTTTCTTGTGGAGAGATAAGAAAACAGACTCGGGAGGCTCTCTGTTCCCTCTCGCAGCATCCTCTCTCAGTGTTCTTCCTTCCACCTTGCCTGTGCTTTCCCTTAGACAGCTAAGTATCACATATCTGAGTGCCGCATCCTGGCAGTTCTAATCGGTGAATGGATGGAGAAGAGCGCAGCCGATGGGGGAGAAGTGGTCATGGACTAGAAGGCTGCAGGACTGGCTGAGGTAGAAATAGTCCTCGCACAGTGAGGACACAACCAAGGACATTTTAATTTGTTTGTATCGTTTAGTAAAAGCCTCCGGGGTCACAGAATGAGACCCTGACAAGGAGTAGGAATGAAAATCTTTCCCTGTTATTTTTGGGCTTTCAGATCTTATTCTGGTTCAGAGGATGAGGCATGTGATGTTTTATTTAAAAGGTGTGCTTGTTAATTCGATACCATCTACCAGGCAGTGAGTAGAACCACCAGTGAGACTTTTGGATCTTGTCATCTTTGCCTTTAGTTTTTACAGCTGTGACCCTTTTAATTTCTTTTTATATTTTGAAGGGTATTATACTGGAGATTTTAGAGGGGCTGTGTCAGGCATACATATCTCATCTGCTATCACAATAACCCCCAAATGTTACTTCTCTACATTTTAAATATTTAAAAGTTTTATATATATATATATATATATATATATATATATATATATATATATATATAATGTTTTACTCTATTAATTTATTCTTCTTTTGCTGCTTTGGAGTAATAGGATCCAAGTGCAAATTAATAAGTTCTAGACCACGGTTGTGTAAAGACGTAATCACAGCCATAGTCCCTTTCATTTGTGTGGTAATTGCAGAAGTGTAAAGTTGTATTAAGTAGTTTTTATTTTTTTGTCATTTGGATCCAACTTTAGATAATTACACATTCACAAGACACACATTTTCATCCTAAATATTTCCTGTGTGTGGAATCATATCTCTTGCCAAATATAGAAAAAATGATTTTAGAACACACTCAAGGAACTTTGAATCTACTTATTTTATAAAGCAAATCCTGTATAAAAGTGCTTCAATATATGTAGTTCCACTCACACGATTCGTTCCCAGCCTCCTACTTCAAAAGATAGCAATTGCAGTTGGATTAAGTACTAGGATTTAATATTAGATATTTCCCAGCGTTACCTTGCGGACTGTCCTCTGTCAAGATATCAGCTTTATCCTTTACTTGTTTGGTAAGGAGTGTTGGGAGAGAGTAAACTGGAGAAGGTTGAGTAGCCCTGGAAAATATTTGACGAGCAAGACTTTTCCTTGGACAAAGCAGAAGGAAATTGTAGAAGTGGCAGAGAGAGCCCTTAAAGCTTTAGAAGTCCTTCACATCCTCATCAGAGGACAACTTCATCAACAAAACTCCTGTCATTGGCACCTGTTACTCTCCCATTACCCAGTAATCTTTTTCTTTCTTCTGTAAATAAAACGGTTCACACACACCTACTAACACAGACACCAAAGCATGTTGCGCCTCGTTCACCTATATGACTAGTTTAATTCACAACCAATTTCACTGGACTGAAGCAAATAACACTGGACGAGTCGATTAGGAAAGTAGAACTACTGTGTCCCAGGCTGTTAGGAAGCTATTGCCCAGATCCTTAAAATATCAGGCCTAAAACCAGAGCTTCACACATTTTACTCTCAGGGCTCTGGGAAGAGCACTGGGTTGTGCAAGCTTCTGACCATTTTACCTTCTCAGCGGTCCTCTTCCAAAAGCGCTGGTCCTCACACCTACTGAGCTGACACAGCAGAGTTTAATTTTCTGTCTCTGATATTGCGTCTGTATTTGCAAAAGAAAGTTATTCTATTTAAAAATGTTCTTCTATTTTGTGCCTGTTTGGAAAGGCTGATATTTCTTTTCTCTTGTGGTTCTCTTTTCTTCCCCCGTTAGCTGTGTTCAGTATCCAAAGAGTATAGGCAATCAAGCTGACTTCAAAACTAGCTAAAAAAAAAAAATTCGTATTTGATGATATGGGTGAATAATCTATATAGATTTGTTTGTAATGAGGGGAAGACTTGGAAGGCCATTTCCAAAACAGCGGTGATTTTTTTTAAGTTTATTTATTTATTTTGAGGGAGAGAGAGAGAGAGGCAGGGAGTGAGGGAGAGAGAGAATTCCAAGCAGGCTGCACGTTGTCAGCGCAGAGCCCGATGTGGGGTTTGAGCTCACAAACCATGAGATCATGACTTGAGCCAAAACCAAGGGTCGGACGCTTCACTGACTGAGCCACCCAGGGGCCCCAACAGTAGTGCTTTTTAAAAACACAATGCCTAGAGTATCCCACTCTGAAAAATCTTCCAGTGTTGAAGAACCAAGTCCTTAAAATATACAGAGGTCTCTTTTTCTCTCACCCTCCCCTTCTAAACCTACTTCACATTTATACCCTGTGCTCATTCATCCAGCAATTATGCATGGTCTTTGGTCCTTAGGTTACTCAAGGACAAAAGTGGTACTCTTATGTCCTGCTTCTCACACACCAAGTATCTTTATATCTACCATTATCCTCTAGTACTGGAAAGAATGTGCAGAAAGTTTTCTCTTGAAATATGTACTTTGAAAATATACCTCAAACAGTTCTTCTAGTAGAGGAACTTTGTATGGATTCTGGTTTGAAAACATACTATTTTTGATAACCATGGGAAAATTAGTTAACCCCATCAAACTTAAGTCTCTTTATCTTTACAATGAGAATAGTAAAGTATATCTTGGAAGGAATATATCTATCATACTAACAGTGTGTGGGAGGCATGGGGAGCTATTATTATTGCTACATGAAATGGCAGCTATTTGTATTATCATCATCATTCATAAAGTCTTCAGCTCAGGGGCTTAGATTTTCTCCATTTCTTCTGTTATGAAGGTTTTTATAATATGTGTCAATAACTCAGAATTTGGGAAGGGGTATCTATAATATTTTTTAATCCATACATTTATATACATTGTATTTAGCAAGAAAAAGAGAAATACTGGGATTTGAAAGACATTGAAACTTCCCAGTCTTTCTTTTTTCTCTTTTCTTTTCTTTTCTTTTTTCTTTTCTTTTCTTTTTCTTCTCTTCTCTTCTCTTCTCTTCTCTTCTCTTCTCTTCTCTTCTCTTTTCTCTTCTTTCTTTCTTCCTTTTTTCCTTTCTTTCTCTTTCTTTCTTTCTTTCTTTCTTTCTTTCTTTCTTTCTCATTATAGAATATATTAACTACTAAAAAGCTAGATCTGGGTGGGATGTTGAGAAGTGACACTCAGTGCATCAAAAAATAAACTTATCATCTTTTCTCCCTCCTTAATTCCCCTTTCCTTCCCTCCCTTCCTTTCTTAAATCTCATTCATTCCACCTACATTTAAGGCTCACATACCATCGCCAGATAGGATACCAAGGAATGAGTATGTAATCATGAGTAAGATAGTTACGATCCCTGCCCTCATACAATTTACAAACTAGCAAGTAGACACATTTAACAAATGAATTATATCAAAGTAGAGTTGGTGAGTGCAATGAAGAAAAGCTCAGAATTCAGCACAAGTAACTAATGTGCAGAAGATGAAAATCCAACTCAGTCTGGGGAGCGCCAATCCAGGAAGGATAAAGTGGGGGTGGGGAGGTTTCTAAGCAGAATTAACATAGTTTTACCCAGACTCATGCATCTTCTTTTTTATCTGTTCCCTTTCAAACACAATCATCCTCCCAGTCACCCAAGCTTAAAATCTTCACATTATTTTTGATACTTTATTCTCTTTTGCCTCAACAAATAATCAGCTGCCCAATTTTCGTGAATCAGCGTGTTCTTTCCTCTATTCTCTTGAATGCCTGAATTCCCATCCTCACGACAGTAGTTATATCCTTCTTCACCATTTTCCTACAGCTGTATGTTTTCTTTCATTCAACACATATTTATGAGCACTTTCTGTGTGCCAGCACTGCTAGTGATGTTACGACAGAATTGAACGTGATAAACATGGTTGTCACAAAGCCTACAAATCTAATTCAGTGCTGTGGATCTGGTGCTATAGTCAAGTAGGGGCAGTGTGCTGAGCCCACAGGGAAGGTCTCCTCTTTCTGGAAGGAGAGAGATTTAGACTGAAGCCCATAGGGTGAGTAAGAATAAGCCACGCACAGGTGAGGCAGTTGGATTGTCTAAGGAGCATCCAGTCAGAAGGGAGAGCAGATGCAAGAATTGGAGGGCTGGCATAGGTGAAAGTACTGATGTTAAATAGAGGTAACTGGTGTCTATCATCCTAAATAATTTAGACTTTTTCATAAGAGCCCTGGGAGCCACTGAAATGTTCTATGCAGGAGAGTTAAGGCAGCAGAAGCATCTGGGGACTGGAACAAAGGGGGATGCTGAAATAAGATACAGGAACAGGAAAAAGTTTGGTGAGGAAGATGATGAATCCATTTTGTGTTCTTTTGTTTTTCTCCCAACTGGCCCTCTCACCTTCAGTATCTTCCCCTTACATAGCATCCAACCCTCATGCATGCTGCTGCCAGATTAACTCCCTGGAACACGCTTCTGATCTCAATTTAAAGAAGTTTAATGACATGTCTGCTCAGGGAATAAAATCTGAATTCCTCACTCTTTTATTCAAAGCTGGTCCCATCTCTGTTTTAAAGCTTGATTTTTAGTGTTGCCCTTTATGTCTTCCTGGCTGTAAGCATATACTCTATGCTCTTGAAGCTCTCCCACAACTGTGCCTTTGTCTTGGGCTCCCTCCCCCTTTCCTATTCACTTACATACTTAAACCCTCTCCCCCTCAGGTTGTTACTCAGGATAACTTCACTTGTTTCCACTGAGAGTAATTTCCCTTTTCTCTGAGTCCTCAATATGATTCGATTCACAGTATGCTAGCATTTGTCACCTCCCCCATGTGGTAGAACTACTTAGAGAGGCAAGATGTGAGCCCTGGAACTCAACTGCCTGGATTCAGATCCTAGCTCTGACGTTTCCTGGTTTGTGACATTGAGCGCATCTCTTAAATTCTCTATGTGTCATTCCTCCTCTGTAAAATAACGTTCCTACTATGTAAGGTATTGTGGGGATTAAATAAGTAAATACTGTAAAAATGCTTAATTTCATGTCTAGCAATAGTGCTGTGTAAACATTTGGTATTATCATGCCATTATTTTTATCATTTACACGTAACATCCACTCTTCTAAACTATAACCTGATAACCTAATGCACATTGGATTTTTCCTTATGACTTCTAAATCACTTACTGCCTCACACAGAGTAAATAAATAGTGAATTGTGAGTTAGAATCAAATGATTAGTGAATTGTAATTGGAATTTTCAAATACTTTATTTTGTATATAATATTTTCTTTGTTAAATTGACTAAAATAATCATTGACCAAACATTTAACATATTTAAATTTTCTGTGTGTGAAACACATGGAATATATGGAAAAGCATGCCTTTTCTGATTTTACATTGATTCAGGGAGACCTCCCCCCATACAGTTAACTACAGTATAAGATACTGTAAAAAAGTATACAGTCAAAATGTGATAAGGGGAATTCAGAGAGAGTGGGTGGAACAATCAGAAAAGAATTCACTGCGATAAGATATAATTATACTGCAGTGAGAATGGTCACTTTTAGAACAAAGCATGCATAAATCAACTCTCCTAATGGTAATAGCCAAACTTTATTGAATGCTCAATGTAGCAGGCACTATGTTTATCACATTCAAACTTCAAAACAGTACCACCTAGAAGTATTAGTGTTGTGTTCATTTTAAAGATGGGAAAACTGAGGCATAGCAAGGCAATGTTAAGTAATTTGTTGAGGCCACACGACTAGTAAGGAAGAGAACCAGGATTGGAACCCAGGGAGACTGGATTCAGAACCTGTGTTTCTCTACTACAAAATTAGGAGTTCTACTTCACTATTGCTGAACCATTTCTAACAATATATTTTATTAAGTTCAACAGAATTTCACTTTCTATGATTTTTAAGCTTATACCTCATCTGTAGATATTGAAAAAATTGACTATTATTCTTTCATTTATTTCTGACCAACTCAATCTCTCATTAATTCTTCCTCTAATTCTTCATCTGTGAAATAAAAGTTGGAAGCTAGAACAGTAGTTCCTGAATAATTCAAGAGCAATTTTTTCCTTCAAAATAAAAAGATATGCAAACTTTTATATTACATTGGTCACCTTTGCTTATTCATTCCCTTATCCATTACTTGGTGTGCAATGGAAAACTTTGCAATAAGTCACAGGATTTTTCAGCTTCCAAGAATCTACTGTGCTAGAATAATCTTTAGAACCATTTCTAGTGGAAACATTTGAGCTTTTGTATATTCTAGACTTTAGGTCTCCCTCTCTCTCTCTCTCTAGTTTCTAATGTGTCATTTCTCTGTGCCATTAGAAGGAACACATGTGATCCCCTAATCCCTTAATCTTCTATCAAGTTTTCTCTATTTGTTTTTTTTCCTCCTAAATTTTCACTTCTTCCTAAGGCTCAGATTCCTGACTAAACAATACAGCCTCTTTTGCAGAACTTATAATTACTATCAGACCCTTGTGTAAAGGAACTATTTCTAAAATATGTGAGCTAAATAAAACTTAGAATATGCATTTACAGAATTTTAACTTGTTTTGTGAAAATAATCCATAAAAGAACTGTTTTTTATGTATCAATTTTTGGATGACTCCAAATACTTTCCTGGTATATTGAATTTGAAAATAACATCTTTATCTCTATCCTCAGCGTAGACCTAGTAAATTAGAATATTAAAGGCAAATACCACATATACACAAAGCAACATTATCTCAGGGCCACACCTATTTTTACCTTCCTTTGATTTCTTCATAATACCAGCCTTTTTCCCACTCCTTGAGAATGTAATTCTAATGGTATTGGAAGTACTTAGTTTAATATCTTCATATGGTAGAACTACTTGGGAAATACCAGCAGAGAGTTATAGGTAATGCCATTCTTGGCCCTGCTGGAGAGTGGGGCTTCATTTGTAAGATATCAGTGAGAAGATGTCAGCACCCACCCCATGTCCCCCAGCCATGCTTTATGTTTCCCAATATTTACATCTTTAGGATAGAAAAATGTAAAATAACACTCAGGGTTTTAGGGGTGAGTATTTGAGGAGTTTTTCTGTTATGATGACCTTGTTTTCGGCAAAATCAGTTCAGGCCAGCTGCTCTAACATCAAAGTCTACATTTTTCTCAACAGCATTTATTCTTTGGATTGCTTAAGTGGGGCCAAACCAATTCCTATTCTATGAGGGCTTCTTCAAAACCAAAATACCACTAGTGTATGAAAGGTAGCACATACAGTGCCTTGCACATGCCTTTTGACCACCCCCTGGAAGTGGCCACGTGTTCTTTGTATCCCACTGAACCTGCACAGATGCTCATACAGCACCTGTGCTATGTTAATACAACTCCTCACCTCCAGGTCTCTCTTTTTCTTATTAGCCTTTGTGTCTACAGCTTCTAGTAGAGTGTCTGGCTCCTGGTAAATGCTTCATTAATATTTACTCGATGAAAACTCTGGAGTGAGAAGAGAGGAGTTAGTGAAGCATTTGAGCCAAGTACTAAGTGGAGAAAGTACTACAGAGTGGGAGATTGATTGGGGAGTACAGTACAGGCTAATCCTCTCAGGGTTAGTTCAGACTGGGGAAAGGTACTGCCAGAAGTGTGGAGGTGGGAATCAGCAAGGCTCCAGCAAAGTATCATTATGGAGGCCAGCCTGGCTGGCCCTCTGGGGAAATAAAGAGCATTAGGTTTGAATGTACCACAGGCTTAGAGACAATTGATAGAAACTCCTGAAAGTTAAAAGTTAAGGAACTTAGGTTTGATTGGAAAACAATAGGGAGACTCTACAGTCCTTTGATATGGACAATGAATGATCAAAACAATATAAAGTTTTGTTCAAAAAGATGTGTGCTTATGTTAAAATTCATATGTGTTAAACATCAGATTATGAAATACTGATTTTAGTCTATGGGTCATCAGTTGATCCTGAAGGTCTCTTTCTTTCTCTTCTCATCCCACAGGTTGTTATTTTGTACTTTGAGCCAAGCACATTTCGCTGTATTCTCCTAAGATGGGTCCGTCTTCTCGGTTTTGCTACTGTTTATGGAACTGTCACTCTCAAGCTTCACAGGTACATTATATTTCCTAAGTTTTCATTCCCAGGAGAGGATCAAAGTGTCTTGGCATGTCATTGCAAGCTGGGTCAGCCACATAAATGGTTTAATTTCAAGAATTGAGATAGCAAGATGATATATATTTTTCATTTTCAAGGCAATATTATTAAGAATCTCTAGGAGAATCTTTAATACAACTGAATTTGAACAACATGCTTTAATAAAATATGCTATTAGGTATGAAAATTTGAATTCTGAATAAAAAATAGTTTAGAATGAATGCAAGACAGTATTTACTAGCTAAGAATGGGAAGGAAGACAAAGACAGTACCGCTGAAATAATAGTCCAGGTCCCGAGCTACCAAAGAATCCTTACATAGTAGAACTCAGCAATATGCTTACTTGACATAAACTACTGTTCTTCGTTCATCAATCACATGCCCCAGGGTGATCGGCTGATATTCTATTGGTGAATTTCAAAAAAAAGTGGTGTTCTTGACTTTCCTCCTTAACCAGCGTGCTCTAGTGATTATCAACCTTGTAAATTAGATAATAGTATGAATTCTTTTATACTTAGTTTCAAAACCACCTAATTTTCTTAATGTATATGATAAATAGGAAGAAGAAATAGGCAATATGATATATTATCTGTGCACAAAAGGGTTTCCCATGCCTCCTCTTTGAAAGCTCTCTCAATGCAGTGGTGCCAAAGACCATCAGAGAGAGATCGTAATTTCTCCTGCACGATAAATCTGCAGCCCTGTAGAGGAAAACCTTTATGCTGATTAGCTTTAAAGTCATTTTTATAACCATAGGAAGCCATTCATATTTCCATGTTAATTTGATCGTGTTTCTCAATAAAAGTATTTTAATATGGCTCAGAAAGCAGCTTATCTTAGAGCTATAATATGTGTTATATTTATCTTTAAATGTTCCCCTTTCAATCTTAAAATGTGATCATTGTTTTGTCTATTACACAAGAAGCTCCATTTCTTTTTCTGGTTGTTGCTTTTTTTTCTGTTTTGTTTGTTTGTCTTGTTTCATTTTTACTTATTTACTGGGAATGCTCCAGATTGTCTTTTCGGAATAAATGTAAATATCCCTAACTCTCAAGATTCCTTTCTTTTATATATGTCCTATAGTACACAGCACATTGGTCTGGGTTTTAGGAAATCCAGCTTAAATCTCAGTTCAGCCTCTAACTCTAGGAAAGCATAGGCTTCTATTTCCTATAAATGGAAAGCATTGGACAAATCTCTACTGTTCTTTCTGACATTCGCTTTATTCTTTCCACACCACAGCACGCTTTGCTATTGTGTTCTCGTAGTCTCCAAGTGTCTTCCAGTTTTCATTCCTTATATGATAGCTGTTTTCAGCTGGTGTTCACCAAAGAAAATGAGTAATCATTGTTATTGCTTATAACAGACAATAAGCCTTCTAGAAATCCTGAGAGAAAGGATGATCTCTTGAGATTTAAAAATTATCTTTCTCCCTGTGAGTCTAACACTTGGCATCTCTTGGGTTCTTTATTATGTAATACAGTTTGTTTATTTAATTATCTTCTTCATTTTTACCTAATTTACTTTCTTTTTGAAGTTAGGGTCTTACCATTGAATCCCCACCTCTTCGCACAATGGCTGATACATTGGAGGTGTTTAATACACATTAGTCGATGATTGAATGAATAAAAATGTCAGATGCAGCCTTGAAAGCTGCTTCCAACAGTTCTCTCCACACATAATGCATTCATTCATAGGCCCCTGACTCACTGTATGTCCCCAAGTATCTAGAACATATAACTCTGGTCTGTAAGAGGCTGTTTGGTGGGATGCAAATATAGTATTAAATAGCACTGAATCATGTAATGAGAAAATTACTTCCATTTAGGTTCTCTTTCCATCCTTCTGATTATATCCAAGAGAAAAATTTGTGTGGAACCAGTAGGTCTCTGACACCTGCCAAACAGTTTCTAATCCTCCTTTGCAACAAAGAATAGATCAAGCTTTGGGCTCAGAGCTGTGCACTGCAGTGCTGTCTGGATATAACCTATTAACTCTCTCATTGCACTTCTGTACTTACTTTCTGTTTCTGGATTATTGGTTCTTCATTGAAAGTAGCAATATAAAGTTTCCTTTAAAATGTTTTAAAGCAATAAATAGAAAATGATTTAAAGAATGTATAGCTTGTACGCAGACCTAGGCAGAAATCTTGAGTGGGGTCTGCAAATGGTTGGAATTTGAGAAACTAGATTAGTTCATCATTCTTTTGTTTAAAGAGTGGAATTAAAGCTCTATCTTTCTATGTATTTCTAGAAGTCATTGTAGTGAAGAGTTACCCCCACTGAAGTCTAAATTGAATAGAAACTGTTTCTAACTTAATGAGCTGAGTTATTCTTATCCTGTCTGAAACATATGGCTTCATATTATATTCTGTTTTTTTCCATATTGTTTAAATTGAACTGATTCCAGTATTGTTTAAGTCTATAAAACTGAACAGTTAGTATCCAAGAAGAATGTGAACAACCCAATGAAAGTGACGGCTGAACCAGCTTTGTATTCTCCATCCTTAGTTGTTCATCTTGCCCATATTTATATATTTAGATATTTGTTAAGTGAATGAATGGGTTATAGTGAATGGAGCAGCTAGGGGTGTCTTTGGTTGGTATCTTTTAGGTTCAAGCAACATGTGGCCCTGAAGAAATGACTTCTAAGATTTTGTAGTAACATGATAAAGAGGAAAGACATAAATCCTAACAAATCCAAATTTGAATTTTAATCCTGCCATTAACTATTTACAAAACCAAAAATAAATTATTTTAACATCTGAAAATCAGTTATCTCACTTCACTTGTAAAGTTGTTGTAAAGATTAAATATGATTGGAATATATGTAAATATATCAAGGGGGAGGGGTTACTATGGCTAAATTAAGCAAAAAGGAAATTCATTGGAAGGATAGAAAGTCACAGAACTAGGCTTTAGAGAACCTGACCCAAGGTAGATTGAGGAATCAAGACAGCATAGTGAATGCCGTATATCACTTTCACAGAAACTTCATTTTTCATTTCAAGATTTTTTTAAAGGTAAACCCAACTCTTTAGGCAGGAAAGTCTAAGGAAATTATCAGTACAGACATATAAGATGAGTGTTATAGTCGCTTGAGAATAGGACAGGCAAAAAAGACCTGAGTTTTTGTTTTATTTCAGTCACTTCCCCCAAGGCTTAGTAATAGAACATTTCTTTCTCCATCTCCTGGTTTCTCATTGATTGATTGTAGTGTTTACAGAATTTCAGTATCTCAGAAAACTTGAAGCAAATGTGAAAAAGGAACAAGATCTCTCTCACTTTGTCACAGAGATGATACTGTTAGCCTGGGATGGGGACTTAAAAGTTCCATGTACTTTTACCAAATCTTCTACTTTTTAATTTAGTGGTGTCTCCCCACAGTTGAGACTCACGCAGTCAAAGACTACAATGCCAAACCAAAGGATCACTAACACATGATGGAGATAAAAAGCAGACCAACTTTTAGTTGTCCTTATTATTGCCTTAAATTATCTATAGGCAAATCAGTCCCTTTGTTACCTACACCCTAGGGCAAACCAGTCCCACTGCCCCACCTTCAGGCAGTGCAATTTATTTGAACCTGAAACTATTTGTTCCTTTTTGGAGAAAGAAAGAAGGAAGAATGATCAGGTTTTAGCTTGCTTAATATGGATCAAAAGGGAAAATAGTGCTGGAGTAGGAAAAAATGAAGGAGTTTCATTGATAAAAAGGAGTTTCCTTCAGGAACCATACATATGTTTGACTTGGGACATGAATGATGTAAGACAGATCTAAAAGAACATCTAGCACCTCCATGGATGTGTGTGTTCACAGATTACTTGCTAAGTTAAGTTGGTTTAAGAAAATTGGGAAGGCAGTATCTCTAGGTGCAGAAAAGCCAAGTATAATTTCAGGAGGCAAAATGAGGAAATGTTTTAAAGGAAAGGAGGTGGAAAGAGATTAAGAAACTTAATGCTAAAGGAACATTTTCCTATTCCCTATAATATGGTTTCTGGAAACAAATTGCTGTGTTCCTTTTTCCAAGGCTAATCAAGGAAAAAACAAAAGACTTTGTTGTACTATATTTAAAATGAATATTTAAGCAAGCTGTGAAAAAGCCTTCTTCTGGGTCTGGATGAGGGATTTTCACTTCATACATTATTCAGTATTCCTTGCTCTAGATACAACACAATACATAGCAGTTTTCTCTGCTGTGCTCATTAGCACCAAATATTTACACTTTGTGAGAAGGGTTTTATTTTATTTTATTTTATTTTATTTTATTTTATTTCATTTCATTTTATTTTTGGTTGTTTCCTAGTAAATTTTGAAAAGTGACTGGATGATATTTATATTTCTTTATTTTATGTATTCTTTATAAGGATACATAAAATACAGTAAGGTATGTTAAATTTTTGCAAGAGCAAAAGAAAGAAAAGCAAGTGTGGGACTATATAAAGAAGCTAAGAGCTTGTAATAAGATGAAGGTTTCCTTCTTTAGCTTAACTTATGATAACCACTGGCTGGCAGGCAATTTGAGATAGGAACTTAGGCAAATTAGACTGTCTATTAGCTGCAGAACCATCTGCCTTAACAGACCATTGAGCAAGGTGTTGGTTAGACCTCATTTATGAAAGCCAAAAAATAACAACTTTTGTTCTTAGGTGGCTGAGCAAATGCCTCTGGGCATACACAAGATTACTCTAAAACTCTTGCAGTTAACTCCGGCTCACAGATGAATGATGTTGAAGGTCCCAAATCATGGTCCATAGGGGTTTGAATATGAAATAGTTTCAAAATGGTTTTAGCCAGTTGCCTACCTCAACCAAAATAATGTCTCAATTAAACATCCTTTGAGCATGTAACCACGGACATTGCATTTTGACTAGGAAATGGGAAGAGTTTGCCATATGGATCATGATAATGATGACGATTTCAGGTCCTCCTTTCTGCTGAGTTCACTGTGATTTATCATCTTTTCTGGCTGCCTACTCTGGATTTAGAATACCTTCACATGGAGAATTACTCATAGTAACATTTCTTGAGAACCATATTGTCTCAGAGAAAAGGGACTCATAAGCTTCTGAGGAAGGTCTCTTTTCCTGTTAGAGTTATATTTGGACATTGTTAAAGAAAAAAATTATTCTGATACTCATTAAAGAATGGTGAGACAGACTTCATTCAGGGGTCAATGACAATGGAGTTTTACAGCAGGGGAGAGAGATTGGGCTCAACTCTGAAGATAACAAGGAAAAGTGGAGATTAACAGTTAAGGAGAAGTGGATGGAAAACTAAGAGAAAGCATCAGAGGCAAAGGAGAATTTCTTGCTAAACCAATTTGATAGGAATCTTGACAAAGGCAAGCCAAGGTGGTCTCAGATATCAAGGGTGGGAGATTCTCCCAAAACTGACCTAGTAAGAATCTTGCTACAATTGGGTAGTGTAAAGATAAGGGAAATCCAAAGAGAATTTACTTCTGCTTTTTTCTCTTTTACTGTGTGGATTAAAACAACAACACACCTTGAGCTTCTATGTATTTTGAAACCTACTATCTCAGGAATTTGTTGCAAATTGAAATTTAGGCATTTATAAATTATAGAGAATATAGTCATTACACAAAATTGAATTAGTAATTGAAGCAATTATATCCTTTTATTGGAATAATTGAAACTTAATTTTAGGAAAAACAAACAAAAAGACAAGGGAAGTCCAAAGATTGGGGCTAGTCGAGCAGAAGGTTCAGAAGAGCCTGGCTAAAGTTTGATTAAACAGAGACTCTTTGTTAATAGAAAACTAAGTAAGTTCCAAATTCAAAGAAAGTTACTTAGCTTCAGAGGCAGACTACCAAATACCCGAGCCTTTACCTCCTATACCCACACTTTGCGTTTACTGGAAAATAACTAGGTGCTCTATAGAAAAATGACATGCTTAGGATGATAATTTAGAAAATAAAAGTTTCAAATTCATGTTTCAGAACTATGTCTAATACTGGCATTTTAAGAGGTTTGGAAAGAAAATTAGATTTGTAAATAATTTGACTTTCTCTTTACCTGTTTCTTAGTTCATTGAGTGCCAACTTAGGCTTTGTGAGATTAAGATTTAAACAGTTTCCCTAGAGATATTTTTACCATTTTAAATTATTTGCAATGAAACAGGAAAGATCAAAAGACATTTGGCTCTTAACAATATAAATTTACCTCATAATTTCATTAATTCAAGAAACATTGGCATGGAATGCACCATAAAGACTCACACTAATGCCCAGAACTATTTGCGTGCTATCCCGATTCTAATTAACTTTCAGAAAGTGAGTGGTTACATACCTTAGCTTTGCAAGCCCTGCATTTCTGTCATTCTGATCACTCATATGCTTGGAAGGACCTAGAAAAAGTGAGGCCTTGAAAACCTGAGAAATAAGCAAATTGTGTCCTCTCACTTGTCCTTCCTATACTCATCTCCCCTTTCTTGGCGTACTTGTAATCCGTCCACAGCTGTATGAGACTGAGTCCTGTGGGACTTTGTATACAGCTAGTCCTTATGAATGGCTCCGCAGAAACCATGAAAATAGAGTCCCCTAAGCTCCAAGGAGTTACTCTTTGATCATAAAGTCTCCAGCTGGAGGATAGGACAATTCCCTCTGCTCCTTCCTCCCCATCCTGCCCCTTCTAATGACTTCACGCTGCCCTGTCTGGCTTCCTACAGGACCCAAAGGTTTGGCCCAGCTGAATGGCCCTAAATATTGTTAATTATGTTGGTGTATTCTTGTCACTTTCAGAAGCTAATTAAGGGTTGCTGGCTTGAATAGCTTCATTTATGAATTAATATGTTCAATTTAATCTACTTAGGAAATAAAAGACTTGGGATATGTAAGCATATTGATAAAAGATGTCTTTTATTAACTAGAGGTCTGTATTCATACAGAACCTTTAACATCAATGAGCACCTTTTCAGTATAATTAGAAATAAAAACAAAATTTATTTTTTAAGTTTTCTACTTTTCAGAACATATTAAATATTAGACATGAATAAAATGGGAACATTTCTCAGAAAACTAAAGAGATTTAAAGCGTTACTTATTTTGTCTGACTTCAGATGTTCTACTTGATTTTTTGTGATGCATGATTTTTAAATACCCTTTATTGTATAATATCTACATTCAAAGCTTTTTAATATTAAACTCCTTTTTTTGTTTTTGAGAATATATATATATGTGTGTGTATGTGTGTGTGTGTATATATATATATATATATGGGGGCTCTAATTTCTAATCACAGCAGGAGCATTTTATGTCAAGATTTCTGGAAATAGGTTTGAATTACAGTATATAGTTTAGGGGCTATGTGCCACATTGGAAACATAGGATGTTTTTTATTGCCTGGATTGTATGGTGTCACCTTGTATATGTGTGTGTGCAATTCTCTGTGTGTGTTCCTTAACATTAAAATGCCAAATAAGAGCCCATCTGGTAATTCAGAATTAGTACTTCTTGGACTATAGTTGATAAATACTTTATCCTAATGTTCTTTGTTAGAGACTGTATGCCCTCAAGTGGAAATATTTCTCTTCCTCATGTGAAGTAGATGTGAGAGAATAAGTAGGAAATGAGATTAATGCATTCATGTAGCAAAAAGAAGGGCAGCCAGGCTTTAAAGGCCACAGTGAGTGCTCACAGCAGCAGCACATGCACTAAAATTGGAAGGATGCAGAGAAGATTAGCACGGCCCCTGTGCAAGGGTGACATGCAAATTCATGAAGCTTCCACACTTTTGACTAACAATGTGCTGTAATAAATATATTAACTAAACATTAAAAAAATTTTAAATTTCTTGGGGCGCCTGGGTGGCTCAGTCAGTTAAGCATCCGACTTTGGCTCAGGTCATGATCTCACAGTTCGTGGTTCAGGCCCCGTGTCCTGCTCTGTGCTGACAGCACAGAGCCTGGAGCCTGCTTCACATTCTGTGTCTCCCTCTCTCTCTGCCCCTTCCCTGCTCATGCTGTGTCTCTCTCTGTCTCAAAAATAAATAAACATTTAAAAAAAATTTTTTTAATTTTTTTTTTTAATTTCTTAAAAAATAAATAAATAATAAAGGCCACAGTGAGACAGTCTGCTTCTGCAAGCTGTTTGCTGCCATCTGCCTGCCGTTATCTGGGCCCAGAGGCAGGGGCTCGGCTGGCGTTATTACGTGGACACACCTATGTCCTTCCTGATGCGCCATCTACTCACCTGGCCTCTGCTTACTCTGCTGCCCCTCCCCCAGCATTTACAAGTGTCCACTCCCAAATATCTGAGTTGTGTTTACGTTTTCATTCAGCTCAAAATAATTTCTACTTTGAATTATTCTTTGACCCACAGGTTATTGGTTATTTAGTTTGCAAATATTTGAGAGATTTTCCATAAATTTTTGTTTTTGATTTCTAATTTAATTCTGTTCTGGTCAGCACACATTCCTTGTATGACCTGAATCCTCTTAAATTTATTGAGACTCAATTTTATGGCCCAGAATATAATCTATCTTGGTAAATGTTCCACGGGCACTTGGAAGAATGTGTCTTCTGTGGTTTTGTGGTTGTTTAATAATTTTGTTCATCTTTTATATCCTTATTAATTTTCTTTCTACTTGTTCTATTGAGAGAATAGTTGGAAATTTCATATTTGCCTGTTTTTCCTCACAGTTCTTTTTTACTTCAGATATTTTGAAGTTCTATTCTTAGATACATAAACATTTGGAGTTGTTCGGTCCTATTCATAGGACATGGATTCATGTCCTATCCATAATGATAAAGGATTGACTCCACTATGAAATGAGCTTCATTGTCCCTGGTAATATTCTTTGCTATAAAATTTACTTTGTCTGATATTAATATAACCACTTTTTATTTCTTTTGATCAGTGTTAGCATGTTATATCTTTTTTCCCCATTATTTTAACTTTAAACATTTTGTTTTATATTTATTTTTAAAAATGATTTTTTAATGTTTATTTATTTCTGAGACAGAGAGAGACAGAGCATGAGCAGGGAAAGGGCAGAGAGAGAGGGAGACACAGAATCAGAAGCAGGCTCCAGGCTCTGAGCGGTCAGCACAGAGCCCGATGCAAGGCTCGAACTCACAAACCATGAGATCATGACCTGAGCCAAAGTTGGTCTCTCAACCAACTGAGCCACCCAGGCGCCCCAAACCTTTGTTTTACATTTAATGTGCATTTCTTGCAGAAAGCTTACGGTGGAGACTTGCATCTTTAAGTCTAATCTGACAACCTCCATCTTTTAATTTGTGTATTTAGACTACTTTCCTTTAAACATGACTACTGTTAAGCTTGTGATTTTAGATAGTATTACCTGTATAATACTTTCTAACATGTCATTGGCTTGCTTGGCCTCTGGTTATCCTAATGTCCATCACACAGAATTCACATGTGTCCAGTCCAAAAGACTGGATTTGAGCTAACAAGGAATTTAACACTAGAAGCACAACTATTCTAGAAATTCCTAGATAATGCAAAGTACCAAAACTGACTCAAGAAGAAATAGAAAATCTAAACAAATCTGAAACAAGTAAAGACATTGAAATTACTAATCAAAAATCTTCCCCTCCTGCCCCCCCATCCCCCACATAACAGTACTGGAAGGCTTCACTGATGAGTTATATCAATGATATAGAGAATAATTAACACTAATTCTTTGCAAACCATTCTGAAAAATAGATAAGGCAACACTTCCTATTCATTGTAAGAGGCCAATGTTACCCTGATACCAAAAATAAATAAACATATCACAGGAAAACGAAATTACAGACTGATATCTCTTATGAATATAGACATAAAAATCTCAATTCAGACAGAATCCAGCAACCTCTAAAAAGGATCATAGAGGTTCCCACGAGGATCCCACGACCCGGTGGGATTTAGACCATACAAAAATCAATCAATGTCATAGGGTACATTAACATAATAAAGGACAAAAACACGTGATCATCCCAACAAATGCAGACAAAGCATTTGACAAAACTCCAACACACTCTCATGATAAAACACTCTACATCCTTGGAATGGAAGGGAACTTCCTCATCCTGATAAAGTTATCTATGAAAAACCCACAGCTGACATCATGCTTAATGATGAAGAACTGCAGTCTTTACCCCTAAAATCTTTTCCCCTTGTTCCTAAGATTAGGAACAAGACGAGAATGTTTGCTCTTGCTACTTCTAGCCAACATTGTCCTAGAAGTTCTCACCTGAGCAGTTAATCTCCAAAAATAAATAAAAGATATCTAGATCGGAGAAAGAAGTAAAACTGTTTCCAAATAACATGATATTCTGTAGAGAAAATCCTAAGGAATCCACCAAAAACTATTAAAATTAATAAACAGGTTTAGCAATGTTGCAGTGTACAAGACAGACTTGCAAAAATCAGTTGTATTTTACACACTAGCCACAGACTAAAACTGAAATTAAGGGGAAATTTTCATTTACAATAGCATAACCATAAAATATGTAGGAATAAGTTTAACAATAGAACTGCTAGAAAGGTGCCCTGAAGACTACAAAACACTGTAGAATTAAAGAAGACCTAAATAAATGGAAAGACATCCCTTGTTCATGGTTTCGCAAGTTCAGTATTTTCAGATTTCTATCTTTCCTAAATTGAATCAGCCTAATTCCTATTAAAATCCCAGCTAACTTTTTTGTGGAAATTGACAAGCTGGTTCTAAAATTCATATGGAAATGCAAAGGAACTAGAATAGCCAAAACAATCTTAAAAAAGAAGAAGAAAGTTGAAAGACTCACACTTCCTGATTTTAAAACTTACTTCAAAGCTACAGCAAGAGGAAGAGGCACACAGATCAATGCCAGGTTTCTCCAGGCCAAAGAATGAGGTTGGACCTCTACTCTACACCATTTACAAAAATTAATTCCAAATGGATAAAAGACCTAAATGTAAGAGCTAAAGCTATAAAACTCTTATGAGGAAACACAAATATTCATAGTCTTGGAGAGAAACCTAAAGCACAAGCAAAAAAAGAAAAGAAGTAGATAAGCTGGACTTTATCAAAATGAAAAACATTCGTGCATCAAAGGATACTATCAAGAAAGTAACAAAATAACAGGGGTGCAAGGATAGGCAAAATGGGTAAAGGGTAGTGGGAGATACAGGCTTCCAGTTATGCAAAGAATAAGTCACAGGAATAGAAGGTACAGGGAATATATATATCAATGATATTATAATAGCATTATATGGTGACAGATGGTAGCTACACTTGCAGGGATCATAGCATAATGTATGAACTTGTCAAATTACTATATTATACACCTAAAAGTAATGTAACATTGTGTATCAACTATGCTTCAATAAAAAAAGTGAAAGAATGAAGGTAAAAATCTTATCAACTCAATAGGTGCAGAGTAGTATTTGACAAATTCAACATCCATTGATCATAAAAACTCTCAACAAAGTAGATATAGAGGGAATGTACCTAAACATACTAAAGGCCATATATGATCACAAAACCACAGTTAACATTGTACTCAGTTGTGAAAAGCTGAAAATTTTTTTTCTAAGATCAGGAACAAGACAAGGATGCCCACTTTTACCACTTTTATTCAACATAGTATTGGAAGTCATAGCTAGAACAATTAGGCAAGGAAAAGAAATAAAAGGCATCAAAACTGGAAAAGAAGAAGTAAAATTGTCACAACTTGCAGATGACATGATATATATAGAAAATCCTGAAGACACCACCAAAAATCTATTAGAACTAATAAATGAATTCAGTAAAGTTGTAGGATATAAAATAAATATACAAAAATGTGTTGTGTTTCTACACACTAATAACAAACTATCATAAAGAGAAATTAAGAAATAGTTCCATTTAAAATTGCATCAAGAAGAATAAAATACCTAGGGATAAATTTAACCAAGAGACCTGTACACTGAAAACCATAACACATTGATGAAAGAAATTGCAGACACGAACAATTGGAAAGAACGAAGCTGGAGGCATCATGCTCCCTAATTTCAAAAGATATTACAAAGTTATGGCAATCGAAACACACAGAGGTGGAACAGAAGACCATTCAGAAATCAACCCGTTGACATATGGTGAATTAATTTACAACAAAGGAAGCAAGAATGGGAAAAGGATAGTATCTTCAATAAACGGTGCTGGGAAAACTGGACAGCCACATGCATAAGAATGAAACTGGCCCACTATCTTACACTATACACAAAAGTTAACTCAAAATGGATTAAAGATTTTAATGTAAGACCTGAAACCATGAAACTCCTGGAAGAAAACATAGGCAGTAAGATCCCTGATATCAGTCTTAGCGATGAATTTTGAATCTGATTCCAAACACAAAAGCTTTTATAAAGCAAAAATAAACAAGTGGGACTACATCAAAATAAAGAGCTTCTGCTCAGCAAAGGAAACCATCAACAAAATGAAAAGGCAGCCTACTGAATGTGAGAAAATGTTTGCAATTCATATACCTGATAAAGGGTTTAATAATCCAAAATATATTTAAAAACTCATAGAACTCAATAACAAGTGTGCCTGAGTGGCTCAGTCAGTTGAGCATCTGATTCTTGGTTTTGGCCCAGGTCAGAATCTTACAGTTCATGGTTTTAAGCCCTATGTGGCTCTGCCCTGGCAGTGCAGAGCCTGCTTGGGATTTTTTTTTTATAATAGCCCCAAACTTGAACCAACCCAATGTCCAGCAACAGAAAAATGGATAAGCAAGTTGTTCCTGAAGTGATGGAAGTGTGAGTTATATAAGCTGTTGCATTCATCAAAAGTCATTGTTTTGTGCACTGATTTGTGTATTTTGTTCCGTGTAAATAAATTTAACTTTAAGGAAAGAACTGGAAGTTCAGTTGTTTGAGCATCCAACTCTTGATTTCGGCTAATATCATGATCCCAGGGTCGTGGGATAAAGCCCCGCATCCATCTCTGTGCTGAATGCGCTCTCTCTGTCTGTGTCTCTCACTCTAAAATTAAAAAAAAAAAAACCTGCACACCAAAAAAAGTGAAAAGAAAACCCACGGAATAGGAAAAAATATTTGCAAATCTGATAAGGGTCTGATATTCAGTATATGTAAAGAAGTAATACAACTCAACGACTAAGGGACAAACAATACAACTTTAAACATGGGAATTGAATTGAATAGAATAGACAATTTTCCAAAGAAGATATACAAATGGCCTATACCTACATGAAAAGATGCTTAAATTTTCACTAGTCATTTGAGATATCACATTCAAACCACAATGAGATTGCACTTCAAACCCACAAAGATGGCTGTAATCAAAAAGTCTTTTTTTTTTTAATCGTCGAAAAGTCTTAAAATAACAGTGTTGGTGAGGATGTGCAGAAATTGAAAACCTCATACATTGCTGGTGGGATTGTAAAATGGTACAGCCAAGTTCTGAAACAATTTTGTTCCTCAAAATATTAAACACAAAGTTACCATATCACCCAACAGTTCCATTCTTAGGTGTATATCCATGAGAATTGAAAATACATGTCCAAACAGAAAAAAATATATACAACAAATTTTCATAATAAGATTATTCATGAAAGTCAAAGATTAGAAAGAACCCAAGGGTTTATCAGCTGATGAATGGATAAACAATCCATGGTTTATCTGTACAATGAAATATTATTCAGTGGAAAAAGTAATGAAGTGTATTCATTAATGCTACATAGTCTATGATGTCATTTACATGAAATATTCAGAATATTTCATAATAGACAAATTTGTACAGACGTAAAGTAGATTAGTGATTGCCAGGGTCTAGGGGAAAAAGAAGAATGAGGAGTAAAAATAGGGTATGAGGTTTCGTTTTGGGGTGATGAAATTGTTCTGAAATTAGATAGGGGTTATGATGCACATTTTATGAATACACTAAAACAACTGAATTTTATAAATTTCATAAAAGTCAAATTTACCATATTTACCATGTCTCATAAATTTACCATAAGATGAAGAATTTTATGGTATATGAGTTATATCTCTGAAAAGGAATTATTCATATATTCATGAAAGTTCAATCAAGAAAATTTAAGCAAGATGTATAGGTTTGTATAAGAAAGAATAGCTTTCTATTTACCTTTAAATTGGAGAAGATAATTATGGAAATGTCCTCTTCACAATTTTAAATGTCAACCTGAAATACCTAGGAATAATCTTAAGGGTTGATATGAAAGCACTACAAAACTTTTAGAGAAAGCTTTCCAAAACAACAGAATGAGAATGGCCAATTCAACAAATAATTTTGAAAATTAGCTCTTTGTCTAAAAAAAAATTACCTCACAGTCTCATCTCAATTTATAAGAATTGCAACAAATTATAAAACTGAATGAAAAAAAATTTGAATAAAACAATGGGGAATTATGGATCAGTATTTCATTTATTTCAGGAGAAAGGGTTTTTTTTAATTATAATTGTTCATAATATTAAATATCTAGGGAGTAAGATACCCTGATACTCTGAAGAAGAGAGCATAAATGGTACAATCCACTGAAAATATTTGGTAATATGTATCAAGAGCTTTTTAAAAAGTGAGTTATTTTTTTGAAATCTAAAGAAAAGTGTATACAAAAATTGATCTGCAAAAATTATTCATAATGTTCTTAAAATATTGGTGTATAGGTAGGACAAACATATGCATAAACATAGATTACACTCTAGGTGTCAGCCAGAAAATACAGTATTCAGTCAGGCAGCCTAGGAAGGTGACCTGAAAGAGAAAGGTTTGTCAGGCGCTGGGTAGGTAGAACACAGTAGAGAGAAACTAACCCAAGAATACAGCAGGTCCTAGTCTATAAGCAAAGAATGTTATGAGGGGCACTTAAAAAAATAGGTCAAGCTCATGAAAAAGGGGGCTTTGAAGGCTATAATCACATATACTTCTAATGTTGCCAACAATAGTACATTTGCTTGGGGTGCCTGGGTGGCTCAGTCAGTTAAGCATCTGACTTTGGCTCAAGTCATGATATCATGGTTCATGAGTTCAAGCCCCACATCATGTCAGGCTCCATGATGACAGCTCAGAGCCTGGACCCTGCTTCAGGTTCTGTGTCTTCTTCTCTCTCTGCCTTTCTCCCACTCACACTTTGTCCCTTTCTCTCTCTCCTCTCTCTCTCTCTCTCTCTCTCTCTCTCTCAAATAAGTAAACATTAAAAACATTTTAAAAAGAAAATAGTACATATGCGGAAGGCTTATGATTTTTTTTCATATTATAGCCAGGTTTACATAGATAAAATTTTTCCTATGTTCTCTAGTCACTAGGAAATTTTTCCTAAGTTGGCATCTGTTCCAGTATAAAAATATGAAACTTTATATCTTTAAAAAATCTGTTTGACCTTGTATACCACCTTTCTTGTAAGTTCCCTTTTCAATTAGTTTTCAATCCATTCTAAACATGATAAAAGAGATGAAACAATGTTCCCCAATATAGATAGTAACAACTGATATGTATAGAAGTTAATGCACTAGATTTCTATTTTCCATTCTTAGACTTTTGGGGGCTTTGAAGGAGTGAGAAAAAAAATGTTCATTGGATTGTAGTTTAGAATGAAAAAAAATAATGATGTGCTTAAAAGATTATGTGCCATCATATGTCATGCTATTTACAAATATAGAATGTTGTATGACAAAAAATGCTCAAAAGAACCACATAAATTATATATTGTGATCCTAATATCATAAAACACGTTTACATATAGAAAAAATACTAGAGAATAAAATTCATCAAAATGCTAAGTGTTTCTGTACAGCTAGTGCTACTTTAGTTTAGGCATTCATTTTTTTCTGTTTGTTTATAGTTTTCTATTGTTTAACTTGGACCATATATTATAGTTTTAATGAAGGAATCAATTTGCATGTAAAAACAGCCGAGTCTGTGATATTGTATAACACTTATGATCTGTAATAGGCAAGGCAATGTAGTAGGTACTCTGGGACCTGCAAAGAAGTTTAAGTCAGAGTTTAAAATCTAGTGGTGAAACAAAGTGTAAATAGCTAGACAGTATGAGAACCAAAGAGCAATCACAGGAATACTTTATAAATAATTTCCAAAAGTTTCACTGACAATAACTGAAAGTTCTTCTATTCTAAGGGTAATTAATACCATCTAAAAAGTTAAAAATACTACCAGTCAGACTCCTGAAGAGTCATTACATACTCACATAGCAAATCCGAATTTCTTTTGTGGTTGCATCTTCTACTTGCTAGCTAATATGTTTTGTGTATTTTACTGTGGGTTAAGGTGAAGGTGAATGCAATGGTAATTTTAGAGTTTTTATATGTTTAATTTTTTGTATTTATATTGTTTAGCATCTTTTTTATGAGAAACCTAAAATAGGTTAAATATATTAACATGCAACTAGTTATTGAGAATTTTAGTTTCTTGTTTTTATAAGTAATCACACATACAAAAGAGTAACTTCATATTTGCAAAGAATTTTGTCATCTTTTTGTGGTCCCCTATGGCCTAGTACTATTTTTTATCTATAAATGTATGGTAAAAAAAACGAAAGACTAGGGGCGCCTCGGTGGCTTAGTCAGTTAAATGTCGGCCTCTTGATTTCGGATCAGGTGGTTTCTGATATGTTTGTAATATGTAATATGTGATAAGTTGTAATAAGTATCAGTACTTCATGCCTTCTTATTAACGAGTAATATTCCATTGTATGTATGTGCGACACTTGGTTTATTCATTCATCATTTGATGGACGAGTTGTTTCCACTCCTGACTATTATGAATAATGTTACCATGAACACTTACATACAGGTTTTTTTGTGTGTGAATCTATGTTTCAATTCTCATAGGTATATAAGAACTAGAAGTGGAATTATTGGGTCATGTAGTAAATCTATGTCTAGCATTTTCCACCAAATTGTTCTCCTCAGGGCTGTATCATTTTCTGTTTCCAGCAGAGATGTATGAGGCTTCCAGCCTCTCCACATCTTCAGCAGTTATTATCCATTTAGTTTTATTATAACTGTCCTAGTCTGTGTGAAGTGATATTTCACTGTGCTGTTGATATACATTTCTTCAGTGATTAACAATGTCGAGATTATTTTCGTGTGTTTATTGGTCATTTATATCTCTTTGAATATGTCAAGTCCTTTGCCTATTTTTAATTAGGTTGTTTGCCTTTTTGTTGTTGCATTCTGAGTTCTTTATATATTCTGGATATGGACCCTTATTAGAAAAATTATTTGAAAATATTTCTTTTTCAATTCTGGGGGTTTTCTTTTTCACTTCCGTGATAGTGTGCCTTGATATACAATTATTTTGTTTTTGTGAAGTTCAGTTTATTTTTTCTTTTGTTACATGTGCTTTTGATATCATATTTAAGAAACCATTGCCTGATCCCAGATCAAAAATTTTAGCTCTGTTTTCTCCTAAGCATTTCATAGTGTTAGCTCTCATATTTGGGTTTTATACCTTTGGAATTAATTTTTGTATAATATGTAAAGTAGAGGTCTAAATTTATTCTTTTACATGTGGATATCCACTGGTCCCAGCACCATTTGTTAAAAAAAAAAAAACAACTATTTTTATTGAATGCTCTTGACACCATTGTCAAAAACAGTTGACCATGGATGTAAAGGTTTATTTCTGGATAATCAATTTTATTCTATTGAATAAAATTTACCTTTAATCGCTCATACTTTAATTTACTCATATCTATCCGTATGCTAGTGCCATACTGTTTTGCTTGCTGTGGCTTTATAGCAACATTTCCAATCAGAAAGTATGAATCGTCCAAGACCACTTTGGTTTTTTTCCTAGATCGTTTGGCTATTTGAAGTGCTTTGCAATTTCATATGAATTTTGGTATCGGTTTGTCCATTTCTGAAAATAAATTAATTGGAATCTTAGTAGGGAATGCATTACAATCTCTAGATTGACTTGAATCTATGGATCAATTTAGGAAGTATTGCCATATTCAGTCTTCTGATCCATGAACACTGATTGTCTTTCCGTTTCTTTAGGTCTTCTTTAATTTCTTTCAGTAATGTTTTATAGATTTCAGCACACATATCTTTTACCTCCTTGGTTAAATTTACCCCTAAGTATTTTACTCATTTTGATGCTATAGTAAATGGAATTGTTTCCTCAGTTTCATTTTGGGATTGCTAGTATACAGAAATAAACCTTTTTTTGTATGTTGAACTTGTATTTTGCAACTTACTAAATTAGGTTTTTAGTTCAAATAGTGTGTGTGTGTGTGTGCACG
The DNA here is from genome assembly GCF_022837055.1 of Prionailurus viverrinus. NCBI lineage: Eukaryota > Metazoa > Chordata > Mammalia > Carnivora > Felidae > Prionailurus > Prionailurus viverrinus. The sequence goes on from NC_062567.1 coordinate 20,671,888, forward strand.
TGTGTGTATTCTTTAGGGTTTTTTATATATAAGATCATGTCATCTACTTATAGGTGTCCTTCTCCTGTTCCAATATGAATGCCTTTTATTTCTTTTTCTCAACTAATTTCCATGGCTAGAACTTTTGGTACAGTGATGTGTAGAAGTGGTGAGAACAACTTTTTTGCCTTGATTGTGATATTAGGGGGAAAGATTTAACTCTTTCACCATGGAATATATCAGCTGTGAGTTTTTCATAGAAGCCCAATATGGATCAAGTTGAAGAATTTAACTTCTATAGTTATATCATGAAGGAGTGTTAGATTTTTGTCAAATGCTTTTCCCTGCACAAATTAAGATGATCATGTGGGATTTTTCATTCTATTAATTCTATTAATATGGTATATTATATTGATTAATTTTTGTGTGTTAAACCACCTTGCATTCCCAGGATAACTCCTACTTGGTCATGGGATATAATTCTTTTAACATGCTTTTGAATTTGATTTGCTAGTATTTTGCTTAGGAATTTTGCATGTATATTCAAAAGGGATATTGGTCTGTAATTGTCTTTTTGTGATGTCTTTATCTGGCTTTGGAGTCAAAATAATGCTGGGCTCATAAAATAATACAGAATGTGTTTATCCCTCTTCTACTTTTAGAAGAGTTTGAAGATAATGGGTGTCAATTCTTTAAATGTTTGGTAGAATTCACTGGTGAAGCCATCTGGTCCTGATTGGTTTTTTTTGTTTTGGAAAGTTTTTAATAATTGATTCAATATCTTTGCTTATTATGGATCTTTTGAGATACTCTACTTCTTCTTGAGTCAGTTTAGGTAATTTGTGTGTTTCTAGTAATTAGCCCATTCCATTTAGGTTACCTAGTTTTTTTGGTATACAGTTGTTCATAAGTATTCTCTTATAATCCTTTTTATTCTGTGAAGTTGCTAGTAATGTCTCCTCCCCTTGCATTCCTGATTCTAATAATATGAATTTTCTGTTTTCTTTGTCAGAGTAACTAAAAATCTGTCAATTTTGTTTATCTTTTCAAAAAACCAGCTGTTGTTTGTTTATTGTCTCTATTGTTTTTCAATTATTTATTTCATCTTACTCGACTCAAATATTTATTATTTCCTTCCTTCAGCTTTTTTCAATGTAGTTTGCTCTTTGTTTTCTAGTTTCTTAAGGTGGAAAGTTTGATTTGATATATTTCTTCTCTCTTGAATATAGGCATTAGCAGTTATAAATGTCCCCCTAAACACTAAATTTTTCAAAACTCATAAGCTTTGGTATGTTGTGTTTTCATTTTGATTTATTTCAAACTATTTTCTAATTTCTTCTGTGATTTCTTCTCTAACACATTGGTTGTTTAAGAGTGTGCCATTCAATTTCCACATATTTTTGAATTTTTCAGAGTTCCTTCCATTGTTATTTCCAATGTCAATCCACTGTGGTCAGAGAAAACACTTTGTAGGATTTTAATCTTTTTCAATATATTATGACTCGTTTTGTGGCCTAATTTGTGTCTATCCTAGACAGTGCTCTCTGTGCACTTGAGAAGAATGTGTAATCTGCTATGTAGTTTTATATACATGTCTATTAGATCTAGGTGATTCCTAATGTTGTTGAAGCCCTCGATTTTCTTATTGCCTGTCAAGACAGTCTATCCATTATTGAAATCAGGATATTGAAGTCTTCAACTATTAATGTAGAACTCTGTTTCTCTCTTCAGTTCTGTAGTATTTGCTTCATATATTTTGAGGCCCTGATGTTTGGTGCATGTGTATTTACAATTATTAATATTTTGATGGATTGATACTTATGACTTGTAGTGTCTTTGTCTTTTTAACAAACTTAGTCTTAAACTATTTTTTAACATAGCCATTCCAGCTCTTCATTGGTCACTATTAGCATGGGGTATCTTTTTCTATTGTTTCAGCCTATTTCTCTTTGGAGCCAAAGTGAATCTCTTGTAGACAACATACAGTTGGATCATTTTAAAAAATCTATTCTCCCATCTTTAACTTTTAGTTGGAGAATTCAACCAATTTACATTTAATGTAATTACTCATAAGGAAAGACATACTCCTATCATTTTGGTATTTATTTGTATGTATCTTTTATCATTTTATTCCTCAATATCTTCATTACTACCTGCTCTTATGGTAAGAGCATTTCTACATATTTATTCCCTTTTCATCTATTTCTATATGTGGTTGTTTTGTTAATAGTTGCCCTGAGGATTACAATTCACATTCTACAATTAATATTCTAAATATATAGGGGCTCCTGGGTGGCTCAGTCAGTTAAACGTTCCACTTCGGCCCAGGTCATGATCTCGCAGTTTGTGGGTCGAGTCCCTCGTCAGGCTCTGTGCTGATAGCTCAGAACCTGGATCCTGCTTTGGATTCTGTGTCTCCCTCTCTCTCTGCCCATCCCCCGCTCATGCTCTGTCTCTATCTCAAAAATAAAATAAAACATTATTTTACAAAATATCTCAAAAATATCTCAAAAATATCAAAATATCTCAAAAATAAACATTTGAAAAAATTAATATTCTAAATATATAAAAACCTGGTTTCAAATAATACCAATTTAGTTTCAACAGTATACAAAACCTTTGCCATATATCACTCTGCTTCCCTTTTACTTTGTGTCACAAATTATAATCTTTCAACATTGTGTGACCATCAACATAGATTTATACTTATAACTCTATATACAGTTGCCTGTTAACTTATATAAGAAAAAAAGAATAGTTATAAGCCAAAAATACATTAATACTTACCTTTAGATTTATTTCTATAGTTACCTTTACCAATGTTCTTCATTATTTCATGTGCATTTCAGTTACTGCCTAGTGTCTTTTATTTCAGCCTAGAGGCCTTCCTTTAATATTTCTTTTTTTTTAATGTTTATTTATTTATTGAGAGAGAGAGAGAGAGAGAGAGAGAGGTAGAGAACATGCACAAGTGGGGAAAGGGCAGAGAGAATGGGAGAAAGAGAATCCTGAGTAGGTTCCTCACTGTCTGCACAAAGTCGATGCAAGGCTGGAACTCATGAACCTGACCTGACCTGACCTGACCTCATGATCATGACCTGAGTCAGAATCAAGAGTCAGATGCTTAACTGGGTCACCCAGATGCCCCTTCCTTTAGTATTTCTTATAGAGCAGATCTACTAATGGTAAACTCTTTCCATTTTATTTATTTGGAAATGTCTTAATTTTTCCTTCATTTTTGAAAGACAGTTTTGCCAAATAGAATTCTTTGTTGACAGGTTTGTTTTTTCTTTTAGCATTTTTTTTTTTTAGTATATGTGCTGCTGAAGCAAGCATTCTTTTAGCATTTTTAATATGTTATCCCACTGCCCTCTGGCCTCCATAGTTTCTGATAAGAGATTAGATCTTAATCTTATTAAGAATCCCTTGTATGTAATGGGTAACTTTTTTCCGGTTGCTTTCAAGATTTTCTCTTCATTTTAGCTTTCAGCAGTTTGATTATAATGTGTCTTAATGTGAGTCTCTTTGAATTTGTCCTACTTTGATTACTTGAGCTTCTTAAATATGTAAATTTAAGTCTGTTGTCAAATTTGAGAAGTTTAAGTCATTATTTCTTCAAATGTTCTTTCTGGCTTGTTTCTCTTCTCTTTCTGGAACTCCCATTATGTAAATCCTAATATTCTTAATAGTGTACCACAGATATCTCAGGCTGTATTCATTCTTCTTCATTTTATTTTCATTTCTGCTCCTCATACTGTACAATTTCAATTGACCTATATTCAAATATACCGATTCTTCCTTCTACATTGTCAAATCTTTTTAGAGAATTTAAATCCTTTTAGAGAATTTTTCATTTCAGTTACTGTACTTTTCAACTTTTCAATTTCTTCTTGGTTCCTTTTTATTTCTATTTATTGATATTCTCTATTTGGTGAAACATCATTCTTTCTTTAGTTCTTTGTGCATGGTTTCTTTGGCTTTTTGACCATATTTAGTACAGTTAACATCTTTGTCTAATAAGTACAATGCCTGGGCTTCCTCAGAGGCAGTTTCTATTCATTTCTTTTTTTTCATAGGGGCCATATACTCTTGTTTCTTTGCATGTCTCTTTTTTTTTTTTTGAAAACTGGAAATTTTGAATATTATGATGTGGTAAATCTGGAATCAGATTCTTCATCTTCCCCAGCATTTACTGTTGTTTCTTGTTGTAGTTGCTTTTGTTTATTTGTTTACTGGCTTTTCTGAGCTAATTCTGTAATATCTGTATCCTTTGTTATGTATAGCCACTGAAGTCTCTGTTCTGTTGACTTAGTGATGAGCTAGTTATTTAACAGAGATTTCCTTAAAGTCTGAAACAAATAAAAACTTCTTTTAAATTTCTTATTTTTTGCACATGGACTGTGTGTGTATGTGTATATTGGGACATGTCTTCAACACTCAGTCAAGCACTTTACCACTTTGCCTTAGACTTCCTGCTTCTACAGAGCCTCGGGTCAACAGGATATGAGAACTTAGGGCCTTCTTGGGTCTTTTCTGAGTATTTTTCAGCTTTTTAGATGCCCGGGAATATTTGGGAACTTTTCAAAGCCCTTTTTGCCCAGCATATCTCTTTCCCAGCCTTCATTCATTTTTGTTTAGTCTATAGTTTGTCCTAACTGTTACCTCTTGCCCCAAGTGACATCAACCAATCCATTTGCCTTTAAATGTTTTAGTCAAGTGACCCTCAGCCTTGGGAGGGTTTCCAGTTGGGTGACTTTAAAATGCAAGTCGAAACTGCAGTGAGATATATCACTTCACACCTGTCAGAATAGCTAAAAATAAAAACATAAGCAACAAATGCTGGTGAGGATATGGAGAAAAAGAAACCCTTTTGCACTGTTGGTGGGAATACAAACTAGTAGCAGCCACTGTGGAAAACAGTATGGCAGTTCCTCAAAAAGTTAAAAATAGAACTGCCCTATGATCTAGTAACCACACTACTGGTATTTACCCCAAAAATAAAAAATACAAATTGAAAGGATACATACCCTATATTTATCACAGCATTATTTACAATAGCCAAATTATGGAAGCAACCTAAGTGTTCACTGATAGATGAATGGATATATACACAATATATATATTGTGGATATATACACAATATATATATATATATATATATATATATATATATACACACAATGGAATATTATTCAGCATTAAAAAGAATAAAATCTTGCCAATTACAATGACATGGAGACAGCTAAAGAGTATAATGCTAAGCAAAATAAGTCAATTACAGACAAATATCATATGATTTCACATATATGTGGAATTTAAGAAACAAAATAAATGAACAAAGAAATAAAGAGAGAGAGAGAGATAAACCAAGAAACAGACTCTTAACTATAGGGAAAAAACTGAAGGTTACCAGAGAGAATGTGGGTGGGAAGATGGGTGAAATAGTAATGGGGATTAAGGAGTGCACTTGTCATGTTGAATGCTGAGTAATGAATAGACTTCTTGAGTCACTATATTGTCCACTTGAAACTAATATAACTGGAATTAAAAAAAAATAAAGGCAGGCCTTTTGAACTAGTCCTCCAGAGAGCCACCAGAAAGGTCAAAATGAACAACCACAATTTTTTAAGAAAAAGGTGTATTTTGTTTGCCTAGTACTAGTTGCCTGTGATGAGAATGGGGGATGTCTTCAAGTCCACCACTGATCTGGGGAGTGGGAGATAGGACACTGGATAGAACAGTATGTTAAAATGTCACAAAACTTTTTACTCAGATTCAGTTGTTTTTCTCTTGGTTAAGCATCCCCCTGGTTGCTATAAGCTTTTGATTCTTTTCCAGGGTTCCAAAAAAGTTGATTCTAATAGTTTTTGCCACTTTATTCATTGTTTTTATGGGTGGATGGACTTGTGGGTTCTTTATTCCATCATTTTTGCTGATACTATTCCCCAAAACCATCGTATTTTAATTGCCTATTGATGTATGTTTACTAAATTATAATGAACCTGGGAGCAGGTAGATAACTGCATTTGCATTTCTAACAAGTTTCCAGATGATATTGATGATACCGGTTTGGGAACCAGTGGCCTAGAGCAAGCAACATCTAAACTGAACCTTGAAATAATAGGTAGAAATTAGCAAAATTAGGTGTTGGCATGGGGCGGGAGGGGGGGCGCAGTGAGGAAAACTGAGGGCAAAGGTTCAGATATAGTCCACAGGGACCTGCAGGTCTATAGGGAAGGGAGAGTGGTGAGAGATAAGGCTGCTGAGACAAGGGGGAACCAATATTCAAAGGCATTTAAAGGTCTTTTACCATATTAAGGAGCTAGGATTTGGATGGGAAGCCACTGAAGCACTATAAACAGGGAGTAACATGATCAGAAGTGACCACTGTGGCTTCAGTGTGGAGTGTGGAGTATGGATCGAAGGTAGGCAAGACCAGTAAGTAGACTAGTTAGGAAGCTACTCTAGGAGCAGGTTGATGACCAGGAGCCAGTATAGCAGTGAAGATGGAGAAGAAGAGAAGGATTTGAAAGATATTGAAGAGGTAGAAATTAAATTCTTGATCACTCATTTCATGTCTGGAATGTAAGTGAGAGAGAAAAATTAAAGTTTATTCCTAGGTTTCTGCTTCAATAATTAAGTGATACTAGTCATTGAGATAAGTAACACAGGAGAAAAGTAGGCTAGAGGAAGGTGTGGAAAGAGGGATAATTTCATTTGGGGACCTGTTGATGTCTAGTAGGTCACTGAGTAGAAAGATCTTGAGCTCAGGAGAGAGATCTAAACTGAAGATATGGATTTGGGTCTCACCAGCATGTAGATAACTGAAACAGGGGTGTCAATGGAATTCCCTGGGTACAATATTTAAAGTAAGAAATAGATCTAGATGGCTATATTTAGGAGGTCCTTGGGAAACACTACCGCTTAAGGGGAAGACTGGAGAAGCAGAATCTGTATCAGAAACTAAAAAGATGCTGACAGAGGAATAGGAAGAAAATCAAGAGGATGTGACATAATGGAAGCCAAGTGCTTTAGCCATGCTGGAAGCTGGAGAGAGAGAGAGAAAAAAAAAAGAGTACAAATATCAATTAGATACTTGGAGAAGTACAAGTCCTGACAGTGGAGTTTTATGAGCCCAAACCAGAAATGTGTGGGAAGTGAAAAAGTAGAGACAGATACTCCAGTGACAGCCAATTCCTGGGTTGCCCTTTTCATTGTTACAACATCATTTCCATGAATTTATCTACTATTAATAATGAGAACTGAATATATTCTTTAAATATGCCTTTTTAAACTCTGTCAATTTCTTGCAATCTTCTTGTATATGTTACTGCTTTCCTTCAGAAACAGTGAAACCTTCTGAACAGATGGTATCCTAAAGATTTATCTATGAAAAAAATAGTAAAGTAATCTAAGAAATTTAATTATTGTATTTTTTTCCTACAGCTGTATTTCATATAAATGCATATCTAAGGATTTCATTTTTAGAAGTTGCTATCTAGGGAGTGAACCCATATAAACTAACAAGAGCTTGTTTTTTAAAGATATGGCAGAATTTTCTCATTTTATTTGAAAACAATGCTAGAAAAATTCATCTTATTCCATTTTACAAAACCCAATATCCTGAAATGCTCAGACTGAAGTGCACAATTGTGTTAGTGTGTTTCCTAGTATTCAAAAGCCAATAAAACTAATAACAGGAGACCCATGAAGCCTTTGGCTTTGGTTTTTCCTCTCTGGAAATGAGATTATGGGATCTATGATAATCTTGAATTTTCAGACTATACAATAAATACCCAAGACATCACCTGGAAAACATGAAAATTTCTAATAATTTAGAATTCAGATTTATTGATTAAAAGATTATCAAAGTGGGATCATAGAGATTTCCTCTGCAAAATACAACTTACTTTTCCTGCTTTGTACTTTGTTATGTTATGTTATTCTCAAGCTAGAATATCTCCTTATATCTTCTCCACTTTCCTCCATTTCTGTTGGTATCCATTGAAGTCCAGGCCAAATATAACCTATTCTATTAGGTTATTAGACTTACTAGGTACATACAATGTAGAATATATGCTGTTTTATATGGTAGTTATTTCTACACTTGATTCTAGTTAGATTGTAAGCTTCTAGAACTGTATCTTATTCTTCCCATGTTGCTTAGCATGATACCCAGTATATGATTGTCACTGTATAAATATTTATTATAATTCTATTTCAATTCAAATTGTGTCTAGAATTAGAACAATTCTCTTTTTTTTTTCTGCCTAGCCAAAATATAGAAGACCATAAAAATGAGCCAGATTTCCTCTTTTAAGCTCCTAGTCATTCAAAATTTAGAATTCATCCAGGTATGACCAGAAACAATTATGTGTACCTAGTGGCTGCAAGTTTCTCCTGCAGAAAATAAGACTGGAACTGGCAAAACACATTAATTTTAAAAAAAATTCTCTTATTTCTAAGAGTTCTCTGAATTTTTTGATCTGCTAATTACAGTAGAAGTCTTTCTTATGGGGATTAGTCACTGGTCAATAAATTGATAAACTCGTTTAAAACTGAAAGGCATTAAAGTAAAGTGTATAAGAGACTATAATTTAAAACACACAAATTATCATTTACCAATGTTTTTTAAATAGGCCCCTTATTTGACTATGGGTCTGACGTTTGGAGTGCATTGCTCTCTTTCTAACATAAATTACTGTAGTGCATTATCTACTGTTCACAATATTGGTTCTTTAAATAAGAGCACAACTTGGGGGTGCCTGGGTGGCTCAGTCAGTTAAGCATCCAACTTTGGCCCAGGTCATGATGTCATAGTTTGTGAGTTCGAGCCCCGCTTCAGGCTCTGTGCTGACAGCCTGGAGCCTACTTCAGATTCTGTCTCCCTGTCTCTCTCTGCACCTCCCCAGCTCATGCTCGCACTCTGACTCTGTCAAAAATAAATAAATTTTAAAAATAATAATAATAAATAAATAAGACCACAAATCTAAAGATTTTTTAAAGCATTCTGAGCATAGAATCTTTCTAGATTTTTATGTTTTTTGACCACCCCAATATATTAAAGTTTCCTCACTTTCCCCTAGGTTAACAGCTTATTTAATGATTCACCTACATGGAGTCTTTCCAAAGCTTTCAAGACAGATTTTATACAAATAAGTCTCCTTTTGTTTCAGTCATGTGTAATTATTTTATTTATAATTTGGTTAAATTATATAAATTGATAACAATGGGCATGATTTGGGGACACATACAACTGATTCTTAACAAGTAGCAATTCAACTGATTGGAGTCGAAGTGTTTGAGGCATACCAGACAGAGGTAGCAAGTTAAGTGTCACTGCTAGCATTTAGCATGACATGGGCAGTACTCAGTATGTTTTACATAGAGAATGGAGAATAACCCTTAATCTGATAAACTAGTTGAGTGGAGAATAAAGAGGTCTTCTGCTGTACTCTTTTTTATACATATCTTGCTACATTGTTCCACAGCAAAGTTGAGGGTATTTTATTCAATATTAAATAACTTCATGCTGTGTGTTAGTTGAAGGACATTGAAGGACAATGGAGTTAAAGATATAGGGGAAAGAAGGATAAATAAAAGTCTGCTAAAAAATAAATTTCTTTGCTGGGTGTATTGTGTTGATTCTGGAAGAGCTACTGAAGGTCTATAGAGACAGAAAAAATAGTATAAGACATCTAGGCTATTTTAAGTGTGTATGTTTCATTTCTGGACTTAAAATGATTTTTGTGAAGAATTCATAGGAATACTTCATAAAAATTTTATAACGAATGAGGTGAAGGACAGAATAGAAATTTGGGAAAATAAATTTATTTTTGCCTTTTGGAAATTGATTGTGGATACCCCCATAGTATCATGAACCATTCATGATAGTTTATTTTAAGTCACAATTTTGTGACATAAAATTTCAGAATGAGAGTGGGGAGTTAAAATCAGCTAAGAATATTCTGGGGATAAAGTTAAAGAAATGGGTAAACGGAAGGACCTGTACAGTAACTTTGGATTTTGCCTTCACACAATAACTAGAAATGGAATAGTTCTTAGATATAACTTAACCCAGTAGGTCTCAACTCTAGCTATTCATTTGAATTGCATACATAGAAAAAATATTATTTATTTATTTATTTATTTATTTATTTATTTATGTATTTTAGGTTTTTTTTAATATGAAATTTATTGTCAAATTGGTTTCCACTCAACACCCAGTGCTCATCCCAACAAGTGCGCTCCTCAGTCCCATCACCCACTTTCCCCTCTCCCCCAACCCCCATCAACCCTCAGTTTGTTCTCTGTATTTAAGAGTCTCTTACGGTTTGCCTCCCTCCCTCTCTGTTTTTAAATTTCCCCCTCCCGCTCCCCCATGGTCTTCTGTTAAGTTTCTCCAGATCCATTTCTTATATGTCATCCCAATCCTCTTCTTTAATATGGTGATCTTAATTCAGTTACCCTATTTAAATACCTCTCTCATTGTTTTCATTTTTATTTCATTATTATTTTTGGTAATGTAATGAAATAATTATAGAGAGAGGTCATTTAGAAGAATTTTCAGAAAATAACTTTTGTAACATTCTACTGTTAAAAAAAACTGGTTTAAGGAAATTTTTGACTTAGTATAATATTGTAAAACCCAACTACTTACTCTCAGGACTATTTTTGAGCCCTTAGAAACCCTGTGTGAGCAATGTTTGCCTATGGATCTTTTTTTTTTTAAGATCTTGAGTATTTTCCTTGAAATATTAATACATACTCAAAGGAATTCCATCCTTTGCAAATCTGTTGACTCACTGGCATCTAATGTAGGATATCTGTTTTGCTATTGAAAGATTAAAAACTAGAATGAAATTAAGTGAAAATATAAGCAATACTGTTTTTGAGGTTTTTTCATGTTAAAACTGCAATAAGTAGGGTGTGGGTGGGTTTAAATTTCACCTAGAAAAATAAAATATTGTGGAGTTTTACTTTCTGACTATTAAGCTTGCCTTCACATTTTGATGTTTTGCTTTTCCAGGGTTTTGAAAGTGTTTCTTTCACGAACAGCCCAACGGATTCCGTATATGACTGGTGGACGGGTCATGAGGATGCTGGCAGTAATGCTCCTGGTAGTATTTTGGTTTCTTGTTGGCTGGACTTCGTCTGTTTGCCAGAATTTGGAGAGGCAGATTTCACTTATTGGCCAAGGGCAAACATCTGATCACCTCATCTTCAACATGTGCCTCACTGAGCGCTGGGATTACATGACAGCAGTTGGTATGTGGTCACTTGTTTGTGCGCTTGCCTTGTCCTTTTTCCAATGGCATTAAAATAGACTTCTGTAGAAACCTTACCACTCCCCTTTACCAAACTGAAAGTAATTTCACCTGATATGGTTTTGGTAAAGCAATATTATGAAAAGGACAATAATGACATGTGGAATGCAAACTTTTTCTGAGTTCCCATTCTTTTTTTCATAGTTATGTAGCTTTGTAGTTTTGTTGAGAAAATGCAATTGAGGAAATTAAGAAGGAGAAATGCAGCAAATAAAGGCAACTTCTTTGCACAGAGAGTTTCTATTTTCCACCTTCTCACTGTATTCCCATTAGATTAACAGTAGCTGTTCCCTTGATTTATTTGTTTAGTTGGGGAAAAAAAAGGAGACATGCTGAAATTTTTTACATAGGTTTGGTCCTGTGATTTATCAGACTTAGGATCCAGGGTACTCCCTGTGTAGAGATTTTCCTTGCAAAATGATTAATTAATCTATCTTTCATCTGAAGACAATTTATTAGGAATTCTCTGGAGGTCCAGTATTACACAAAAATGAAACCATGCTTTTTAGGGATTAGTGAGAGTTTGATGACTTAGAAACTAGAGAACTCGGGAGAATCACATAAAGGCTTAGGCCAGAAACACGGGTTTCTCTGGCATCTTGGTTTTTTGAAAAATGAGGAAGAGAAATCAGCAGGAATTTTTCTGCTGTTAACATTAGGCTATTTTAAGCTAGGCCTCTAAAGATACAAAAAATAATGAAAACGAATTTTTATTATTTTGTTGTCATTCCCCTCAGTAAACCACAGGACAAATCTTAATTTTATTTGGCAGATGTAAAAAATAAACACATGAGTTTAATTCCTATTTTCTATCTCCCCAGACTTGGGGATTGTTGGTTGAATATTCACATTTAGTATTTTGCCAGAAGCTAATTAATAAAATATGTATTTAGTTTATAATTTAAATGTAATAATATTTTTCTGGGCAAGACATTTTAGAAATTTTCTGGGCCTGATATCTGTATGAATAAAGCAATGTGGGTATATAAAAGAATGGTTATATTGATAATATTTAAAGCCAATCATCATTATTTTGATTAATATCAAAGAAGAGATCGGAAATTATAATTAGATCCGTATCAGTATATATCAATGTCAGAAGATAAAGCGTAGAACTAATCTGATTCTGACTTTCATATGGATATGAAAATTTAAAAAGTTATATAGATATAAGATTTCTACTCAACATAAATCTCTGACATTATTTTATATTGTTCAATCCAACTTAACCAAACTAGGAAAAAAATCATTTCCCCATATTACTGTGAAGAAAAGCCCACTATATTTCTTTTCTGTTTTATAATACTCAAAATACATCATTGTAGGGAATAAACAAGCAGAAAGCATGGCCTATTTACCTAGCCTTTTTTTGTATTTTGTACATCTTGGTTTTGAGATGTATTCAAGGCCTTTTAAAAATTTCTTTTATGCTCTAAAGAAAATCATATTTATGATATTTGATGTCTATATAGAGTGAATAAGGATATATAGCTGGCAGCAATCTGTAATTTATTTTCCATAAACTTTGTTATATATAAGTAAATTTTCATACAATAAATAAGACCCACTGGGTATCTATAATTTCTCTGATACTGTGTTGAACGTTTTGCAGGAGACATAAAATGAATAAAACCCTTATTCCTCTCACCAAGTAGCTTACTATTAGTTTGTATAAATAAATGGAAATTGTTAAAAGTTATTAAAAACAAAATTATGTGGTGAAGACTCTTGTTACAATAGTAGTTCAACAAAGGAGGACAACAGTCTGGACCAGAACCCAGGAATCTTTATAAAAGAGAAGTTCTTTGAGCCATGAGTAATATTTAGGTTATTGTAAAGTGGCACAGAGAACATTCCCTTTGATAGGAATAGTGGTGAAGGTGGATGGAAATTGTATGAAACATGAAGGAAGTGCCCAACTAGAAAAGAAGATTATGTTGGAATACATTGTGACTAATACTGGATATGTAAGTTTATTGTGAGTCTTGAAAACCTGTTATAGGAATTTGGATAACCAGGAATGAGATGTGATGATGAATCCATAAAGCTAATCTAGATTGCCTTCAGGAGAGAGATATGTATAACTCTCTCCTAAAGGCATATATAGATATACATAGATAGATTATAAATAATAGATATAGATATAAATGATATAGATATAGATATAGGTGATATAGATATATCTCCTAAAGGTATATATAGATATATATAGATATACCAAATTCAGGGGTTTTGATTCTACCTAATCATTAGATGGAGAAAGAGCAGAGGCTCTCAAAAGTGTGGTCTCAAAACCAATGGCGGCAACAGCACCTGGGAACCTGTTAGAAATGCACATTCTTGGGGCGCCTGGGTGGCGCAGTCGGTTAAGCGTCCGACTTCAGCCAGGTCACGATCTCGCGGTCTGAGAGTTCGAGCCCCGCATCGGGCTCTGGGCTGATGGCTCAGAGCCTGGAGCCTGTTTCCGATTCTGTGTCTCCCTCTCTCTCTGCCCCTCCCCCGTTCATGCTCTGTCTCTCTCTGTCCCAAAAATAAATAAACGTTGAAAAAAAAAAAAAAAAAAAAAAACGAGAAATGCACATTCTTGGGCCCATTTACAGACCTGCTTGTCAGATCCTGGAATAGCGGGGCCCAAAAATGAACAAATCAGGTGACTATAGATGCTGGAGAGGATGTGGAGAAACGGGAACCCTCTTGCACTGCTGGTGGGAATGCAAATTGGTGCAGCTACTCTGGAAAACAGTGTGGAGGTTCCTCAAAAAATTAAAAATAGACCTACCCTATGACCCAGCAATAGCACTGCTAGGAATTTACCCAAGGGATACAGGAGTACTGATGCATAGGGGCACTTGTACCCCAATGTTTAGAGCAGCACTCTCAACAATAGCCAAATTATGGAAAGAGCCTAAATGTCCATCAACTGATGAATGGATAAAGAAATTGTGGTTTATATACACGATGGAGTACTACGTGGCAATGAGAAAGAATGAAATATGGCCCTTTGTAGCAACATGGATGGAACTGGAGAGTGTGATGCTAAGTGAAATAAGCCATACAGAGAAAGACAGATACCATATGGTTTCATTCTTATGTGGATCCTGAGAAACTTACAGAAACCCATGGGGGAGGGAAGGAAAAAAAAAAGAGGTTAGAGGGGGAGAGAGCCAAAGCATAAGAGACTCTTAAAAACTGAGAACAAACTGAGGGTTGATGGGGGGTGGGAGGGAGGGGAGAGTGGGTGACGCATATTGAGGAGGGCACCTTTTGGGATGAGCACTGGGTGTTGTATGGAAACCAATTTGACAATAAACTTCATATTTTGAAAAAAAAAAAAAAAAGAATAGCGGGGCCCAACAGTCTGTGTTTCATAAGCCTTCTAGGTAATTTGGATGCTATTCTAAAGTGTAGAACTACTGACTCCAAAGAAGTAATCAGATGAACATACTAAAACACATGTCACTTATCTCAGCTGTGTTCTGGGCATTCCATAATACTGTTTCCCTGATCAATCATTAGAACATTGTTTGCAGTGATTATTTCAAGTCTTATATTGTACTCCCTCTTCATACCTTCAAACTTCTTTTCTGTTAGATGCCTCCTCCTTGAAAAAAGTAAGTAGGAGCAATTAGACATCAGTTGTTTCCAAATCTTACCTACATATCTATAGATCTTCCTGTATTTCTATCCATTCTTATTTTTTCTTCTTATCACCTAAAGTAACCCCTCATCCAACATTAACCCCCTTATCTCCAGTGACCTCTCTCACTTTATATGACTTTCCTGTCTTCTGATACTCCCCTACCTCCCAAATCATTCATTAAAAGATTCCCTTCTGGGGCACCTGGGTGGCTCAGTCAGTTTAGCGTCCAACTCTTGATTTTGCCTCAGGTCATGATCTAATAGCCCTGCATCAGACTCGGTGCTGAGCATGGACCCTGCTTGGTATTCTCTCCCCGTCTCTCTCTCTGCCCCTCCCCCACTCATGTACAGACACGTACATTCTCTCTTTCTCAAAATAATCTTAAAAAAAAAAAAAAAAAAGAATTCCATTCTGACCACAGCATTCTCTCAGGCTATTTAACTGCTCCCTCTGCGATAGTTCTTTAGATTCATGGGCTGTTTTTATTGTACTTTCCTGCCACTAGACTCTGCTTTCCTCCAGAGAGACAGCTTACCTGGTGGCAAATTTTTCCGCTAGCAAGGATGAAACTATGGAAAAAGTAGACATTTTTTAAATACAGTAATTCTGGATAACACCAGAGAAGGGGATACACAGAAAGCAAGGAGGACCCTGCGCTCACTTTCCTGAGGACTGCGGGGTAGGAAGTACAAGAAAAAAATACAGATCCATAGCTGCTGCTGGAAATGCATTTCTTTGGATGATAAGCAGGTCTCCGTGAAGGTGAGGAGAGAGACGCTAAGAGGAGAGATTATGATTGGAAGATCTGGGGCATGGCTTTAGCAGTGAGATAAAAGTTGCAAGACTTGAAAGGCAGGCATTAGTGAAACTAATACTCCCACAGATGTTAAATGGTAGCATTAGGGTCTCAGAAAATAAAAGACTAGTGATAGGGTGCAGAGACCATGAGATGAGAGGAAGTCAAATGGTGGTGGTGTTTGTTTTGTTATCTTCAGGCATTGTTTTGTTCCTACAAACTACTGGAACACCATAGTTTCAAAAACTCCAGCAACACGTTTCTCTAAAGGAAAGTCAAGACACATAGTTTCACAACAGGAACAAATATTTGAAATTAGGACTGTCTTAAAAAATCAGCGACATGTGGTTGCTGTGATTTTTTTTTCACACTACCCTACAGCAGTTCCATTTATTTATCTTTCATGCATCTTTGATTTTTCTTTCTAGTGCATGTAGCACTAGATATTCTGTATTTAACCTCTTTTAATTTAGTGTTTTCTAATGTGCAGCAGATGCTTCTTTGCAGTTCTCTTTATATATTTCTATAAGTAGCGTGTTTGCCCTTAGATTTTTTTTATACTCGACTGTTATTCAAGAGTAAATTCTTATATCTTCAGTCAGCCAAGAGGAAACCTGTACTAAAAGCTAAATTATTCCATTTCCTAAATGGAAATGTTTCTATATAAGGGACAGGCTGTGGAGAAGCAATAGATAGGTTTTACCTGGAGGTTGTGGAAAATTTTCGTCAAGAAGCTCTGTACACTTACATCAATGTCAGGAGTCAATTTAGAAAAAAAAACACAAAGTAACAGTTAATATATTTATAAACATGCATTCTGGGTTAGCTTTCCCTGTCAAAAAAGATTTAATTTTTTGAAATACAAAATAGGGAACCATTTGAAAGAGTGCAGTACTAGTCTTCCCACTGAAGTAGAACTCTAGGTAGAAATATGGGTCATACATTTAAAGAATTTGCCCACTGCATAGGGCATCTCCAGAACTGCTCAGACAGGTGATTTCCCTGCCACAGGGTTTCAGACGGAGGAAACAGGTGTAGAGACTGCTTGCGAAATCTCCAAACCTCTATGAGACTCAGTTTCTTCTTTGAGTGTCTTTGTTTGAAAACATAGAAAGGGGAAAATGATGACTTTCAGAATCCCATTGTTATTTATATCTATTTATAATTCTTAATAATCATGTTTGTCCTATACAAAAAAAAATGTGAGATCAGCTTTCATGAAAAACAAATAAAGGTGTGGGGCACTTGGCTGGCTCAGTCGGTAAAGCATGTGACTCTTAATTTCAGGGTGGGGATTTTGAGCCCCACGTTGGGCAAAGAGATTACTGAAGATAAATTAAATTAAAAAAAAATAAAATAGAAGTGTAAACATTGCAACTATAAAAGACAGGTGAACATGGGGCAATGTGAGGGTGTTTTCCAGGCCCAGAAGTCTGGGAGCTTTTTAGTGATT
The DNA here is from genome assembly GCF_022837055.1 of Prionailurus viverrinus. Classification (NCBI taxonomy): domain Eukaryota; kingdom Metazoa; phylum Chordata; class Mammalia; order Carnivora; family Felidae; genus Prionailurus; species Prionailurus viverrinus. Next base: position 20,689,083 of record NC_062567.1, read on the forward strand.
TATTTTATGTTTTATTTTTTATTTTTGTTAACTTACATCCAAATTAGTTAGCATATAGTGCAACAATGATTTCAGGAGTAGATTCCTTAGTGCTCCTTACCCATTTAGCCCATACCCCCTCTCACAACCCCTCCAGTAACCCTAGTGATTTTTTTTTAATCTGGTGGAAAATGAATTTCAAAATGTGAATGTTCCAGAATACTTCTGGATCAGACTAGCTGCCATACCTCTTTGGAGATCATCTATAACGATAATAAAAAATACTATGAAACTTATACTATTTATCATCCTGTGACTCACCCCTTTGAATTTTCTGAGTATGTTTCAATACATTATCTACAGCTCATATGCTTACATCTGCCCATCCCTCCTTTCTCTCCCAGCCTGGTAGCTATAATACTCCCCAGCAACATCAACTGGATTGTTCTCACTATATCCCTGACACCTAACAAAGTATTTGTCAGCTCTTGATAAATATTTGCTGAAAGAATAAAGAATGAGCTCAGCTCCCTTTATCTTGTAATATTTTCTATGGTCAGGATTAGAACAGTGTGAGGAAACATGATAAAGCTAAAAATCCAGCAGTTACACAATGGTCCCCACATTCCCTTAATGGTATGTTCAAATTTGGGAGGTATTTTTGAGCAAGTTATACAAACTAAATCGACAGCCCTGAGCCCTTTTTATAAAATTCTACCTCTGACTTGTCCAACAGTCAAAATAAGAGATTGGTACAAATTTGGCATGGCAAAACAAAATTATGTATATTTTTAAACATTACATAATTCACTTACAAATATTGAAGTAGAATAAAACTGATATGCTATTGATAAAAAATTTTTATTACTCCACTATTCTATGTAAAGGATAAGGGGGTTGGGACTGAGAAACATTCTTCTAAATTAATGGAGGCAGCAAATAAATATCCTAAAAATGTTGGTAGTAGGATTCTCAGATTTTTTTTTCTAAATCTATTTGCCCTATTTAGTAAGTTGCTAGTCAGTTGTGCCTCGTCAAGATTTTGCACAATAGCAACTAAATTTTTCATGGCTAAAAAGTTAAAACTCTTTTACCCTATGAGTTTCCTAATTTGTTGGTACAAACTAACACATGAGTAGAATTAACTTCTCATGCCTGAATTATCTTTATAAGGTCACCTCTAGAGTAAGGAAGACCATACTTTTCCACCTGGATTTAGTGCTGGCAGGCAGAGTCCTCCAACATGGGGCTTCCAAGTTTGGAATACATAATTTCTTTAATTTTTTTTATTTTTAATTTTTTTAATGTTTATTTATTTTTGTGAGAGAGAGACAGAGAGACGGAGTGCGAGCAGGTAAGGGGCAGAGAGAGAGGGAGACACAAAATCTGAAGCAGGTTCTGGGCACTGAGCTCTCAGCACAGAGCCCAATGCGGGGCTTGAGCTCACAAACCACAAGATGGTGACCTGAGCTGAAGTCGGATACCCAACCAACTGAGCCACCCAGGCACCCCATGGAATACATAAATTTAATAGAGGTGGTGATATAGTGGAGTTCATTCTTTCATTGGTTAGCAGTCAGTATCTGACTACACATTCAGAACATAGACTGAAGATAAACAGTACCAATGACCAAAACAAATTAGAATAAGTATATATTCTAGGCAGACATATACCTTACCTACAAGAAACAAGGCTGCAAAAGGGTGACTGATAGATGGTAATGTCACGGACATGTGGAACTTCTATTCCATGGCTAAATCTCAGCATCAAGCTTTAGTTCAGATCTAGGCAAGCACTGAAATGTTTCCTTGGTTTCTTCTAGAAGTTAGGTGATGATAATCTAATGTGATTTAAAAGAGATGTAATTGAGAATAAAGCTATTTTGCCGCCTTCCTTAATCAAGCACAAGAATATATACAAAAAAATTATATCCAGGTTTCTGTTTACCTTCTGTTATTCTCTGTATCTTTCTATATCACCGTTATGGCTTAACTCTTCTCAACCACATTTATATGATTTAATAACTATTCCCTGATAAGGACTCTTTTATAAATTAAGATCTTTGTCCATGTCTTCATAGCTGTGAAAAGTCCACCAGTGCATGAGGTATCTTGTGGTTTTGGAAACTTCTTAGAGCTTGGCATCCCTTGCTGTATCCTTTATTCACCAAGTTTGAAAGAAAGACATAGAGAAAAACCTAAGCAATAATCAAACAGGCATGTTGAGCTTGGGTTCCCATTTCATTTGGGAATTTTTAAATATTTGGTGGTTCTAAAGTAATCCCAATATTCATTATTCCACTGTTCAAAAGTTCTAATTCATTTCCATGAATTCCACATGGAATGTTTTCACTACAGGAAACACAATCTTTACTCTCTTCTTCACTGACATCCTCTTCTTTTTCTCTTCCTTCCTAGTATGATATCTTAAACACACAAAACAATGTGTCCAGTCATTTAGTTAGTCATATGCCAATGTTTAGAAGGAACCAAGAAGAATACAGTAACTCTCTTACTGAGTTACATAGGGAAATTCTAAAATAGTCATTGTTTCTGAGGATGTAAATACTTAATTACCGTAGAAGATTAGTCTATCTTATGACAGGTGAAATGTGATATAAACACCATTTAATGAGTGTGGGAGAAAATAGATTAGACTTCCTCTTCATCTGACTTAGATTAATGTTCATGATGTAGGTTCATTTACATACATCTTCTTTTAGTCTAATGTACCATATGTCTTCATCCACACTGCATCACTTGTTACCACTTTAAAAATGTATTTTAAATTTTCAATCAAAGGATAAAAGCCTGACCACAGAGACAATTTATTTGCCTTGGCTTGGGCTGCATTGCTAGAAACTCACACATGCTTTTGGAGGGTCTTGCTTGACTGTGTTTAGAAAGAGTGAAGTGGGGGGTATTTTCTTGTTTATCTGTATACCACGTCTCCTGAAAAGTCTGTTACATCTTTGAGGAGTATTTATTTATATGATGCTACAGGGCTAACAGGACAAATTATTTTCTATCTTAATTTTATCCTTACAATGCTACTTTTCTTTTTGGAAATTTAGGAGATTTGAGGTTAGGGCTGGGGGTTCTCTTGGGACAGCTCCTAAAGGCCAGGGAGCAAGAGTATCTAAGATATCTGTGGTGGTCATAATTTCTTCTCAGGGGTTTCAGCTCCCAGGGAGCCCTGGAACTTTCAAGGGAGGAAACAACATTAAGAAGGAAAAAAAAAGGCTGTCTTTAGTTGCTTGAACAGAATATCCTATAGATTAAACTCAGTTGTCAAGAAGATTTTGGCAGATCTTTTCCTTGTATTGAGAGGACTATCACAGTTTAAATAACAAGCTGTTAATCCCTATGGACTGCAAGCTTCCCTGTATTCTTACAGCTCAACCCATTCCGATCTCTGCAGTAATCATGAAGAGCCTGGTACCACCATTTCCTCTGAGATTAGAATATGTAGGAGTAGAAAGGTTGGTGGGTTTTTCAGTTTCAACTCACTGAGACCCATTCCCCAAAGTAGTGGAAACTGTGGGATAAATTAAATAAGAAAAAGACCTTTAGGCCAAGAAAAAGGCAGATTTGTAATGACCATGTGAGTCCCCCACTCAGTGATCAAGTAATGTCCTGAGCCAAGCCTAACTCAGCAAAATTGTCTTCAAAAGATTTTATAAGCTAGAAATTGAACAAGGAACTTAATTTCTTTAACTTCCAGAAGAGATAATGGCACTGTAAGTATAAAACTAAGGTATAAAATAAATTGTTTTATTCTCTCTTTCCCCTTTAACATCATATAAAAAACTACATCTCAAAGAAGTAAAATAATTTTCACAAAGATAGAATATAAACAGAAATATAGCCCCTCCCACACACACACAATCATCCTAAAACCACTCAAGCTAGCCCTTAAAAAAGTATGTGCGAATATAGGGATGTAGCCCAAACAAAGGTAAATAATTGTCGATGCTGTCAGTCTTTAAAAAAGGTTGACAATTTTAAACATAGTTTTTAAATTGTTTTAATGTTTTATTTATTTTTGAGAGAGAGAGAGTGAGAGAGAGAGCGAGCATAAGCAGGGAGGGGCAGAGAGAGAGGGAGGCACAGAATCTGAAGCAGGCTCCAGGCTCTGAGCCTGAAACAGGGGACACAGGGCTCGAACTACCACCCCCAACCATGAGATCATGACCTGAGCTGAGGGCAGAAGCCTAACCGACTGAGCCACCCAGGTGCCTCTAAATGTAGTTCTTAAAGGTAACACCTAATCCTGACTGCAGCTCCCTCTTCAAACAACACACATGTAAATGACAGGGAGAGGGAAATGGAAGAAACACTACTAGAAGACACAACTTGCTGTCCTGACATTGACCCTGTGTCTTGTGACATTGACCCTGTGCCCTGAAAGTTCCCCAATCTTATCTTATCTTTATGAGCTCTTCCTACGTTCATGATCTTTAATGTGTGTCCATAGACTCTGGAGCTTCTGAATTTCACTAAATTTCTATCACCCCATATCAAACCTGAAGAACTTTAAATGTACGTGCCAGAGACAGAGGGGGTAAAATATATGCCTTCTCTAACTTTCCCACTCAAGATGCAGTGGAGATGGTGAAAAACTTGATCCAAGTTCTAGAGATGTATGAAAGGAAGCAATAAGGAAAAGCCAACCTGCAAATGTGTGACCATTCACAGCAGTGCTTGCCTTGGAGAACTCCTTAGCAGTGAGTGTAAGAGAGGAATAATCAAATCACTACATAGTTCATGTGATTAACAATCATATTCCTTAGTATTACAACACGGTATCTGTGATCCGAGCTTGAAACTGGGACATTCAACATTTTGCCCAGCCTGCAATAAAGCCGTCATACATGTAGATAATGTACAAAAGGCATTTAGTACAGTGCCTGGCACGTTCAACAGATGTTAGCTACAAAGTCAGACTCGGGACAAAAAGTAATTCCGAATGGAATTACTAGCTTTTCCTAATTAGCATACTAATTATTTAAAGTGCAGACAATTGTTGCTTGGGAAAATATTTGTTTTCTTCAATAGGATGAAAAAAAATATTTCCCAAGGTTTTGTCTATGCCTCTGTTAATAATAGAGCAAAGAATAGAGTTAGTAAGCGCATCCTCATCTCAACCCAAGGATGTCATTTAGAGAACACTGGTCAGGAACTAAGGAGCCTGTGTTCCAGGCCCTACTTTGCTGTGACCACAGGGATGGCAACAGGGATACAACAGGGTTCTCCACAGGCATGTTCTGCAGCCCAGCGCTGCCCATCCCTGTGGCTCACTGTTTCCAGAGAGCCGAGGAGGGAGCAGACATTCCTGCCTCCACTGTCCTCCTTGTGAAACGTACTGCAGCACCCACATTCTACTGCTTCACTCTCTGTCCCAAAGCTCAATAAAGGGACTTCAGGCAAGCAGAATCACAGCAGTTCACCAACCACCCATCTTTGCAGCCACATACACACTCCAAACAGCACCCCCAGACTCCATGGTCTAATAAAGTCACTTCTAGCTTTAAAATTCTATCAAGAGTATCATTCTCATTGTTTTCAGCATCGTAACTCTCGCAACTGTTCTTATTTTAAAAAGAAAAGGCAACTAAGCCTCCCAAATATCAAGGCTCCCGTATGCCAGTTGAGGCCTAGAACACTGGAACTTGAGTTACTCTCAAGCATTATTGAAGTTGTTTTCACACTTCATGATAACTTCTGTGCTGCCTACCATGTTATTGCATGCACAAAACCAGAAAACTTTGAAAGTGAAGGACTTAGAGGAAAACAGAGGAGGACATTAAAAGAAATACTTAGAGGGGCACCTGGGTGGCTCAGTCGATGAAGCATCTGATTCTTGATTTCGGCTCAGGTCACGATCTCACGGTTCGTGAGCCTGCATCAGGCTCTGCGGTGACAGCGCAGAGCGAGCTTGTCTCTCCCTCTTTCTCTGCCCCTCCCCCACTTGCGTATGCTTCCTTGCTCTCTCTCTCTCTCTCTCAAAAATAAATAAGCATTTAAAAAATTCTTTTAAAAAAACAGAAATTCTTGGAAAATTCAACCTAAATGTGTCATTTATATATTTACTTGTGCCACATAAAAATAATTTTAAAGGGGCTAAGAAGCATAAAATGTTACTAAGACAAAAATGCCTTTGCAGCACAGCAAAGCAGGGAACCACAGCTTGAGAGACATTTGTACTCTGAAGTTGTTTTCCTCTCAGCCATCGTGGGTGTTCTGAGATCACAGAGCCCAGGCGTCTTCAGTGTGAAAGAACTGATACTAATTCTCACTTTGCTTGACCCAGCCCTTTGGAAAGATAACTTGAAATCGCTTTCACTATCATATATAAATTTTTTTTTCAACGTTTATTTATTTTTGGGACAGAGAGAGACAGAGCATGAACGGGGGAGGGGCAGAGAGAGAGGGAGACACAGAATCAGAAACAGGCTCCAGGCTCCGAGCCATCAGCCCAGAGTCTGACGCAGGGCTCGAACTCACGGACCGCGAGATCGTGACCTGGCTGAAGTCAGACGCTTAACCGACCGCGCCACCCAGGCGCCCCATAAATTTTTTAAAGGCTATGGTAGCTCACTTTCAAACTGGTATCCCTTATAGATTAAAAAGCAAAATACCTCAGTTTTCTGAAAGCTCCACTTGGATCTTTGAATATAAATGCAATTCCCTCTCTAACTGTACTCATGCCTCCCATCAAAATCATTTAACAGCAGAAATTATTTTCTAAAGCAGAAGCACAACACATATTTCAACTCCCACGTAATAACATTGCAAAATTTGGTAACATCTGCATATTTTCTTTCCTAATTGCAGTGTTAGTTTGAAGTTAATTATATGAAACTGATTTTTTTTTTCCCAAGCACAACTTTTTTATATATCACATTTAGTTTAATTGGTACTTTGAATAATAAATTGTTTTTCAGCCAGAGCATATTGTTTGATATTGCTAATGAAATGATTTTAATGTTAAGCTTAGCTGTTGGGAGGAATCTTACTTTATCTCTTATTTTTAAATATAATTATACATTACAGCACCCTAATTAACCTGTCTTCCTTTTTTTAATCCTCAAGATAACATTATGTAAAAAGACTGCAACAAGTGGCAGGAGGTGGTGTCTTCAGAAGGAGATAGTTTCTGCTACGTGGAAATGCTTCCATTTCAGCATACTTCTGTGCTGGTGGTTGTTTAACAATATTTCTGGATTCATTATTCCTGAGTGGCAAGCACATTACCATACACGTCGTGGCCCGTCAATAAACAGCAGTTAGCACTATTAATAATAATGCCAGTATGACCTTTACACGTCTGTAATCCCTGCAGTGTTAGAGGGAGTGACAAGGTAACAGAAAGTCTACATCTCTAATAACATGAAAGTGATATCATTTATATTCTTTCAATTCAGCAAATATTTATTGAATCTTATCTATGTATGCTCCATACTGTTGCTGTCTGTGTGGGCAAAGGCAGAAAAAATCTTTGAAAGCCTTGATTCCTTGTTGAATCATTAGATTGCGCACCTGAAATTTATATAACCCTGGATGTTAATTATACTTGAATTTAAAAAGTAAGTAAATAAATAAATAAGACTTGCTTCTTTTCCTGAAGGTCATAACTATTTGGGGCTAAAGAAGGGAGTGATTAACATGACTCCACAAATAATTTTCTCTCAATTATATATCCTGTGGCATTATTCTCTGCATTGTGGAATGTCGATAGTTAAAACCCATAAGAGATTAGAGGAAGGAAAATTCAGTGCAAGGTAGAATCAATTCAGGCTGCCTTGTGATGCAGGTGGGGCCTGAATTGGACATTGAAAAATTGGATAAGATTGGAAAATGTGGGTGAGAAGAAATTCTTGGTGTGAGCAATAGCATAAACAAAGACTCAGAAGCAAGAAGAATCTTTGAAGTGGTCAGAGGACAATGAGTCTTCCTGGGCCAGCTCAGAGTTCATGCTAGGGAGTATTGGAAGGTCATGTTGGATGTATAGCATGAAGTCACAGGGAGCTAGGAATGTCAGGACCAAGCCTTCGTAAAATAATAGTAAGCCACTAGAGATATCTGAATGACGATGCATGCAGTACCTCACAAAAGCCTGACCTGAGGGGTTAACAACTAGATAAATCAGGGGTGAGAAATATACAAGCACAAAAGAATAAGGCCAAGCAAAGTGAGCAACTAACATGAAGCCTGGGTAGCAAGAAAGGTTTAAATGTGAGGACATGTCTGCCCAGGCATGAATCCCTTGTAGTCTTCCTTTTGGGGCAAGAATTATTTCCAAGGTCCAAAGTGAGTATGAGTGAATTTTATAATGGAAATGTGAATCAGCTAACCCAAGTGGAGTGCCAGGGATTTGGACAAATCCTGATGTGATCAAAGTGGAGTTTCAGAAAATAAAGAATGAATGAACACAGGATGAAGCCAGGTTTAGATGGGGCAGTTGAAAAATAACTGTAACAAATAAAGAGCAATATGATAGGCACTTAAAGGGTAGTCACTGTAGGCACTGGGAGGAACGGTCCCTATGAAAAACAACTCAAAGTAGAAATGTAGCAAAGAAAGGCAGCTGAGATTTCCAACCTGGGTAAAGAGGCAATAGTAGTACCGTGGACAGAAATACAAGTTAGGGGGCCACTGGGTGGCTCAGTTGGTTAGGTATCTGCCTCTTGATTTCAGCTCAGGTCATTATCTCAGTTTGTGAGATCACGCCCTATGTCAGGCTCTGCGATTACCATGCAGAGCCTGCTAGGGATTCTCTCTCCCTTTCGGTCCCTCCCCAACCCGGACTTTCTCTTTTTTTTCCTCTCTCTCTCTCTCTCTCAAAATAAATGAATAAACTTAAAAAAAAAAAAAAAAAGAAAAGAAATACAAGAGTTAGGAAGGAAAGTTCTACATGAAGACCTCAGCATTTCTTGATTTGCTTTTCCTGATCCAGTAGAACTCGGCTGGAAAGAACATTTATAGCACATGGCCAGTGGCCAACATACTGAATAATTGGGACTGAATAAATCTCATGGAGATCTTGGAGTGTGCCTTATTTTTTATTTGGCTTCTAACCACATCAGGGTTTTAGAGTATCTCTTGACAGATGTGTTTATTTAAGGGATTTTCAATAATTAGGGCACTACCTATTGTTTAAATACTGACAGAAATAGGCTGAAAGGTTGGCAGGTAAAACAGCTTTAGCATATGGGAATGGAAGTCAGTGTCTCAGTACATAAGTAAGTAGGTTACCTCCAGGTAATACATTTGATGAAATATTTTCTCCAAATTAGAGCTTTCTTCTTTATTCTTATTAATTAGATATTATCTTCTTTAGATACTATCTTACAGTGAGGTCATGTCGCTAAGACAGATAAAATGAATGGTAGCAATTATTGGTCAAAAAGGGTTAAAGTAGTGATGTTCAGTTTGGAAAAAAAAGTCAAACGAGATGTTTAACAATAAGATCCATTTAATGTGTGTTTTTATGTATTCCTTTACTTATCTGATATCTACCATGTCCGTAACTATATTATGTGCTTTATATCCATTTTTTAATTTCATTACCAAATAATCTCATGAAATATGTACTTTTTATTATTCTCATTTTCCAAATAAGAAAACTGTGGCCAGAGACGTTAAATTGCTTCAGATTATGCAAAGTTAATTAGAGACAGAGCCAGAATTTCCAATCAGGCCTAATGTGATTCTGAAGCCCTTATCCTTAACCACTTTACTATGCTTGTCTCTTCTGGCTTGATCCCACAAACAAGGTGATTATGAATTTTACGAAGCCTTCAGCATTCCACCCACAAAAGATGGGATTTCTGTCATGTGTGAAGAAATAATGGTTCATTTATAAAATATGCCACTGAATGTTTATCAACCTATTTTCTCACATTTCTAGCAATGGATATTTTTATGTTGTTGAACCAGATTCAATGCGGTAAGACCTTACATTTCTAGAAGCTACATATGAACACAATACAAGCCTTTGTTGCCTTGATGACTTCATTATGACCCAGATGCTCCGTGAATATCTTAAACTCAGGTTGGGGATGTAGAAAATAATTTTACAGTTGTTTCAGGAAAAAAGCCAGGCATTAGCAAAAGAAAAATCTGAGACACCAAGCACTGTTTTTAAAAAAGCAAGAAAACAAAAACCAAAGTGTACCTTTGAAAAGTCTACACACTGAATAAAATCTTAAATGTATGTCACATGTATTCATATGTGAATGACATTTTGTATGCATCTACTTCTAGCTAAACTATGTTTCTGTAATAGACACAAAATGCATGCTAAAGCACTTAAATTTTGCATTTTTATTCACCTGTAAAACTAATGGAAAATTGTTCTTTTCTTTGTTGTTGTTCTTCTCACAGCTGAATTTTTATTCCTCTTGTGGGGTGTTTATCTCTGCTATGCAGTGCGGACAGTCCCATCAGCATTTCATGAGCCACGCTATATGGCTGTCGCAGTTCACAATGAGCTCATTATCTCTGCTATATTCCATACAATTAGGCAAGTGCTCTGTAGAGCTAGCAAATAACTGTTTTATTTCTCCGATGTGTTGTGGTTTGATTTAAATAGCAAAATTGGGTAAAATGCATCATGGAAAGATTCGGGAAGGATAATGTTTTTAAGCTGACTAATTTCTTTGTCGCAGAAATGGCAAATGAATGCAGGGTTTTGTTTTTTTTAACTGTTCTTAGTTCCTGCTGATGTTTTGTTACTACCTTTATTTTGAAGGTTAATTACTCTGTATTATTGTATTCTATCAAACCACTTATAGGAATGTCATTGAATATTGTTATGATATGTAATACTTTTTGTTCCGAAGATATAAAGCTACACATGCATACATCATAAAGTTGATATAATAAATTATCTGTGTTTCCATTCATGTTTAATGCATGGGGTTACGCTTTTAAAATCAATATTCAGATAGACAATTTATGTGTATTTATTCTGCTGAATTCAAAACTAAAAAACCATTCCAACCCAAGGACTAGATTTTTGTGTGCAGTGGGGTTTAGCAGTGACCTTCTATTGTACGCATGTATGCTTGGCCCTCCATTTTTTGGTATCCCCTATATTTCTGTACTCGGTGAGTACAAAGGAGGAAGAAAGGGGCTAATGATAAGTGAACAAAATGAAGTATGTGTGACTTATCTTCTGAGAATTTATGCCTATCTGAAAATGAAATGAAAACCTCAGTGAGAACAAAAAAAGAAATCCTATAATTTCAAAAGTAACAAAAAAGATGCCATTCACTTGCTCGACATATATTAAAAGTTAGGACGTACTTAAGAATACAATGAGAAATTTTAAATATTCAGCCATTTCCCTCAGTGGAAAAACATTAATAATAGCGGGAGTCAGAGTGGGAAGGTGTGGATCTGTGGAAGTTTTGGAAGATATTTATCATTTCTCACTTTAGTCAATAATTATAAAATTATATCTTGCACTTCTAGGAACAGATGATGGCAGAGAGCAGTTGAGCCTTAGACACACCTACACTTTTTATCTTTTAAGTAAGAAAGGGGGTATTTATGATTTGATCATCTTGGAGCCTCCATCAAAGGGCTAGGAATCCAGGGAATTTGCCTCTTTGCTTTGTCTTGACCCTTCTCAAAAGAGAGAGAAAAGAGAAAACGAGAAGAGGAAGGAAAGATGAGAAGCAAAATATGATATTATAACTGGGCAAAAAGAAGTCTCTCTCGATCCTATTTAGAATAGAGCTGGAGTGGGGCGCCTGGGTGGCGCAGTCGGTTAAGCGTCCGACTTCAGCCAGGTCACGATCTCGCGGTCCGTGAGTTCGAGCCCCGCATCGGGCTCTGGGCTGATGGCTCAGAGCCTGGAGCCTGTTTCCGATTCTGTGTCTCCCTCTCTCTCTGCCCCTCCCCCGTTCATGCTCTGTCTCTCTCTGTCCCAAAAATAAATAAACGTTGAAAAAAAAAAATTTAGAATAGAGCTGGAGGACACGAGAGGAGGTGTCCTCTGTGCACAGTGTAGTGAGCACCAGAGAGGACTCTGCCATGGGCAGAGCCCCAAAGTCTTCACAGTTCTCCCAAACCATCTCCCAAGAAAAGTTGCATTTTTGTTTTTTGTGTCCAGGATATCAAACACATATGTTTCAAGGTATAACAAACATGCTTCTCTAGAACCATTTATAAGTTAAATGTTATATAAACGAACCAATTGCAGAGTTCTAAGCATACCAAGAGGCTTATTGCAGATGAGTTTAAATGTCTTCTGTTGCCAGAATGTGACCATGTTATGCAAAGGCCTTCCTACTTTTGCCCTACAATCAGCTGCTGTATTTCTTAGAACCAAATTGCCCAAGAAATTAAATCTGTTTAAAGCAGTTGCCTAAATTGATTCTTATCCTTTTCTACTTGAAGATTTGTTCTTTTCAATTTTCATTGTTAAATGTTTTTTCAGTGGATTTTATTGATTGATTGATTGATTTTATTGATTTATTTTTTCAATGGATTTTAAACTCTCAACTGGTCCAAGTCTTTTCAGCAGTAGGCAAGGTAAAGCACTTTTTAAATGAACTTTAAAAAAATTCTTAAGAAGGCAATAGGTGGTTATTACAGATAAATCATAAAATGATAAAAAATAAACTCCCTAATCCAACCACCCAAAAGTGATAAGCACTGTTAACATATTAGGAAACACATGCTAAATATTCACTGAAAATAATTTTCTTGGGAGCCTGGCTGGCTCAGTCAGGGAGCATGCGACTTTTGATCTGAAGGTCATGAGTTCAAGCCCCACATTGGGCATCGAGCTTGCTTTAAAACAAAATTAGTTTTCTTACTTTGCTTAGGTCTTTCCTACAGAGTCCCAAACAACCCATTAGCCTAGCCAGATGAACTATGTAAATGATGAGCTGGGTGCACATAGGCACAAGTGCTGACTGAATTTTTCATGTTGAACCTAATAGATTTGGTGTTAGTAGACATGCCATACTCACAAGATCAATTTTCTTCCAGACAACTGTGTAGTCCCCTATAAGTTTTGAACAGGGAGGACTTCCAATGGCAGCAGGGTGACCAGCCTTGGTAGGCCTTGGTATTTTCTTAGGCAAGCCTAAGAACACCTGCGTGGGAAGCCCTACATTTTAAGTTCCAAATTTAACTTACCTTTCAATTAGATTGTAGCATATTGGCTTCAAAGAATCGTAGTATATATTAGCTACTTTCTCAGAAATTTAACTTGTATGGTCATAAACAGCCAAGGATAGAATTATAGTTTGACACACTAAATCTACAGAACACTGACTTTAGGGAGATGAGCAAGAAGCAAGTAATAGGCAGTAATAATTAAAGGAGTCAAGTATATACAATTTCTTATTTACATGTGGACTGAATTTGTACATGCTATGATTCCAATGTTGGTAAAGTCCAAGAATAAGAAACAAGAACGTAATAATTTAAACTGGGTTCATCTTTGTAATTTTTTAATAGAATCAAATAATATTAAATAAGGCATCCAACATCAGCAAAGATATTCTCTATCAATAGGACATATCTGTTCTTTCTTATTTGCTTAAAATATAAAATTATACATACATAACTGTATGTATGTATGTATATATACATACATAAATATATAAAGCTATAACTGCATATTTATATACAGATTTACTCTTATTCTCATCAAATTGCCAGATTAAACAAATAAACTAAAAGGATTAAGTCCGGCAGTCTCATAATGCAGAAGGCATTTTGCTTAATCTGTTCTATAATCCTTCACTAAGCATAAAGCAGAGCTTTGGGAAAGTGCGAGATTTCAAAAGGTTTGCTTTTCTTCCTAACTTGAATTTTTTAATATTTCTATGGTCCTGACTGTTAGATCTATTTTTTTAGAAGCTGGAATAGTCTTTCAAAGAAAACCAATCTTTAAAATGACTGCAAAACCCAATTTCTCTTAAGATCGTTGTAGTCAGAATTGCAACCTAACAAGCCCAGCAGTATTTAAAAGCTGGTTAATTTAGGGAAAATTGATGTTCGTATACAGTACTTCAAAATTACTTTTTGGGAGACTCACCATTTTAATTTAAAATACATGTAACCATTGTTCCTTCCAGATACTGTCAGGCTAACATTCACTTGCATTCACTGGCATTCATAATGTTCACTGGCATTTGAATAGGAATCCCCAGTGCGTGAGCCTGTGGACTATAGACCCATCCCCTTCCCTATAACTGTCTGCCCCAGAACTGGAAATGGCCCCAGAGGTTTGGGATGAGATCATTTGCCAGGCCACATTTTATATTGCTTCTATGCTTCAGATACTGTAACTTGTTACTGAGGATGATGATCCTATTTCACTGCTTTAAAAAAGAAAAAAAAAAAATCTCACCTGACCCTACAGAGACTCTGTCAAAAATATCTCATCCCTGAACAAAGTGGATATTCATTTAGTCATATCCAAGGCAGGTGTAAAGCCACTTTTCTGACAAAGGAATTAGAGAAGATGTTAATTCATAAAATCCTGTTTAGTAACGTGTGAGCTATCGTGAGTTTTCTGTACTTCTATGCATGTATTGTAAGTCCATTTTGTCTGTGTCTCCAAACACAGGGGAAACTACCTCTCCATTTTGGACAACTCTTGAGCCTCCATTTTAACTTGATATTTGAGGGAGAGGGGGTGAGAAACTTGGTATTTGGGGGAGTGGGGGATAGGATAGAGGTAAAAATGAGGAAGAAATCCACTTAGTGGAAATTCTGAGTATAAATAATACTAATTTACTTAGTAAAAGATATAAAATTAGTTTCTTCTATGTTTAGATTCATATATGTTTATATAACATTATATATGTTAATGTTCATAAGCATTGTCTTAAGATATCAGCTTTTTAAATTTGATGATGTATATCACTGAATCAAAATGCTGATTGTCTAATTCCAAATGCAGTAAAATCTCATATTTAGCTTTTCGTGGATAAACAGTAGATGGGAAAAAATTAAAAGAAAAATATAATTGCAAAGGACCTTGATAAAAGCAACATCTGGTTTCTGCAAAAGAATGAGTCCTTAAAACATGAGTTTGTTTGTACATATACCTAATGATTTATGAAAATATTCCAGCAATTACCAGAGTAGATCTCAGTACTGAAGTTTTCCTATACAAGTTTCCTGCAAACTCTCCTAGAACACAACTTTATAAACTACTCAGCAAGATATGATTTTAAATATTGCATTTTAAATTATCATAAAACAGTTTGATACTTTACAATAACTAAATTTTTTATTTTAGAAGAGGCGTTTTACAAACCATTAGTATATTCATTTTTCCATTACATTGTTCATCATTGAAGCCTTTGAGGTCATTCACAAAGACAGATAATTACCTACCCTTTTTTTTTCTTATTTTTTTCTTGATTAATGTTTTCAAATGTAGAGAATTAGAATCAAGAGTTATTTGGATGTGTCTCATAGCCCAAATTTTCCTGAAGTCACCAGTTTGTAAGCCCATTCTTCTTTTGAATTCATAAGTGTTCGTTGCTTTAATTTTAAGACATTCAATTTACATACAAAATAAAAATTCCAGGAAATGATTAGCACATTATATATCTATATGCTGTCTTTCTTACTAATAACTTAAAATAATAAATAATAAAGAGTTCATATCTTTATCCAATTGCAGTCACTTTGAGCCTTATTCTCCTGTGATGACAATATATGCCATAGAAACAGCAATACAACTGTTTCCATGCTTGCTTGTTTTTTTAAAATACACCAAGGAAAAAAGTTTCCAAGTATCCTAGGGTTTTAAATAGAGATCTTGTTGGATTACTAACTTGGTGAATTCTCATTTCAGATTTGTTCTTGCCTCAAGACTTCAGTCTGACTGGATGCTAATGCTGTATTTTGCACATACTCATTTGACTGTGACAGTCACCATTGGGTTGCTTTTGATTCCAAAGGTACTCCTTTAACATTACTTTTCTCTTGCAAGACAATTATTTTAAATAAGCATGGAGTTGTTTCTCCTTTAAAAAAATATCTGGCATATAGGCCAAGAGAAGTGTGGAGATTTGCTTGACGCTCTAAAATAATTTTATTTTTTTTTAATTTTTTTTTCAACGTTTATTTATTTTTTTGGGGGACAGAGAGAGACAGAGCATGAACGGGGGAGGGGCAGAGAGAGAGGGAGCCACAGAATCGGAAACAGGCTCCAAGCTCTGAGCCATCAGCCCAGAGCCTGACGCGGGGCTCGAACTCACAGACCGCGAGATCGTGACCTGGCTGAAGTCGGATGCCTAACCGACTGCGCCACCCAGGCACCCCTCTAAAATAATTTTAAAGCTGTCTCCTCAGGGAACTAGATGTCTCTTTTCTTTTGGAATTTATTAAATATCCTATATAATTATTAAATGCTTCAATTTTTACAAAACCCCTCATCTGGTTCAGTTCTTTTTCAAATATTTTGATACACAGTTATGTTTTAATTATGGGCTCAAGATGGCTTTTGACTGTAGCTATAACATCAAAATTATTTTTTGAAAAGAATTAGCCTCTTCTAAAAGTCCTCTTGTTTGGATTGATATTCAAGAAGCATTGTATTAACATTCAGAAAATTTTTATATAAATAGAAATAAATAATTATAATGTTGTGTATAGAAGAATCCTGCTTAATAAAGATAGGCTGACAAAGATTTATCTAGACAGCATACTGAAGTGGGGGGAATTATCAATATGTGCTCCGCCCCCACTAGTTATACAGTAGGGAATCATTAGCTAAGACTTTCATCTCTCTGAGTTTCATTCAGTTTCCTCATCTAGGACATGATAGCCATAAAGCTGCTTACAGTGAAATAATATGATCGCAGAGTGTGGGAGAATAACATACAAGTTAGAGCATTATTATTATTTTCCTCTTTTGCCCATGGGAAAACAAAATATTAGGGCACTATGTATCTTTGTAAGTGGCACACGATATATTATTAGCATGGTTGAGACAAGAATTGTGATTTCTTATCATTCACTCCAGGCTTTACCTCCTCTCACAATTAACCAAAACACTAAATGAAATTCAGCCTGACTGAAAGCCCAAACAAATGTAAATAGAGCCAAATGCCTACTTTCTTCCTTACTTGAATTATACCAAATAGCCACAATTTCCATGGGCTATTCTGCTACTGCAGTTTATCCTATCCATTTTCATACTTTCCATTATATGATTATATTTTTATTAGATGGATATACTGTATACTCAGGCTATTTATTCAGTTGTAAAAATTGAAAACACGTGTTCATACAAAAATTTGTACATGAATGTTCCTAGAAGCACTATCCATAAGAGCTAAAAAGTGGAAGCAACCCACATGTCCATCAACTGATAAATGTATAAACAAAATGTGGTGTATCTATACAATGGAATACTGTTCAGCAATAAGAAGGAATAAAGCACTGATACACGCTAAAACTTGTACAGGCCTTGAAAACATTATGCCAAGTGCAAGAAGCTAGACACAAAAGGTTGCATGATTCCATTTCTATGAAATGTCCAGGACAGGCAACTCTATGGAGACAGAAAGTAGATTGGTGGTTGCCACTAGCTAAGGAAGAGGGGATATGGAAGTGACTGCCTACTGGGTTCAAGATTCTTTTGGAGGTGATGAGAATATTCTGGAATTAGATAGTGGTGATGGTTGCACAGCCCTGTGAATATACCAAAAATCATTCAATTGTATGATTTGAAATTGAGAATTTCATGGTATATGAATTATATATCAACTTCAGATAACTACAAAAAAATCGTCGAGGGGCTTTGCCAAGCACTGGTCTATGTACTAGAATAAGAGTAATGAACAGATAATATATGTGCTCTTGTGGTACTTATGTTCTGGAGAAGGGGGAAACAGAAAAGATAAGATAAATATTTCAAATATTATTTTAGATGGATATAAGGAAATATAGTGCAGTAGAAAATGGACAATATCTGACAAGTAACTGTTTCTTAAACTCATGGTCACCTCTAAGACTGTGCTTGACAAAAACAAGTCCATTCTTATCAATAACCTCTCAGTGATTCACTAGTAGCTTGTGAGATTTGGAAGGATAGGGACTGTGTTCTATTCATCTTTATGGCCTTAAGTTCCTGACACATGTGGGAACCACAAACATAAGTAGAAGAGTGAAGGCAAGATTCACCCATTTCTGTGGTTTCTCAACCAGTCCCTATAACAAAACCTTCACGGTTCCTTAAGTAGAGAATTGCCATTTCACATTAGTTATCTTATATTGATGTTCACCGGCCCACATAAATATTTTAACAAGTATTGACATTGAAATTGCTCTGTATCATCAAAGGGTGATCTGTTAATTTTTTAAAGGAGTATTTGAGCTGATGATAAGCTGTGAGAAGAGAACTCATTTCCCTAAACCTTTCTCTCAATTTTCATAGAATAGTCACTTAGTTTATATATTGTGTGAAGTGGCTGGATTGTTTTGAGCCTCCCTGCAAAAGAATAGAGATAGCAAGAGTACATGAAACTGAAAAATATCAAAAGCCCACATGAAAATAATAAAAATACCTCAAAATGTTCGGTGAAGGAGGAACTTGAGAATAATGAGCTTGAGAAAAAATTCTGTAAGTTCAGTGAATCTCTGACTTTTAAAGTTTGATATCATCACTTTAGGCTGAGAGGGCTCTGTGCTCCAGAGAGGTTCCACGATTTGTTCAAGATATCACTGTCAACACAATTGAGGTTGGAATTAAGATCCCTTGTCCCCTGAGTCTTGGAAGCAACTTTTTTGAAGCTAAGTGGAATAGACAGAAAGTCACTGTCTGTGATCAGAGCCACTTGTGCCCTTAGATGAAATACAGTGTCCCCTATTTGAAACAAAACGACAAACACAAGGTAGACCCTACTTCTCAAAAAATATTTCCATCCAACTGCTGGGGAGTTTAAATTGCTACTCTTGGAAAACATTTGTTTGGGTTTTTCTACCTATTTTCATTTTCAAAATGCAAATATAATGGAAGAGGAGTAGCGTAAGTGAACACCGGGAACCTGGAGAAAAGACAAAGAAGAAAATAGTAGTCAGAGAAGGAACCACTTATTAATATTGCCTAAGAGCTTTAGCGTGTAACATGGAAAGCAAAACACAAACATAGCAGCAGATCTTTTGTGAAGAGTTCTAAGCTGAAGAGATGATATGAACATTAGAACCTTTAGAAAATTATTATGCTCTGCCTTATAGTGGGCTAATGTCTACAGCTCATATTATCTATTGCAGTTTTCACATTCAAGCAATAACCCACGAGATGACATTGCTACAGAAGCATATGAAGATGAGCTAGACATGGGCCGGTCTGGATCCTACCTGAACAGCAGTATCAATTCAGCATGGAGTGAGCACAGCTTAGACCCAGAAGACATTCGGGTAATACCAGTATTTCATCTTTCTTATTTCAGATTAACCCCGTTTATACAGGCAAGCCCGTGTGGGCTGATGTACGTGTATGCTCATCTGTGTGCATGTGTGAGTCAGAGAGAAAAAGAGAAGGGGAATGTGTGTTTTTGTAAGAACCAAAGACATCAAAGGGAGTTAATTCAGGTGTAAAACATTTATTATGGTAGAAATTCTACAAGCCAATCTTGATAGTCTCAGCTGACTTTTATTAGCAGCCATAATGATGAACTGGTTACACTGGTCCCCTAATACTGTTTATGACATTTTGCTGATGGAAAGGCAGATCTGTGAGCAGAGAGAATGGGTTACTGAGAATAATCTGTGACAACATATCAGCATTTGGAGTAAGAAGATGCTTTCAGTAACTGATGGTCTGTTGTCCCCTAGATCTGATCTACCATTAGGGGTAATTTTATCAATGGCTACATGATGCTTCCAATATCGTTTAGGGGTATGGCTTATCGGTAGATAATAAGCTGTGTTTTTGTTGTGATCCCAGTTGAGTCTGGCACACACAACTCGTAAGTCCCAAGGGCTTGCTCCATGAAACAAGGGTAAAATGCATGTGTTCAGGTCTTAAAGTTCAAACGCTATGTGAAACAGAATGCAAATTAATAAACCTCAAATTACATTTAGTAATATTATCTTGCTAAATCACTAAGTTCCACATCTCTGTGAATTTGCTCTTGTTCTGGCAGGATGAGCTGAAGAAACTCTATGCCCAGTTGGAAATATATAAGAGGAAGAAGATGATTACAAATAACCCCCACCTCCAGAAAAAGCGGTGCTCCAAGAAGGGCTTAGGCCGTTCAATCATGAGGCGTATCACCGAGATCCCAGAGACGGTCAGCAGGCAGTGTTCCAAAGAGGACAAGGAAGTCACAGACCACAGCACAGCCAAAAGCACTGCCCTGGTCAGGAAGAACCCGCAAGAGTCTTCAGGTAACACCGGGAAGCCCAAGGAGGAGTCCCTGAAAAACCGAGTCTTCTCACTGAAGAAATCCCACAGCACTTACGATCATGTGAGGGAGCACACAGAAGAGTCCAACAGTTTACCGGGGGAAAGCCAAGAAGAGGAGTCTACAGAACATTCCACACTGGAGTCTCTGTCAAGTAAAAAATTAACACAAAAACTGAAAGAAAACAGTGAGGCCGAGTCCACAGAGTCTGTGCCTTTGGTGTGTAAGTCAGCAAGTGCTCACAATCTCAGCTCAGAGAAGAAGCAGGGGCACCCACGAACATCCATGTTACAAAAGTCTCTCAGTGTCATAGCAAGTGCCAAGGAGAAGACTCTTGGATTAGCTGGGAAAACCCAAACATCAGGCCTGGAAGAACGTGCTAACTCCCAGAAACCTCTGCCAAAAGATAAAGAAGCAAACAGAAAATACTCAAATTCAGATAATGCAGAGACTAAAGATTCTGCCCCCCCAAACTCCAGTCATTTGGAGGAGCCAAGAAAACCTCAGAAATCTGGGATTATGAAGCAACAAAGGGTCAACCCGTCCACTGCCAATTCTGAGATGAGCCCAGGCACCACCCAGATGAAGAACAACTTTGACATAGGGGAAGTGTGCCCTTGGGAGATTTATGACCTGGCCCCTGGTCCCGTGCCTTCAGAATCAAAAGTTCAAAAACACGTATCTATTGCAGCTTCTGAAATGGAGAAAAACCCAACTTTTTCCTTAAAGGAAAAATCTCATCAGAAGCCTAAGGCAGCTGAACTATGTCAGCAAACCAATCAGAAAAGCGTAGACAAGGCTGAGGTATGCCCTTGGGAGAGCCAAGGTCAGCCCGTTTTGGAAGATGAGAAGAATTTGATTTCCAAGACTCAGGTTCCCCCAGGGAGGGCTAACGGTGAGAATGGCGGTCAGCGTTATGCGATAAACGTGTGTGCTGGGCAATATGAAGAGCTGCCCCCCAAAGCTGTAGCATCAAAAGTAGAGAATGGAAATCTCAACCAAACGGGAGACCAGGAACAAAAAACATCTTCCCCTGAGGAAAATGTGCCTGGCTCCTATAACTCAAGTAATAACTTTCAGCAACCTTTAACATCGCGAGCTGAGGTGTGTCCTTGGGAGTTTGAGACCCCAGATCTACCAAATGCTGAAAGAAGTGCTTTACCTGCTGCCTCTTCCACTTTAAGTGCAAATAAGATAGCAGGGCCACGGAAATAAGAGGTCTGGGATACTTGTGGGCGTAGCATCCCCAGAAAGAAAAGGAGAAGAAGGAAGAAACCCTGAATTCCACAGAAGATAGAAATTCCCAAAGAATATTTGTCAGTCAAGGGAAAGGGGAAAGACAAGGGCAGAAGAAGACCTGGAGGGCAGAGCAACATCACCATGGAGGAATTAGACTGGCCTAGAGAAGTCTTTCCCCTGAGGACATGAGGAGAATCCTTACATTTCGGCATGTAGGGAGAGTAGCCCTCACCGTCTGCCCCTGATCAGTATTTGCCCATGGCCCTTTGAAGATCCTAAGCAAGGCAAACCAGAAGACACAGTATGAGATTGTGCAAAGAAGAAGAAGGTATAGACCTATACGACCGAAATTCTAAGTAGCTAACTGAACTTACTTTACCTATTTAACCTTGATAGCACTGCTAACTTAATGCATCCCAAAAATACCTTTTATATTAATGATTGCTCTCATTTTCTTATAAATGTATGTTTCCGTACATGGTTGTGTCTCATATTCAAGCATTCCAGGTTGTATAACTTTTGCAAATAACTTTGATATTATGTGACACAACACATTTATGCAATCTGCAGCTACTCAATTGTTCTCGCAAGTTACAGAATACCTGCTATCTATCAACTTTAGTTGATTCTTGAAGTACAGTAAGCTTTCTCTGGCTTGGGAAGCCATAACTGTTATGATAAACTCTTTTCGTTCTGGCTGTGGTTTATATATATTGTGAATTTGGATTTGACTCTATTGTTTCACCTCATGGTTTGTTATACTGTCTTAATCAGGGTTTTTTATACAAGTTGAGTTACTTGTTTTGCACTTCTTGTTAGGACTCTGAGACCCAGCGGTCCTACTCTAGTCATATGTCTCAGTAAAGGACAACTTACCTATTGTTTGTTCAGAGTCAGAGACAGGTAACGCCTTCATTCCAATCTATTGTCCCTTTTAACTCTTTTCAGTATTTCATACTTAGCAGCATTTCGTAAGGAAGAAGCTAAGAGTGAGAAAAATATACTGCACATTAGTATCACCACCGAAAGGGAAGACTCTAGGAATGACATGAGAATTACAACAGTAATTCTCTTCCCTGCAGAGCCAGGGAATTTGCCTTTCAAAACACAGACAGAAAGGGAGCTACTGATAGCACTTTCAAGGGAGTATTTTTTTAAAGAGAAAAATTATGATAGCATCAAGATCATTGTATGGATATATTTTTATTATGCATACCGAATATATATTTTAAATTACCTCCAACTACTTATTCTCATAAACTCTTACTCATTGCTTCAGCTAGGGGTAGCACTTGCTGGGCTTAAATCCCAAAGAGGTTTATAACCTGATTTATTCAAAGCCTGTAAGGTGGTACAGGCTCTTCATTCTCCCAAGCACTGGAAAACTTACAAGTCCTACATATTGCCACCTCGCTCAAAATTAAAAATGCCAGGTTCATATGCAAAGCAAAACAGCTCCCAGAGCGAAATTTGTAAAACTTACTGCCTTCCACGCTGATCATTTGGCATGGAAATCCTAAGCTGCTGACTTAGCCCTACTGATGTGATCATGAGAAGAGATTCTGATCTGAAGCTCAGTCTCATCTTAGTTAAAGATGAATTACTTAGAAATAGAGTGCAGACTTCCCTTTCTCTCCCCGCTAAACGCTGGAGTATCGACGGCTTATTTGGCCAGGACGTTTCCAGCCTAAGTAACTTTTCATTTAATGAGAAGCAAGGAGAACATGCTAGGAGGATGAAAGATAAGAAAAGAGAATCAGAAGGCAGATATGGGGCTGTTCTGAGAGAATATCATTCTCAGTGGAGGGTAGAAACTAGGACTTCTCTTTATTCATCATCAAATTTTCTCAACGATTTTTATTCAGGAGTCAATGAGCGTGTCACCATTTTGCAAAGCTGTGCATAAATCTTCCTCACCCATTTGCTCACTTTGTACATTACTCAGGTTGGTGGGGTAGGTTTGAAGAGATATAGAGATTCTATTTTTCTGCATTTCCTTCATTTATTTCCTTCTTTTCTTCCTTTTCAGTCAAGGCCTATGTATTCAGTAACCTTGGAATACAACTTTAAGGTATATTTGTGAACTTGGATAGGAATTGCCAGGTCTACCTGCTTGTTTCACTTATGTTCAAGGTCTGTGAGCACTTTATTCGCTTTTTGAGACATAAGCAGTCAAGCATCAGTGACTTTTTATTGCACTTCAGGATGATCCTGTTAGAGATGTGGCTTAAAGAAGACTTGCCAAATTATACCTTAGTGACAGTCTACAGTCCATAGATTTTTCTCCACCAGCATAAATCAGTGAGAGTGCCTAGGGTCTTTCCTAGAGTTTCATTGCCATTGCTTATCACCAAGAGAAGTTTAAATCTACAATTCTTGAGGTTATTTTCCTAGATCGATAACAGTAAGAAAGTGAATAAACACTGTTAAGGTCACAAACATTTGCTAGGTTGTCCTTCTCAATGCATGTGCAGGCTGCATCCTGTCCTTGTTTTTAAGCCAGGGTTTATAAATAAGTAGATTTATACCAATCTTAATAGAACTGTATATTTTATGCAAGAATTAAATGCTTTACGACATGAATTATATAACTCAGCCCATTGTAAACTTTGGTGGCAACTTGGATTTGAAACTCGACAGTTCTCTTGTATTTGCTTCCTAGGTTTCTGCATGCAAGTGGTGACAGGTAGGACTGAAAAACACTGCCTTTTGACTTCTAGCATTTAGCAACCGAGAGTTGTAGAGTCAACAAAGCTGTAAGTCTCTTCACTTAATCTGTGGTTCTTCTGAAACTATTATCTGAAACCTACAGCATCCCACCATGAAATATTTGGTAAATTTATGTTGTGATGTGTTACAGCATGTAAATAATAATAACTTCTCTGCAATAAAACATATTTATATGAAAGTGATTCATGGCGATTTGTGTATCTATCAAAAGAACCAAATTTATTTCACCTAACCAACTTGAGAAGGAATCCCATGTATCTTTGGCTTTGGTACACATGCACATACATCCTCATATGCTTATGTACAGAAATATGTGATCAGCCAGATGTGGCCTCAAACAGGTAACCATTTGGAGCCAATAAAACCTGTTAGGACTAGTGGTTTTGATTTAAGACAGCTCTGCCTAAATGGGAAGTAATTCAGTTACCTTTTTTAATTATCTGAACACACACGGGCAACTTGCTAAGCAATGGTGATGATCTTTAGATGAACAGGAGCTCCAATATCCCGTGTCCAGTATCCAGTCACTGCTGCAGTAATACAGAGGACAGCCTGACTAAGTCACGGAGTCAGGGGAGGCTTAGTAGTGCAAGCTCATAAGGCTGAAATTCTGCAAAGGCATCAGGTATAAACAGGAGGTATAACCCTGGAAAAGTCATTGCACGCAGCCTTGCACGCCATGCTTCGGATTAACTACAGCCTTATCCTGCAGTACTGGGACCTATCAAAAAGCATTAAACTGGGTCATAATGAAGTCACGTAGAAGGATCATTTGGGGAGCAGCCCAGGAATGGACTGAAGTGGGAAGAGACTGCAGGCAGCTACATCAGAAGAGTCAAAGGAAGGGAAAGTGAGGGCCTAAAGAGGAGAGGAAAAGATTTTATTGGTTATTTTCTGAAACTAGAGTCTTCAAATGGTATTGGTGTTGTTATATGAGGTCAGAAAATCAGAGCAGTAGATAACTGTATCAAGTATAAATGTTCCTTCTAAGCTTATTGACACTTTGGATCGTTTCAAAAAATTTAAAAACCCTCTCTGAAAATCTATAGACCTCCTGTCACCTGCCCACAAGAAAAGCTGTGGAAAAGAATAGCAAATCCATGCTGTGGGGAGACCTTATATTAAACCAGGCTGGGAAAAGAGCTGCAGTATAGACTTAGCTTCCCATGTGAGAATGGCAGCTCTCTGAAGCAGAGAAGCAGATGAGGCAAGAGGGCAGAAGAGGGAGCAAGATGCTCCTTTCCAGTAACCAAGTCATTGAGAACATCCTTCCCCATCTCTTTAGACATGTGTGTCCTGTATTCTACATATTCTTTGTGCTTAGACATAGAATCAGTGGTTTGAGCTCTTTGACCTTAAAGGGCTAAGACAAAAGCAGCTGGCAATTAACAAGTCATGAAAGTCAAGTCTACTGTCCCTTCTCATGTGATAAGGAAGGTAGAGTCTTATCCATTGTTGGAATTGCTTAGTTGACGACTGTATTATTTTTCCATATATTTGCATAATGCTAGTAATTGTTTCTTTGTTCTAAATTTAGAACTTTCTGTTAAAAAATACCTAAGGGAAATATTTCCATTGGAAATGGCCTTTATCATGCAAGTAATAATGTAAATCTGTTCTAAAACACTACAGGTTGGTTAAGATTTGCTTTATTATTTCAGCAAATTCCATCCTTTTTGCCTTGAATAGTTATAAAAACAGAAATAATATCAAAGTTTAGTTATTTTCTCTTCAAATATATGCTTCTTGGAAAGTAGCATATATTGCTTGGAAAGTTCAAGCACAATTGTATGTTCTAATTCAATATTAACTGGTTAGAAGGCAGATGATGAAATGTATGAATTGGTTTTTTACTTCCCTCTCTTTCTCTGTGATGTGAAAAGAGTACTTTGTCAGAAATAACACTGATCAAATGAAAATGGAAAATGAGGGATAAATATAAAAGGGGTCTGTGTTGCATAACAGTAACATTCCTGGAAAGAAAAAGAAGTCAAATAATGCAAAGAGAAAAGTTCAGGACATACTCTTCTAGAACATACTCCCATTTCAGTTCAAACAGTAATGGGAAAAGGGGGAAGATGCCCTCTTTTGAGCACCTAAAACAAAGATGCATAGTTTTCCCCCAAACATACCATGGGGTTTTATTCCTCAAGGCCTTTTGACTTGCTGCTTGGTCCATCTAAAATCTTTTCCCTCCTTCTTTTCCCTGTCAACATCAGTACCACTGCAATTATATAATGTATTGTCCAAAGAAAACCTTTGATTGTGCAACTGAAGTATTACAATTGTGACTGGACAAAAACATAAACCAGGACTGACCCAGGAACCCCAAGATGTTGCATTGTTTACCCTGTTCTAGGAGCAGCAC
Source organism: Prionailurus viverrinus (assembly GCF_022837055.1). Lineage (NCBI taxonomy): Eukaryota > Metazoa > Chordata > Mammalia > Carnivora > Felidae > Prionailurus > Prionailurus viverrinus. The sequence continues at coordinate 20,715,801 of NC_062567.1, forward strand.
AAATGCCCCACTTCCTGTGTGGGGACACTTTCCTAATGCCCCAGATCAGAATGAATTCCTCCCTCCTCCATACTTACCTTAGGAATTTGCTTGTGTCTGTAATTGCATTGACTCACAATTTAGTCACATGCTTCTCTGAATAATCTGTCAAATTAAGGGCTCCTTGAGGGTGAGGAATTTTTTGATCCATTTGTAGATCCCCAATTTCAAGCAGTGTGCTTTTCTTGGAGTTCAATAAATATTTGCCAATTCAAATTTTGATTACTAATCATTGTCTAAAATATACTTGGAGAGAAAGAAAAATTCAGGAGTTGGATGACGACTAGCTACAAAAATTCTCAAATGTTGAATACTAATTGGTCTTGCAATTTGTTAGAGCTGTAAAAGACATCTCCATATTTCATAAAAAGTAAATATTTGGCTGTAGAAACTTGCTACTCTTTCTGAACACTTTCTGAAAAATAAAGCATGTCAGGATCTATACAAGATGATCCACATAAAAATAGATCCTGATGTTAAACATTCAGATGTTTCTGAGAAATGAGATAGTTTGAACAAACTATTTGGATATTTGACTGACTTTAGGATTTTTTTCACATTTATTTATTTTTGAGAGAGAAAGAGAGCGAGCACATGAGCAGGGGAGGGGCAGAAAGAGGGGGACAGAGGATCTGAAGCAGACTCTGTGCCGACAGCAGAGAGCCCGATGCAGGGTTTCAGCCATGAGATCATGACCTGAGCTGAAGTCGGACATTTAACTGACTGAGCCACCCAGGTGGCCCATGACTGTAGGATTTCATTTCCATATATTTCATGTTACATAGGAGTCATTGTACACATTCAGTAACCCTAAAGGTGCTATATGTGAAAGAAATATGTACATACATACAACTTTTTTTGTAACTTGGAATATTGCAAGTTATCTAAATTTGCCAAATAGTGAAAATATCACGAAAGATATTTCTCCTTTTCTTATATCTTAAAGACGAGTAACTATGAACACAAATGGTGACTAATGTAGCTTAAGAATTTTTCCCTCCACTTCTTACAATACTCTGTCCATACAGTAAATGAGAAACTTGGATTTATTACTGTGGTTCTCAGGCCATGCAAATAAATCAGTATTAAACCAGAGTTAAAGGGTGCCTTATATAGGAATTGCTTTCTGGGAAAGCAATGAGAAAACTATAAGAAGAATTGTTCAAGAATACTCATGTGCAAACTTGGTTTCATAACCACTTGGATAAAAAAGTCAGCAGAATGACTCTGCTGGAACCACTTGCTGGAAAGCTGGAAAGGCTGTTACTCAAATACACATAGACACTGTCTCTTTTTACATCCTCCAGCAAGGATGTAGAAGAGTCATCTATTTGCTCAATTCTGACATTATCTGACCTACTCAGAGTCACCACACAGAGCAGTGTACCCTCCTCAGTGGTTAAAGACCCAGAGGCCATGAAAAGGCTAAAGCAAAACACACCTTTCCTTCTGCTCTGTGGACCTACTTGCTTTAATTACATTTCTATACCTTTAAGTTTAAAAACATTTTCAAAGTGTAAATTTAAAAACGTGTAAGTAGTTGGGAGATATTTATTTATTTATTTAAATATAAGTTATTGTCAATAGTTTCTGTTTGAAACTATGTTTTCCCCTCCCCTTCCCCCATGGTCTTTTATTAAGTTTCTCAAGTTCCACATATGAGTGAAAACATGATATCTGTCTTTCTCTGATTGACTTATTTCACTTACCTGCAGTTCCATCCCTATTGTTGCAAATGGCAGGATTTCATTCTTTCTCATTGCCAAGTAGTATTCCATTGTATATATAAACCACGTCTTTTTTATCCACTCATCAGTTGATAGACATTTGGGCTCTTTCCATAACTTGGCTATTGTTGAAAGTGCTTCTATAAATTGGGGTACATGTGCCCCTATGAACAGCACTCCTGTATCCTTTGGATAAATTCCTAATAGTGCAATTGCTGGGTCGTAGGGTAGTTCTATTTTTAGTATTTTGAGGAATCTCCACACTGTTTTCCAGAGTGGCTGCAGCAGTTTGCATTCCCACCAACACTGCAAGAGCGTTCCTGTTTCTCCACATCCTCACCAACATCTGTTTCCTGAGTTGTGCATTTTAGCCACTCTGACCATTGTGAGGTGGTATCTCAATGTGGTTTTGATTTGTATTTCCCTGAGGATAAGTGATGTTGAGCATCTTTTCATGTGTCTGTTGGCCATCTGGATGTCCTCTTTGGAAAGTGTCTATTCATGTCTTCTGCCCATTTCTTCGCTGGATTATTTGTTTTTCAGGTGTTGAATTTGATAACTTCTTTATATATTTTGGATGCTAATGCTTTATCTTATATTTCATTTGCAAATATCTTCTAGTTGAGAGATATTTTATAGATATTTTATAACATATACAAATAGTGGTAAATATTGCTGATATGTAAAAGAATGAATTAAGAAAAAAACTAGGTGTTCAAGACTGTTTCTGAAACCTGGTTCTGCCACAGGTATGTTTGGTTTGGGAAAGTCTTTTCAGCTTTCTGTATTTACATTTCTTAACCTAGACAATGAGAGGTTTTGGGAGATGGTATCTCAGGACCCCTCCAGTTCTAGGACTAAGGTGTGTGTGTGTGTGTGTGTGTGTGTGTGTATAATTTCACTTTGGGTTTGAATGTGTTAAGCTGTTTGCTAGAATGTATATAGTTAAACAAACTTCTTAACATCTAGTCAAACATTTGGCAAATTTAAAATTATCTAGAGAAAGAAGACAAATGAAAGGGAACAGCAATGTGACTAATCCCTATCCCCTTAATTTTTGATATATTTTATACTAATATAAAATTATAGAGTTCTCAGGTTCAGGGGGTGGGGGAGTCATGGAATGTACTTCAAAAAGCAAAATGAGGGACACCTGGGTGGCTCAGTCAGTTAAGCGTCTGACTTCAGCTCAAGTTATGACCTCGCAGTTCACGAGTTTGAGCCCCGCAGCAGGCTCTGTGTTGACAGCTCAGAGCCTGGAGACTGCTTCGGATTCTGTGTCTTCTTCTCTCTGACCCTCCCTTGTTTGTTCTCTCTGTCTGTCTGTCTCTCTCTCTCTCTCTCTCTCTCTCAAAAACAAATAAAAGCATTAAAAAAATAATAATTAAAAAAAAAGCAAAACAAAGCTAGGGTCATTCCTTGAATCAGATGCTGGAAAGCAATTTTCTTTCTGAATCATGAGACTGGCTCAATTTCTCACTATTAGTCCTTGCTGGGAATAAATAGCTCTGATTCTTTAAGAAGTAGCTACTAATGATCATATATCATTAGAAGCCTGGTCGAAATATTTTTGGGAGACCAAGTTTTAAATAAACTTTATAAGCCTAAAGACTAATGGAATCAAACATAATAAGTATAAAATGCAACTATGTAGTAAGATTTGTGGACGATTAATCCAGAGATCAATTTTGTGTAATAAATGCCTCCCCTTTCAAAATGATCTCCAGAGTACAACACACCATATTCTCCCTTGATGCTCAACTCAATGTCAGCTTGGAAAGTAGACAATTACTACTAGTCAGAGAAGAAATAGCATGAGTAATACAAATTATGTACTATAGATTTCTCCACATTGATGTTTACAACTTTCTCACTGTATTTAAAATAAAAAGGATAACATCGATTTAAAATTGATTCAGTTTTCCTGAAATTTGGCCCATTTTACATATATGCATTACATCCCATTACTTCTCTATATATTGAAAGAGCAAATCTCCCAAGTCCAAATATTGCACAAATGCATCATGGTCCCTTTGCGTTTTATTTCTCTGGTAATTATCCCCTGTTGTTTCATAAAACTGTGTTTAACTTAAGAAATTTTTATTATCTTTGATCCCAAGGGGTAGGTGAAATACCGGGAAAGGAGTAAAGATAGCTCGTTGAAAGCCTGTGTTGTGTAAGCAAGGAGTTTGTGTCTCTATAAAGGACAAGAAAATATTTGTAGCAGGCAGCTGATATAAGAAAGTTAAATTTAGAATAAAACTTTTATTTTTTCTTGAAATCCCTTCCTGGTTTCGAGTTGAAATTAATGAAATTCAGGCTTCTGGACCATTTGGCCTGGGACCAGAACACACAAAACAACGGCCATAGCATCATTACGAACGTTACAGAGGTTCTGAGGTATCTGAGGTTGGTCCTGAAGAAGCCTTCCAGGGTACGATTTAAAGGGGCAGGATTTATGCCCAGGTGGCTTGGACATTTTTTAAAGAGATGAAAGACAGTAGAAGTATACCTAATAGCAAGAACAAAAGAAGGGCAAGGCTAACACTAGGCAAAACTCTGATGTTGACAAAAATATGAATGGACCCAGCTTAAACCTCTGTGCTATGGTCTAGGAGGCCAATATTTAGTTTATCTCAGACAGTGGCTTGAATGTTAGCAAAGGTAATGTAAGCTATGTTGGCTTTCAATGCCTTCTATATGACTAAAGAGAATTTTTGCTTTAAATTTGATAGTGCATGTAAACGTCATAGATTTCTGCACTACTTTCTTTAATAAATCAATGGGAAACTATTGTTTCTTGTTGTATACAAGATGGGAAGGGGCAGTAACTCGTCTTTGTAGTTCACAGAACTCTAGATCAAGGAAAGCTTTATCTGCTGGAGTGACTAAATAGAAATGGACTGTGTTTTCCTTGAAAAGGGGATGAATGAGTATTTTGCTTGATGAAGGAAGAGAACAAGAATATGGACTGTTTAGAATGTGAGATTGTTCCCACTTATATACGGCTTTCCCTGTGAGACTATTATATATACATCCTTACCCACAGGCACATGACTTGCAGGGCCTTCCTGGGGAGGAGGGGACTCCCTTCCCCCACTGACTTCAGGCTTAGACACATTCAAGCAGAGCTTTAAGAATGTTCATGTGGTTCTTGGTTGTTTTCTCTCTGCTTCAAGAACAGCATGTCCTACATTGGCACTTCTCCTCTGGCCTAGATCTCAGAATAAAAAAGACATGTGGATCAGAGCCACACAGAGCTCAGCAAAATCATAGCAGTTCCGCAGCCAACACATAATATGAGCAAAATATGAAACTTTGTTTTTGTGAGCTGCTGAGAATTTAGGGTTCTTTGTTAGCACAGCTTAGCCCTGTGAAAGCTGACTGATATTGAAAGTCTGTTCAATTGATTGACCAAACTGTAGCCTAAATTCCATCATGATAGCCCTTACTTTGGACCTTTCAACAATGGAGGTGAATGAGGAGAAGGCAATGCCACAAATAGAGTAATTATTGAGGAGAGAAATGGCCTTTTATAGAATAGGAAACCATCCTGTTAATGAGGAATCCATTCTTTGAAGGATCTATATAATAATTCATTCCACCTGCTAATTGCGGTGCCAAATGAGTGAAAGTTCCATTTTAAATACAGATCTTAAGTCTACTCTTGGAATGTACCAGCTTTATCAAGTACTGTGGAATCAGTGATACTACAGGTCCGAAGCTCTTTTGGTGTAAAACTCCTCATGGTGGGCTTTGGGTGCACAGAAAGTTTTAATTTTATTGTGGCACTTCAAGAAAAGAGAAATTATAAAGTGAAGTAATCTGCCTGTCATGATGATGAAGTGTATGATATAATATCCACCTGAGGAGTGCACATTGAGGGACAAAGTTGAATTTTCTGACTACCTTCAACCAATTTACCTGAGCAGTCACCCCTTCTTAAAATTGACATCACAGGGGTGTCTGGGTTGCTCAGTTGGTTGAGGGTTTGACTGAGCCCTGCATCGGGCTCCACAGTGAGTGTGGAGCCTGCTTAGGATTCTCTCTCTCTCTCTCTCTCTCTCTCTGTATCTCTCTCCCTCTGGCTCCCTCTCCCCCACTTGTGTACTCTCTCTCTCTCCATCTCTATAATAAATTAAAATTTTTTAAAAATTAAAAAAAAACAAACCTGATATTGCAGAAGGTGATGCTTTGAGACATAACAGCATGTAAATCATTTGGTAGCCTCAGTTTCTCTTTCCATGTTTTATCCCCTTGGTCCAAGATGGTAACTGCATTTTTTAGGCTTTCCTATGATATAACATTAATATAATTTACTTGTTTGATGTTCACGATATACACTTGACCCTGAGCAGCTAGAGAGAGATGATAAAGCAACATTTCTGCTGCCTCGTGGTAGATTGTGGCATTACAGTGGGTGGTTCTAGGTGGTAGTCTAAGTTTTAACAGAACAATTTGTGAATACCCAGAAAGTTTATCAAGAATATTCCTTTTATAAGGTGTACAATTAACAGTCTAAGATAAAATCCAAAAGAAACTGAGCATAAGATCATCATGAGGATATAATGCTCCTCTTTCCTAGAAATTATCATTTAAAATTAATATTTGAATTAGACAATTCCAGTTTGAGGGAGATTCTTTCCAATATGAAATTTAAGCAAGAAGATAGTGAAATGACAGTCTACTTCACTGAGTTGTTGGTTTGGCCCAGTTCTCCACAATGGGCTAACATTCCTTTCCAACCAAATCAATTCAATGAGTTTTTCTTGAACTCCTTATATGAACTGAGAACTGAACTTTGAAGAATATGTTCCCTATCTTTAAGATATTTGATACTCTTTCTGAATCTGTTAAATCCCCCACATCTACCAAACAAATAGAAAGTTGTTTATGCACTAGGATGCAAATCCTTCTGAGACCAATTTATAAGGATTAAAACCTAGTTAATTTATTAGTATTTTGGTAAAAATATGTAGCCTTGTTTTTCTACCTTGTCTGTAAGACCCCTCTGGTAAACTTCTTCCAGATGAATGGGTCTAGTCCATTAAAAGCTGGAAAACATGTGTGTTCTAAGATTCTGTTCTCTTTGGCTAATGTTTGACCTTTTTGGAGCATCTTAAGTAACAAGGATATAAAAATAACCTGGCATTTACATAGCACCTCTTTCCCCAGCTCAAAGAGCTCATTGTTCTAGGAATTTCCACAGGTGTTCTACTCATCTGTGGGTCCTCCAAAAGGTACATCCCATGCTGTGACCGAATCATATTTATTCCCATCTTTTTAGTTTATCAAGAAAGTACTTATATACTTGTTTCCACCCTCATTTAAAATAACACAATTCTGGGGAACCTGGGTGTCTCAGTCAGTTAAGTGTCCGGCTCTTGATTTCAGCTCAGGTCATGATCCCAGGGTCGATCCCATGATCCACACTGAGCATGGAGCCAGCCTGAGAATCTCTCTTCTCCCTATGCCTCTCTCCCCTGCTTCCACATGCACGCATGCTCTCTCTCTCAAAAAAATTAAAAATTAAAAATTAAAATAACACAATTCTAGTAATCCATTTGCTTCATTTGCATCTCAAACATAAATTAAATATAAGTAAATTATTCAGGATCTATTGACCATTTAGCAGCTATTCTCTCTTGATTTTTAAAATTCTCCTTATAAGCTTCATCTGACAGATATTTTGGTTCCATCATCTTGACTGTTTGTATCTGTTTTTGTTTTATTTGAATTATAATACCCATGTTTTCCCTGTGTGGGAAGTCTAACAGCCTCAGGGTTCAGAAACAGCCCCAAACTTGGATGTGAGTTAGTGGTTGACCATGACTGGTAGCCAAAATAACCGAGAAACGCTCCAAGTACAGAAGACAGAAGGTCCAGTGGGAAAGAAGAGCCTGATGTAAATAGATGAGGTTGTTAAAGCCCAGTGCCAGGAGCATCAAACTGGCAAGTATCCAAAAAGGAGGGGGAAAGGAGAAATAGGAGGCAGTAAGGAAGAAATAAAAACAATAGGGCGAGATGGAACCGTGAATGGCATGAATAATAGATGAACAGTGATGAAGTCAGCCAAGTGCAGACAGACTGTAGCATGAGTGCTCTCAACAAATAAGGCAGTCTGGGGTCCTGAAATGTAGAGACAAAAAACAAACAAAACAGAAACCTGAACAAACTGAAAATCACGATGTTATTGCCCATATGTATAATTAAATACGCAACATAATTGCTTTGCCCTTCTTCATACTTTTCTATAAAACATATATGTGTTGTATCATCCCCACTGAATAAAAAGGGCCTCCAATCACCACATTTACATTGTGACCACTGTAAAATGTGTCGCGCTCACTGGAAGGAAACTTACTCTCCTCCCTTTAGGAGCCAGGAGATACAAGAGAAATCTAGCAGAGATATATCGTTCATAAAGCAATGTGTTTTAAATGTTTTAATTTTTTGTGAATCAAATCCATAACAAGTCATTGTGAAGAAATAATTAAAGCAGTTTTCTAGAAAATTACCTTTTTTAGATAAAAAATCCAGTTATTATCCCTAATATCAACTTAAATTGTTATTATTTTCATTTAGAATGTTTGGTTTGCTTCAGGGGCTTTCAGACCGCCATGTAATCAAGAATGAACTACTATACAAACTGAAGCAGAATAAGCCTATACTTAGATACATAGAGAAAAAGTAGTTACTCTTCCCCAGAAATGCTCTGTTCTTCTTCCAGGCCTCCACCAGCCGGTCTGGGAGACAGGGACAACTGTGATTTGCAAATGATTATTATTTCAATTCCTTCCAATCTCAGCACTTTCCTTTTTGTTTGTAAGCATTCTTTTCTTTTTTTGTTGTTGTGGTAAGAACATTTAACACAAGATCTACCCTCTTAACAGATTTTTAAGTGTGTATAACACAGTGTTGTTATCTGTAGGCACCATGTTGTACAGCAAGTCTCTGGCATTTATTCATCATGCATGACTGATATTTCAGACCCATTGATTAGTAACTTCTCATTCTTCCTCCCCAAGTCCCTGGCAACCACCATTTTATTCTTTGTATCTATGGGTTTTACTGTTTTAGATGCCTCATAGAGGTGAAATCATGCAGTATTTGTCCTCCTGAGGCTGGCTTATTTCACCTAGCATAATGTCCATCTTTGGTATGATGAACTTCTGTGTAAATAATGTCATACTTTGCCCCTCCCCTTCTCTCCAGTGCATCTGGGTGTGGGAAGGGTCTTACTGGGTTCTCATGGTGAGAGGGAGACGTGGTCATTGGTTCTGATTGGTTTGTTCACTGGACAGGTGATGGAGGAATCACCTCCATCCAGTCTTTTGCAATCTTTACCACTGTCATCCTGGAGCCTGAATGCCTAGAGACTTGGCCCAGGTTTAGAAATCCTTGTTTCTTCATTCGTCAGCAAATTTTTACCCCAGGGCACTTCAGCCCACTGGTAGGTACTCTTAGCACCTCCACATCTCATACCTGGGGCACACAGTTATCCAACTTTCTTGCACACCGAGTATGGGCCATGAGTTTCAGAATAGCTGCTGTACTCAATCTTCTGTCATCTGTCACCGCCTTCATGCCATCACCCACCCCCCCTGGCCAGAACGACCCATATAGACTTTCTCCTGAGGGTTTGCAGCCTCCCCTTGGCCCCTGGGACAAGTATGCCATGAACTTGGACTGTCCCATGCTTCTCTGTGTTTCATGAAGCCACTCCTCCACCCCAGATGCTTCAACCAGAAGTTATATATTTGGTGGGGGGATGAGAACCTGGTATATGACCTTATTTCTCTCCCTCTTTCTCCTTTCTCTGCCCTACAATCCCACTAGACTAGAAGGGGTAAGCTTCTAGTTTTTCCTTCATCATATTTTTCCCCACTCCCTCATTAGTGGAAGGACTATGTCCTCTACCTTTAAGGAGTTAACTCTATGATCCATAACATCCAGGCCTAAAGTAGTTTAGAAAATCCTCTTTCCCTACATCAAACCAGGCATGCAAGCAAGCATAGTGTTTTGTTGCAAAATCCTGTTTAGAATAGCAGAAGTTTAATATTAACTATTTCTTTTTAGATTCCTTCTGAATAATCCTCATTCAGATCCCCATTTTAGGCAGATAACTCTATCAGATTTGTAAGGGAGATGCTAATTTTCACAGAAATACAAAAGAGAAAAATACATTAATTTGGAAAAAGAGTTACCTATAAATATTAAATATTGTAGTAGTATACTACAGAAATTAAAGTTAGAACTAAAGAAGTTTGGAGTTCAGTTTCAAAGCTGGGAATTAGCAATGGTGTTTGAGTAATACCAAAGTGGAAAGGCTTCTTGAGCAGGAGAGATTGCAAATGCTCTGGAAAATCAGTCCACTGCACTTAATTTCAGGCTCCTCCTGTGCCATGTTCTCTGGGTCCTCTAGCTTCCTCTTGTCTCCCTAACACAGAATCCCCGGACTATTTCTTTGGTGGGATGATTCTTTCTTTCTGACACATTCAAGACTTTTCTAATTTTTCCATAAAATATGTGTAAAATCTCACCTTTAATCAAATACTTACAAAAGTAGTTTCTGGATGGCCATATATTTGATATGTTAGAATATTTTGCCAAATTGACAAGTATAATAAGATTGGCTATTTGTTCCTAACTGCTGTGGACAGCATGGGGAAAGAAAAAGATGCAAATTCCCACCTCTGGCACCACATAATGACCTGAAAGCTTCTACGTCTTCCTTGAAGGAAATATTTACCTCTTGTAGCCATAGGATTTGGATTTATGAAAACCTAACCCAGAATCTCATGCAGCGAGTGAGTTGCATTACAACTCACTGAATTACAATGCAAATTGAATTCCCAACTTTACAAGGTATTAAAGTAAAGGCATTGATTAGGAAGGAATGGAGTCTTGAAAATTGAAATGGGGCATATGAGTAGATACTGATAAAGCTGGGGACACTGAGTCTTCTTGATTTGTAGAAACGGCCCTTTCACCCCCAACTGAGATTAATCCAGTTTTGCCTGATGAAATTGCAATGGCCTCCTCTGAAGGAATTTCCTTGAAAGACATAACTGGTTCACCTCAAAACATGCCTATACCACTCCTCTTTGTTTCTAGACCCATAGCTAGACTCAAGTTCTAGCAGGGCTCCCAAAAAGGGTGACTTATGACATGTGTTACATTCCAAAAGACGACACAATTTTTCTAGTTTATACAGACAAGAATATGGGGAATATGTGTATTAATTAATATTAAAGTGTGAGATAATGGTGACAGGAATATAAAGTTGGGTCAGGGTGAATTTATTAGGCCTTCTAAACAGCCATTCTGGATTCACTATTGTAACTTGAGGACTTAGAAAGGGCTCTGTCTTTTTGATTGACTGAAACATGGACCCAAAGGTGGCCTACACTAAATGAAGTTGAATACTGGAACTTCCTTGATGTACTAGAGAAAAATATATCTAAAGGCTTAGGGAGATTGGAATGTTGAAGTTGATTTATCAGCTAACCGCCCCCCCCCCCACCCGGCCAAGGGGCCAGAGGACATAACTCTCACTATGACTATGAAAAATCCATTTGTGAGGGGAGCCTCAGCATCCTAGAAGAACTCTGTGGTCACTTTTTTCTGTAGTTCAAAACTGTAAGGTGAACTGCTATCACTGACCTAGGATCCTTAAATGTCAGAGAGATCATTGGATTCCAGGTGGCAAGAGCCACTGGTGGAAATTAATCACCAAAACAACTTGCCAGTGGTTATCATAGTGAACATCAGCGACAAAGCAGCAATCATAACATCCTGACTCACAGGCTACTTGATCATAGTTTCCCTAAGAGAAATAGGTGGGCAGTCTACTAAATTCTTCCTTGATTTGCATATGTGGGGAAGTTTTAGGTCAAGTGATAGAAGTCTAACATGAATCATCAAAACAGAGAGTCATGGCCCCTGAGTCAGTTCCCAGACTTGAGCCAGCTCACATACCCGGAAGCCCTGGTATGAAGAGGACACCAGGTCCTTGGAGAAGGGCCCCCTATACAGCCAAAAATTGATACTATTAATCTTTCTCCTGGCCTTCTGCAAAAAGGGGAAAGAGCCTTTCACAAGGGTGACTATGCATTGGGGAAAAGGAAATAATCAGACTTTCAGAGATGACTGTACACTAGACACAAATTCCAGGAAATACAAAATGTCGTTGTGGTTTAAAAGAGTAGTGGCCTATGGAAATCAAGTGATCAATGGAGTATTAGTTCAGGTATATCTCAGGGTTAGTCTCTGAGCTTATCCTGTAGATATTTCTGCCATTCCAAAATGCATTATTAGAAATATTATTAGAAATAGTCGGCAATTGGCAGAATCTCCGTATTGTTTCTATGACCCATAGACCATGGTGGCAAAAGCCAAGGCCAAGTGGAAGCCACTAGAATTGTGTCTACTTTGAAATATAGTAACCCCAAATCAATACTGCATTTCTGGAAGTATTGCAGGGATTAGCAGCAACATCAAAAACGTGAAGAAAGCAGAATCAATGATTTCCACCACATCCCCAGTCAACTCACTTATTTAGTCTGTGAAGAAAACAGTTCTTAGAGAATATCAGTGGATTTTCATAAACTTTACCAGGTGGTGACTTCAATGGCAGCTGCTATTCCAAATGTGGTTTCCTCATTTGAGCAAATTAACACATCCCCTGGTACCTGGTGTGTAGCCATTGATCTGGAAAAAGCTTTTCTCCCTACCAATTAGTAAAGACCATTGGAAGCAGTTTGCTTTTTGCTGGCAAAACCAGAAACACACCTTCACTGTCTTACTTCAGGGGTTTATCAATCCTCCAGCCGTATGTCATAATTTAGTCCACAAGGACCTTGATTGCCTCTCTTTTCCACAAGATTTCACAATGGTCCATTACAATGATGATACAATGCTAACTGGAACTACTGAGCAAGAATTCTAGACTTATTGGTAAGACATTTGCATGTCACAGGGTGAGAGATCAATCTGACAAAAATTCAGAAGATTTCCAGCTCGGTGAAATTTCTGAGGGTCCAGGAATGAGGGGTTTCCCGAGATATCACTTTTAAGGTGAAGGATAAATTGTTACATCGAATCCCTGCTATAACCGGAAGAGAAGCAGAATGCCTAGTGGGTCTCTGGAGTTTCAAGGCAGCATATTCCTCATCTGGGTGTGCTGCTCTGGCCCATTCACCAAATAAGTAGAAAAGCTTCCAGTTCTGAGTGGAGCCCAGAACAAGAGAAGGTTCTGCAACAAGCCTACGCTGTTTGCAGGCTGCTCCGCCACTTTCAGGAATGAATGGGTCCAGCAGACCCACCGGTGCTTGTCAGTGGCAGATAAAGATACTGCTCGGAGCCTTTGGCAGCCTCTATAGGCCAATCATACTCCAGACCCCAAGGATCTTAGAGCAACCATCCTCTGCAGATAATTACTTTCCACTTGAGAATCAGCTTTTGGCTTGTTGTTGGGTCTTAGCAAAGACTGAATGCTTAACTATGAGCTGCCAAGTTGCCATGTGACCTGAGTAGCCCATCATGAACTGAGTGTTATCTGACCTGCCAAGCCAGAGTGAGTGTGATTAGCAGACTCCGTCATCAAATGGAAGTGGTTTATATGAGATCAGGCTCGAGCAGGTCCTGAAGGCACAAGAAAGTTACATAAGGAACTAGTCCAGATGCCCGTGGTTCCCACTCCTGCTACATGACCTTCATGAAGAGTTTTCTGTGTCAGTCCCAGGGAGCAAAGTCCATACCAACCCATAACCAGGGCCAAAACAGAGGAGAGAATTAACAGTTGAAGCCAAATGGATCAGAGACCGAGGATGATCTATTCTTGAAAGGGTTCTATATCTGTCCAGGTCCAGTCAAAAAACAGAAGGCACACTAGTGATTTTGACTGGGAAAATTATCAACTAGTAACAAGGGATCAACTTCAAAGAAGGCCCAAAGAACTACGAATAATACAGAAATAGCAGGCGCCGAGTGCAGCCACTACCCTTAGGGCTGAGAGAAGTGCCCAAGTGCTAACAAACTTGGAAAAGGCTCCACTCCGCAGCTGAGACTCATGTCTTTGGAGAGGATGTTTCTGTGCATGTGTAGCCCACTGCCTGGTGAAGTTTGCTGAGATGTCACAAGCCACGACTGGTGGGACAAAATGGCCCTTAGGATGGGAGATAGGCTGATGGAATGAATGTCTTGCTGGGTGGTGATGGAAATCACCAGAGGGTGTGCACCCCTGGGTCTCACATACCCGCCATTGTCATGCCCTAGAAGCAAGAAGAGAACAGCACCAGAAAGAGGAAGAAAAGCGCCTTCCTCTTTCAGTGTCTCTCCCGTGCTCTCTAACGTCAAGCCCTAACACCGCACCTGCTGATGAAGGAGAAATGTTCTAGGGTGCGTCTCCAGTAGCACAAGGCAGAGCAAAGAAGAGTGGATTTGGAACTGAAACATTAATAACTGGCATAGTTTCAAAGTACACAAAATGGAGATACAGGTTTAGAGAATGTCCTCGTTCCACCAACGTGATTTTCAATGTCATGTTCTTGATCTCCAACAAGAAAATATTGGGACTAACTAATGGACATAATGGCTTTTGCAATTAATCTGCTCCTAACTGTGTAATTGCAAGTTTGCTAAGTCTGCCCTCCCTAAGCCAGTTCTTGAAAAAAGATGTAATAGGCCAGTTCCCCTTTACTCTCAGCATGTTGGTCTAAAACCTAATGAGATAGACATCTGCAGCAGTTCTTTGTTAGGGCTTCATGCCCATTACTAGTAACTTCCCACAGCATCAGCTGGAACTGAACAAGGGAGATTTGCAAAAAACATTTGCTACAGAAGCATATAAACCCAATTTGAATATCTTAAAATTTAATTGCTTCTATGAATTATATGACTGAATTCACCAACTAATTCAGTCAAAAGAGTCAAACTGGTTGCTTCTGCAAGTCAAATTAATTTCCTAACCATAGAATCATGTACTAGATTCATCGTGAGACACTAGAAAGCTTTTTCCAGGGAAACTTTTAAGAATAGGATTTTATCAACCAGGGTCTCAGAGGACTTAATTTAGGTTTAATCGCTCTTTTTTTATCTTCCTACTGACGAAATGTGGCGAGTCTATGACTAATTGGGTTGCACGCAGAAATCCAGCCACGTGACGAGAACAAGCCTTGAAGTAGGCCGAGTACGGGAGAGTTCCCATGTGTTCCCTCCAGGGATGGCATAGTTTTCTTCTCTGGCCTGTAAGCTCATGTTTCTGGAACTGAACTAGTAAACCTACTGTGGACTCAGCTTGGCACTCAGTGTTGAGGGAGGTTTCTACAGAAGAAATAGTCTAGCCATGACATAAACCTGTGAGAAGGCTGCAGAGAACTAAGAAGGGGTTTCAGCTGTGTGGCACAAACCTGAACTCCAAGAGGTACTCAGAGACGGAGACGATCTGTGTGTGCACGAATGCCCTGGGCAGGGTTCGCGAAGAAGATCGCACTGGCTTTAGCTGACACTTTGTTGTGGCGGAGTGGCACTTGTGGGGTGCTAAGAGTGGAAAGATTGAAGTGGCTAATGATATAAATCCTAGGTCCCAGTTCTAGCTCATCTACTCACTGGATCTGTGACTTGAGGCGAAATACTCAACCTTGTTCTGCCTATGCCTGAAGGGCTAACAGATGATTTGCCCACCCACAATGAGACTATGTAAACGGTGAAATTCCATCAGCATTTATTATTCTTGAGAAGGCACATTTAACAAGACTCTGTGATTAATCAGAATATCTTTTCCTGGCCATACCTACTTACAGTCACCTTTGAAAAAAAATTGCATTTAAATAAATTTGAAAGGAAAATCGCCTTCAGCTGCATAACTCACTGAGAATAAAGACAATAGGAAATGAAACAACATCCCAGAGTCACACACTTATATTTGTTTGTTCTTTATTTTAACCTAAAGAATACAGTCATTTTTTTTAAGCTGCAATAAACCATGCCAAGTGCCCAGGTTCTACGGCATATGACAGCTGAGAGTCCAGGATGGGTTGAAGGCTCTATTTTTAGTTTTTAGTCAAAGGATGAAAATCAGACTTTCCTGTGGGAATCATCTACACTGAGTCATGCAACACCATCAGGCCAGAATAAAATAGCTCTATAACCCAAAGCGTTCATTACCTATGAAAGAAAAAAACAGAAGCAGCTTTAGAGATGCCTCTCACTGTTACCTTAGAGCTTTTGTAACATTCTCTGAGATAAACATGTTGCCCTCAGTCAGTGAAAATGGGCCAAGCAGCAGACCTTCATGTTCAATTGGAAAAAGGAAAATTAAATTAAAAATTTAGTGTGAATTAGAAATTCAAGATTATTTCAATCTAAGGCAAGGAAGAAAGCAACTGGTCACTCTAAATAGTATTCAGTAAATTGTTTGACTGATAATGCTTAAGCTTAGCCCAGCTGCCCAACCTGGGAGTCTGTTTCTCTTTTCCAGGGTCAAACACACAATATTTGGTTACTTCAAGAATGTGCTGGGTGCGGGGCTCCTGGGTGGCTCAGTCAGTTAAGCGTCTGACTTCAGCATGGGTCATGATCTCAGGGTTGGTGGGCTTGAGCCCCGCTTCAGGCTCTGTGAGGACAGCTCAGAGCCTGAGCCTGCTTCAGATTCTGTGTCTCCCTCTCTCTCTGCCTTCCCTGCCTTGCACTCTTTCTCTGTCTCTCAAAAATAAATAAACATTAAAAAAAAAAAGAATGTGCAGGATGTGGACACAAAAATAGTGTTCAATATTGTCTAGGCATTATGAGCTCATGCTCTGAAATGCAGATGTCATCTGGGGTTTTTTTTAATGTTTATTTATTTTTGAGAGGGGGAAGGGGCAGAGAGAGAGGGAGACAAAGGATGAGAAGCAAGCTCTGTGCTAACAGCAGTGAACCCAATGTGGGGTTCAAACTCACAAACCATGAGGCTATGACCTAAGCCAAAGTCAGGTGCTCAACTGACTGAGCTACCAAGGTCCTATGGTTTAAACACCTTCATTTTTGAAGTACCTGACACCTATAGAATTTTAACAACTTTCCTGGTTTACTAACAAGTTAGTGAAAGAGCAGAATCTGGAACCCACAGAACAGAAAGGCTTAATGACTATAATTGCTTAAAGTCCTGGTTTTCAACAGGGGAAAGAGCAGATTCCAAGAACTATAGACTAATGTAGTGGAGGAATCATAAATTCATAACCAGAGGGAACCATATAAATCATTTACTCTGACCCACTTATTTTAGAGAAGAAATGGGATAAGACAAAGTAAGGTGCTGGCCTAGCAACATTCAACTGGTTAGTGACAGAGCCTGGCCCTAGAACCTGTGTCTCTTGATCTTTGCCTGGGGAATCTTTCCACCTCACTAGCATTGAGATTCTTCTCAGACAAAATTCTAGAATTGATTATTAAACAGATGGCTTGGGAGCATTAAAAAAAAAAAAAAAGCGATCGTTAGCAGCCAGCATGGGTTCAGTTAGAACAAGTTAAGTCATGCCAGGCTAACCTCATCTCCTTTTTGATGCAGTTGCAAACAAGTGTATACATTATCAAAGTAAGCTAAATTGGAGGGGAGGGGTGTGCTCCAGCAGAATTGAGGTGAGCTATATTTACCCAGCTTCAGGCTATAGCCAACCTAGCTTGGTCTGTATATTTCCTTTCCTTGTTTTCCTGGCCTATGCTTTTTTCAGAACTCAATAATCTTCCATTTCCGCTCACTGGAGTCAACCAGCAAGAATCCACATTCCTTCTTTTATTACAAAAGCTGTACAAAGGTGGGATCCTTTACCTTTTCCACATTGGAGATACAAGATTCATATAAATTGTGGAATTTGGGTTCTTGTGAATGCTAACTATTGTGGAGAAGACACACAAACATAATATCCTTAGTGCAGGAAGACATGGGGAGCTTTAGATTCACCTGGTGATTTTTCTAGTGTGGTTGGGCATGTACTATGCATCTCCAAATGTCAAGAGCCCCAGAAGGAAGGGAGATACCATTATCAGGAGACACATAAAGAGATGAACATCTCTCAATTTGTGATAAAATCAAATTATCATGCTCTCCTATGGATCATCATAGCATGTGTGGTTATGGAGATAAAGAGGTAAAGAACTTTGAGGGGATTTTGGAAAATCTGCAATGAGAGAAGAGGTGTTAATCCATATAAATCTTTGTCAAATCCTTACCTTGGGCTTAGCTTACTCAATAACATTGCCCACTACCCCATGTCCGAGGACAACATGAGGTCACCAAAGTTTCCTAGACTGGGGAGGTTCACCCAGGAATGTTAATAGGATGGGATATATAGTGTACCTTAATTGCCAAAGACTTCGGTGGTGTCCCCATCAAACATTGCAGCCAGATTATAGGACACAGCCCACGTTAATTGATGGTTCTAGAGTTCTCTAGAAGTCAACTACTGTCCTCTGTTCTTGGCTCTTTAGTGTTTACTCAAGGACCTGGATGAAAGAATATGTTACTTGTTGACCAAGGTAATAGCCAGAAGTTGAGGGTTACCTTAACTTTCTAACAATTCTGTGCAAAGATGGTGTCCCCCCAGGAAAGAGTAAGTTCCCACTACTGAGGTGGTAAGGCTGGAAGAAGCATGGTGGCAATACAGCCAAGATGTAATGCATCTGTGAGGCTAGGGGCCTAAATATCTTTAAGAATTCTTTCCATTCTGTGATTCAGGTATTCTAAAATGAAGGTCCATGAAAACGTCTGAGATGCAAATGCATACCACTTATTAATGGTTAGAGAAAGTAGTATTTGCTTCCTTTTTTATCACCCTTTTTCAGTTTTGTCCAAGGTGACACATGCCATATGTACACAATCTGCTCAAGACCTGGATGAATAACTCAGAGGAGACCAGCAGACAATGGGGAGCCTCTAGGTTAAGAGAGTGAGAATGAGTCACAAATGGATGTAAAAACTATATTTGCAACACAATGTTTGGATAAAAAAAATATATATCCCAGAGGAAAAATGACCTGTTTACTCTGTAATATCCTAGTGCAGAGGAAATATTACTTAAGGGCAGAAAATGGACCTAAAACATGTTTCCATTTTAAATCAAAGAACTCATGATGAGTTGTTTTATGATCATTTTTAAATAAAAATACAGACAAATACATAGCAAGGTGAGCCCTCACCTCTCTCCAAAGAACCCAAGGGTGCATGGTTCCTTGGAAGCTGATAAGCATGCATCTTTATCAGTTGTCAAGTAGTCAAAACCCATCCCGCCAGAATCAATCTCAGCCATTAGGAAACTACTCAACATCAGCAACATCCTCCCTCTTTTCCTAACCATTGTAGCTAAAATAATGCAAGCAAACAAAAATAGAAGAAATGTCCCTATAATTTAGGATCTCCCGAGTTAGTGACAGAGGAATGTCTATAAAACACAGATTGGCTTAAATTATGGCAGGAGTGGTGGACAAAGAGTGGTAAAACTAGGCTCATTCCAGGTTCCATGCTTCCATAGCTATAGAACCTAATCCGGCCTTCACATTCTCCATAAATCCTCATTTTTAGAGGGCAGGATTCTTGGAGATGAACTACTCCATGAACTATCCTTTGGGATTTAGCTAGATCCCAAAGGATAAGAAGAATTCAGCCACCTGAAGAGGTTTTCAGACAGATGCATCGGGTGCAAGTGTCCTCAGGAGGGCAGTTTGGGTTGTGCTTGAGGAACTTACAAAGGCTGCTGTGGTCATGAGATAGGAGGGAGCTGTATGAGTTGGAAGTGTTGGGAGAGGCCAGATCACATAGGGCCTTTGTGCATTTAGGTTTTTTTATAAGCACCGTGGAAAACAATAAAGGATGTTAAGCAGGGCAGAGACATGTCATGAGTTATGACGTTTAAAGCTTACTCAAGCTCTTCTATGAAGAATAGGTCACAACAGAATCAAGAGTGTAATAAGTAGGAACACCAGCCTGGTGGCAACTATAGTTGTATAAGCAAGAATAACAAAAGTTTCAAATAGAAGTGTAGTGGGGAGAAGCGGAAATTGAGAGATCGTTAGGAGGTAGCAGCTAATGACTGAGACGTTATTGTATAGATAATACAAAAGTAGGTTTTCAAAAGTCTGAATGAACAAATGCAAAGCATTGCTATTAATATGGCAACACAGACCAAAATGTGTGGTTCAGGCTATAAAAGGGTACTCTTGGTAAACATGGTTACTAAATTTATTCCTGAGCATAAGGAAGAAAGTGTTGCATATATACATTTACTCACCAGGCAACTGAAGAGCTCCGATGGGTACTTTCAGCAGGCAGGGCAAAAAATTATCAGCAATAATTACTACTTCAATTATTTCCCACTATAATTCCCCCACTATGATCAAGTTACAGCTGCTCCTTTTGAGGTAGGTCTGTCCTTACATACTTGGGCAACATCTTGGAGTTACCAGTTCTGTGCAGATCCCATGACTGTTTCCATGATTGTTTTCCAAGAAGGGTATTCCCACTCCCTACCCATAGATTCATCTGGGACATCCTTGATAGCCTACTACTTTTACAGGACATTGAGACTTGGCAAAAGATGCACCTGCAAAGGCAAAAATAGCCGTGCAATTGTGGAAGCCCCAAATAAAACCATTTACATGATGTCATGTAGAAAAATGAAGTGGTTTATTATCTGAACTTTTTATCTTTGACTATAAGGATGAGCCATATTTAGACATAGCCCAAATGACTGCTCCATAAAGAGCTTAGGGTTACCCTGATTCTGGAAGATGCTATATAAAAAGCTCAGTTCTATTTCCAAGGCTGCTATAGAACAAAAATAAATCATAAGAAGCCTGTACATTCACTTATACATACATACTGTACCTTCTCTAACTGAAAATATTCACACAACAGATTGAATTCAATATGCTTTCCCTGAAGATGTTATTCTGAAAAACAGAAGTGCCATTACCTAAAATAAAAAAAAGATAAGAACATTAATTGCACAGTGTTTCCATTGCCTCCACACTCTCTCCGCTGATGATGCTCTTAACCTCTCCAAACACAAGATGATCCAAATCAGGATCTGAGTTTAATTAGAAAGTACATGATCGGATCCCAATATTTTGAGCAGCTTGCATTCACAAGTCAGAAATTAACAACTGTGGTCCAGGGAATGTGTCTTTAGGAAATGTTCCCAGTCCACTTGGGATCAGTATTGGTTTTCTAGATATTGCAAAGCAGAAAATAGATACCAGTATACAGTGGGCAATGTGGGATTCCTTTGAAATTACACAGGTACTTTTTTTTCCCTGTTAAAGAAAGGCTATTTTAAATGATATCACTCATAGTAAGGATATCTTCAATTGCAGCATTAGCAATTGTTCTAGTCCCTTTTGAAAATAATTAAGCAATATGAATCAAAAGCAATAAAAAAGATGTATACCTTTTATATAGGCTTATCCTCAACTTATGAAACAGTAGCCTAATAAAACATTACAAAATATGGGAAAAAATCACATGCACAAAGTATTTCTGATCTTTAATAGTAAAAAATTGGGGGCGAAACTATATAATAGTTTGAGGAAACTATATAATAGTATGAGGAAAAAAACCTATATATCTAACAATAGGGAAATGATTAATTCAGTTATGGTACATCCACTTAATCTAACATAAGATCTTTTCAAAACTAGGGTTATAAAGGCTATATATGAATAGTGCTTCTAATATTAAATAATGAGTTAAGCTCTAAAGTTATTTGACTTCAGTAATATAAGAAGGAAATGTCCATATTGGTAAGGCCAACTACCTAAAACTGGATTAGGGTTTTGCTTGGGAATCAGCTGAATCGAGTTGTTAAAAGATAAACCGAGTCGCATTAAAAGTTTTAAGAGTTTATGTGAGCATTTATCAATTGTAATCCGGCAAGCTGAACAGGAAGTGGTAAGAGGCACTGCACCCACCCCACCGGCAAGAGCCAGACTTGGAGAAAGTGCAGAAGCCAAGAGAGGAAACGATTTTACTGGCTACGGTTAAGTCTAGTTGGTTGCTGTGATCGGTCATCCTTAGTGTTTTCATCTTGTCACCCTGAGACATTTGCAGGCTTAGATGTGGGTTTTCCCCACATCTACGGTCACCACAGCATGAGAGCCACATGAACCTAACGGTGTTCTTGTTCAGTATGACAGAGTAGACACCAGGCTCCAATCCTCACCTTCTATGCATTCTGCATGGGTTATAAAGTAGCACGGAAGCTTGGCCCTAGCTGAAAGGCTGTTCTGTGTGTTCCTCCGGACCCCATCTCCGTTGTGGGCCCTCTAAGAAAGGCGTCGTACTAGATGCAGTGACTCCTCGTGAAGACAACCAAAGCGAAGGGCTATTAGGGCTGACACCTGCTGCAGTGTCATATCTGCACTGTAATACATACAATACATATTGTATACATACATATACAATACCTCTATTGTATGAAAATCCCCAGAAATAGAAACCACCACCACAACAACAAAAACACTAAGAATGCATTAATATCCAGGTGGAAAATGTTACTCATCAGTCCTTTGTGGTTATCACACATGATCTCTTATGACTGATTTATTTTCTTCTCCAGGTTCATCAGTTAATAGTCATGACCTATTGCTATGCTTGGACAGTGACGTTGCAATGATTTCCCTCTGAAATAGACTTCCTTCCATGCCACTGCTCTCCCCAGTGTATCCTTGTTCTGCGGCGAACATGTCATTGTTAGGCAGAGACAAGCATTGGTCTCAGAGCTCTCTGTCTCTGAATCCCTGGCTTATGTCTGTCCAACCCTCTGAGAAGTATGATTTGTAAGTAAAAGCCACCCTGGGGCTCACGTAGATTCACAATTTATCTCTACAGTTTTCATGTTATCTTGTTATCCTGGTGTTGCCTTGAGGCTCTTGAAAATAACACTTGAAAAGATTCACATTTCTCACATCTAAAGGACGTTTGTGATTCCTTTTTTTATACCCCACCTTATTTGAAAAAGGAGTGGTGGAAGCTTGGAATAATACAACAGATTTAAAGAAAGACACGAAGATAAAGAGAAAACAATGGTAGAAAAATAAGTGGCTGCCTGGGTAACGATAGCACCCAGGATACATTCTTAACATCCCCCAAAACAGAGCTTTACATTTGATTTATAGCTCTCCAGCTTCCACAGTAAGCATGGAGAAATAATTATTATCATTAACATATATTCTTTATAGTTACTCTGGGGAAGTTTTTCAAAAGTGTCCATCGATGGATGAATAGGTAAAGAAAATAAGGTACACACACACACACACACACACTATAAATATTACTCGGCCTTATAAAGAAAGGAAATTCTGCCATTTGCAACCACATAGATGAGCCTGGAAGATGTTCTGCTGAGTGAAATGAGCCAGTCACAGAAGGACAAATACTGCATGATGCCATTTATATGAGGTATCTAAAATAGTCCAATTCATAGAAGCAGAAAAGACAATAGTGCTTGCCAGGGGCTGAGGGAGTAGGAAACACACAGTTGTTGTTTAAGGGGGATAAGTTTCAGTTACACGAGATGAATGAGTTCTAGACATCTGCTGTACAATATAGTACCTGTAGTCAACAATACAGTATTGTGCGCTTCAAAATTTCTTAAGACGGTAGATCTCAGATTATATTCCTACCACCAAAACGGGAGAGACCCAGGAAACTTTGGGAGATGTTGGATCTGTTATCTTCATTGTGTTGAAGGAATCACAGGCATCTGCATATGTCCAAACTCATCAAATTGTATCTATTAGATATGTGCCGTTCTTTGTATACAGATTATACCTCAATAAAGCTATTGAAAGCAAGTACACATAACCACATTTAACCATTTTTTCCAATATTATGAAACAATAAGTCTGCTGCACAGAAATCCATAATCAGAACAAAACATAATCATGGATTGTTAATAGGGTAATGAGTCTAACACAGAGAATATAGATGACCCACATAATCTATGTTCATTTCTGTCAAAATGTTCTGCTTTTAAGCATAATACATTGTTAAAAGAAAAAATAAATAAAGGGGCTTTGAGGAATACGGCTATCTTTCCATCATTCATATTTGATTACTCATAGTGTTGTCTATTTGAAGGTGGATAAAGGAAAATTTTCCTCGCAAACCAATGTGGTCAATAGCATTGATTAATGTGCAATAAGCCCTCCTTAGGTGACCTCAGGACATTAGCTCCGGTAGTATGTATGACAACGTTGGACGATAAAGTTACTGGGGTTCAAGGTGGATAACATCTCTGCTTCGTATGTTTTCACAGTACCCTTCAAAATATGGGAACAGTGAGTTAAAACAATCTTATTTGGGGAAGTGGGTGTGATCAGGAGGCATTATGCAGCTTTTATGCTGACTCATCAGCTCACAATGAGATAAGCTTGCATGAGAGCACCCAAGAAGCAGTCAACATTCATTAGATACATCTTCACACTATAAATTTTTAAGGTAAAATGAGACTTTCATATAGTAAGGTTGCAACTGGTAAATGACACGCCCAAGTTCCACGTACACTTGTCTGCAGGTGATGATTGCCTGGCTGGTTATTTTTAAGTCGTAGATGTTTTTCGACTATTTGCTTGCTCTACAACTTTGCTGAGGTGCAATTGATGTAAATAAACTGTCCATACTGAAATTGTACTATCTGATGAGTTTTGACATAATAAACTCCCATGAAACCATCACTATCGTCAAGTTAATGAACCTGTCAATCACCCTTAAAAGTTTTGCTCATGTCTTTCACACTCTTTTAGCATAAATCGTTTTGTGTCTGCCTGTTTCCACTACATGGCAAAGAATATACTTTTTAAAAAAATCAATTCCATTGTGATGTGATGGATATTTATCATCTTCTCTTTTACCCACAATTGATGATTGTCACTTTTTATAGGGCCAGTCTGCCATCATTCCATATGATGGCTTGGACCAGTCTACCATCATTCCATATGGGGGTCATAGAGTTGAACATATGCCAGGGACTGGGGAAGTCCTCAATAAAAGAAAAGAAAGGAAGAACAAAGGGATAGAAAGGAAGAGAGAATTTAAGGGAAAGAGAGCAATATTAAGAGTGAGAGAAAAAAGACACCCAGTCAACACTGCAGTGGGGCCTTTGGCTAACAACATATGGAGAGTGACTTTGGTGGCAAAGAAACGAGAAGGTCTTGAAGTGGGTACCCTTGAAGTGTGCGACGCCATGGCCTGGTAAAGAGCATGAGATGGGGAGATAGATGGCTGAGCTGGAAGAAAATTCCTCTACCACCTCTACCCATAAACCAGGGCTAGAGGCAGAGAAAAACTCCCTGCTCAGGAAAAAGGAGCTTCTTTTGTCAAATTAAATGAGCCTGAACCTGCAGGGCTGAAGTGGCCGATGAATATTGTTAATTGGTGCTGTTTCTTGAGTGCAGGAAAGACTTCCCAATCAGCCTAGCAATCCCTCTGCCACACAAACAACAATGTATTAATAAAAATGAAGTTTCAGAATCCTTGTCAATGATGAGCTCATAATCCTGTGCCCTTCACTTCCCCGGGAATGGTAACCCTACCTGAAAGTTGCCACGACATCCTCTCTCCAGGCCATTCCTTATACACAAGAGTAATTCAAACAGTGATTTTTTTTTTCCCCGTAGGAATTTCTGCATTTAGATGTCAAACAAGCTGTTCTAATGGCCTAATTGTGATTCTCCCTTCATCAACAGACTTTTCAAGGAGTTTCTGATTGAAAGTAACCAGGCAACTCTGCTCGATGCTTCTTATTCTGAAAAGCAAGGGGAGGAAAGAAAACAGAGAACCATTCCCCCTTTTAAGAAATATCACTTTTATTTATTTTACAGTTTAAGGAACTTGACGTATATTTCCACATAACCACAACCACATTACATTTTTGTGTGTGTGGCTTACTTTTTATATTTGAGACAGAGACAGAGAGCGAGTAGGGGAGGGGCAGAGAGACAGAGACAGAATCTGAAGTAGGCTCCAGGCCCCAGGCTCCGAGCTGTCAGCACAGAGCCCAATGCAGGGCTCGAACTCACATACTGTGAGATCATGACCTGAGACGAAGTCGGACACTTAACCGACTGAGCCACCCAGACCGCCCCCCCCACAACCACATTAAGATATGGAACATCTATGTCATTATAAAAACTCCATTGTTCCCTTTGCAGTAACCCCTCCCCCAAATCCTGGTCTTAGACAACCACTGATTTGTCTTCTATCACTATAGATTAGTGTTGCCTTTTCTAGAATTTCATATAAATGAAGTAACACCATGACTTTTTTAAAACTCAGCCGAATGTTTTTGAAATTCAATCCATACCTCACGTCATCAGCAATCCATTCCTTTTCATTGCTTCATGGCGTTCTATCATATGCATCTACCTCAATGTGTTTACTTATGGACATTTGGGTTATTTTCTGTCTTAGGCTTTAATGAATAAAGCTACCATGAATATTAGCATCCAGAGATATTTGTGGACATATGTTCTCATTTTTCTTGGGTAAGTGCTTAAGAATGGAATTGCTGTCTCATATAGGGAGTGTATTTTCAACTGAAAAGAAACCGCCAACTGTTTCCAAGCTAGCTGTTTTGTGCTTACTCCATAATTGCAAAGATTTTCTCCTGTTTGTCACTAGATGTTTTATAGTTTCAGGTTTTAAACTTAGGTCTAACTGCAATCTTGAGTAAATTTTTGCATATGACATGAGAAACAGAGTTTAAGGTTCTTTTTATTTAATATATGTTTATTCAGGTATCCAACACCTATTTGTTGGAAAGACTATCCTAATGGATTATCTTGCCACCTTTATAAGCAATCAATTGCCTATACATTTGTGCTATATATCTAGACTCTTTATGCTAGTCCATTGATCTATATATCTATCTGCATGCAAATAATACATTATGCTGATTTGTTATTTGTTAGAAAGTCTTGAAATCAGATAGTTATAAGTCTTGCAACTTGATTCTTTTTTCCCCCTTAAAACTATTTTGACTATTCTCTGCCCTTAGCATTGGATTCCACATAAATTTTAGAATCAACTTGCCAATTTCCACAAAAAAATCCCGTTCAGATTCTGATTAACATAGCATTCAATTTATAGAACAATTTGGGTACAACTGACATTATTTTATATTTTACTTTATTTATTTTATTTTATTGTGGTAAGAATTCTTAACATGAGATCTACCCTCTTAACAAAATGTTACGCATACAATGCAGTACTGTTAACTGTAGACACAATAATTGATTCATTGCCACAAGAATTGATATCTTAACATATTGACTTTCCAATCTTTTTTTTTTTTTTTTTTTTTTTTTTTTTTTTTAATTTTTTTTTTTCAACGTTTTATTTATTTTGGGGACAGAGAGAGACAGAGCATGAACGGGGGAGGGGCAGAGAGAGAGGGAGACACAGAATCGGAAACAGGCTCCAGGCTCCGAGCCATCAGCCCAGAGCCCGACGCGGGGCTCGAACTCCCGGACCGCGAGATCGTGACCTGGCTGAAGTCGGACGCTTAACCGACTGCGCCACCCAGGCGCCCCGTGACTTTCCAATCTTTAAGCGTGCTCGATCTCTGTGTTTATTTATATAATCTTTACTGTCTCTCATTTTTTTTTATGTTTTAGAGTACAACTCTTGCACATATTTTGTTAAATTTATTCCTAAGTAGCTCATGTTTTTAGATGACCTATTAAATGTTGTGATTTTATAAGGTTTTATTTCCCAGTTGTTATTTTAGTATATAGAAGTACATTTGGTTTTTTAGGCACCTGGCTCAGTTTAGCATCCAACTCTTGAATTTGGCTCCCGTCATGATCCCAGAGTTGTGGAATTGAGCCCTGTGTTGGGCCTCATGCTGAATGTGGAGCCTGCTTGGGATTCTCTCTCCCTCTCTTTCTCTCTCCCTCTCTCTCTGCCTCTCCCCTCCCTGCTTGTGCTCAATAAGTAAATACGTAAATACATACATACATACATACATAAGATTCGGGGCACCTGGGTGGCTCAGTTGATTAAGCATCCTACTCTTGATTTTGGCTCAGGTCATGATCTCACAGTTTCGTGAGTTCAAGCTCCACACCAGGCTCTGTGCTGACAGCACGGGATTCTGCTTAGGATTCTCCCTGTCTCTCTGCCCTTCTCCCACTCACACTCTCTCTCTGTCTCAATGAATAAATACACTTTTTTAAAAAGTATAGGGGAGCCTGGGTGGCTCGGTCAGTTGAGTGCCCGACTTCGGCTCAGGTCATGGTCTCATGGGTATCAGCCCTGCGTCTGGCTCTGTGCTGACAAACAGCTCAGAGCCTGGAGCCTGCTTTGGATTCTGTGTCTCTCTCTCTCTTCCCCGCCCCTGCTCATGCACTGCCTCTCTGTCTCTCAAGAATAGATAAATGTTAAAAAAAATTTTTTTTAATAAAAATAAAAAAGTAGGGGCGCCTGGGTGGCTCAGTCGGTTGAGCATCCGACTTTGGCTCAGGTCATGATCTTGCGGTCCGTGAGTTCGAGCCGCGCGTCGGGCTCTGTGCTGACAGCTCAGAGCTTGGAGCCTGTTTCAGATTCTGTGTCTCCCTCTCTCTCTGCCCCTCCCCCGTTCATGCTCTGTCTCTCTCTGTCTCAAATATAAATAAACGTTAAAAAAAAATAAATAAAAAATAAAAAAATAAAAAAAATAAAAAAGTATAATTGATCTTGAACCCTATGACTTTGCCAAAATATGCAAATTTATGTATTTTTGAGCTATAGTTTTAAAAATATTTTTTCTAACCTTCATATTATGAAGGAATGAAATGGCACATGTTTGCCTGATACCATTTCACAGGTCATTGAGAGTCTTAATTTTTTCTTTTTGTTTTCTCTATACTCCATTTGGAGAGTATGAACTCGAGTTCATTGCTATTTTCTTTTGTATCTCTTAATATCTACTGTTTATTGCCTTCAGCAAAAATATCATTTAAACATTGCATTTTTCAACTCTATAAGTTTCATTAAAATAGATTTTCCATATCTTATCTGGTGATGTTTTTATTTTCTCTTAAATCCTTTAGTGCATGTATAGCAAATATTTAAGAGTCTTTGCTACTTTTATCATCTCTATCTTTTCTGGATCTTTGATGTATTTTTCTCCAAATTACGAATGACATTTTATTATTTTTTCATATGTCTCGTACATTTTTTTTATTGGAAGTTAGATTTTGTGATTAGTATGATGTCGAATACTAGATTTTGTTGTCTTTAAAGAGTATTGGACTCACTTCAGAGTAGTTTAATTTAGTTTGGATCCATTTAATTTTTTTAAAACCCGTGACCTTCCAAGGAAGTCTACTGATCCTCCAGGTGTTTAGTCCACTGTGGTTGACGGAAAGCTGCACACCGCCCAGCCCCCGTGAACTGTGGGAATTGCTGGCACACACATCCCGTGCCATTCTTTCTCTTTGCCTCATCGAATTTTACCCTTTGCATGTGCAATTTAGTATTCCACAGCACTAAGGCGACCTCCATGCGTGGATCTGGACCTCTTTGCTGGTATACTCTTCTCTCGGCTACTCCACACTCAAAGCTCAGTCACCTCAACCCCTGCAGACTCTGATCTCTGTTTCTTCTGTGTCTCCACTCAGTGAGACCATGATCTGTTCAAGTTTCTCCTGTCTAGAAGGCGCCTCCAGGCAGAAAGCCGAGCTCACAATAAGCTCACAAGCATTTTAGTCCTGCATTGCTTTTGGTCTAATGCCTCAAAACAGTTTTCACGTTGTTTATGGCAAGACAGTGAGTCTGGTTCCAATTACTCCATCATGGCTTGAGTGAAAACTTCCTTTTAAAAAGATAAAGTATAACGAGTTACACAAGTAAGGGTACAGCAGAACACAGATACAGTAAAATTGTAATTGCTTTTACTTTTTTCAGTTGCACCATTGAGCTACAGTTGCTTTTATCCTACTGTTTTAGGTAATCACAAATAGAACCACAGTGACCCCTTTCTTTTCTACTAAAACTCCCTCCAAACGTGGATAGAGAAACAAGGTCTAGACACTATAATGAAAGTTAAAGTAAAGTTACTTACTTCTATTGAAAATTTTCATTTAGAGGATTTTTTTACTTTTAATAAATTCTGCTCTGTCTTAAAGTGAGACTTTCACCACAGATAAATTTTATTGTCCTATTTAATAATGGGCAGGGGAGTGTCTAATCACTGAAAGACAATTAAAAGAACAGTCTTTTTCTCTGTCTTTGCCTTTTTTCTGTTCATGTGATTAATCTTTAATGAGTATTCTGAGGTCCAACTCAAGCCTAATTCTCCAGGGAATCTTACCCAATTATTTTGTCCCTGTTTACATTATGACAACTGCCGGAAAAGAGACTATAACATACAGTGCCTTAAAGTCCATAGGAAATTCTATGCTGACAGTTTCAAGGTAAGCAGATCCGAGTGAGCAAGGCAGCTCCTTCCAAAGTATCTTTCAAGTCACTGTAGCATCATCCTTCACACGCATTCCCCTGCACGATCAAAGTTGGATTTCTGCCACTTTCTGTTCCAGAACAGCCAGTTGTAGGGAAAGAATATAATGGAGGAGAGCCCATCCGTATGGCCTAAGTCCAAAAACTCACACGTTCGTGGTGAAAACTTGGTTCTATGGCCATACCTAACCACAAGGGAGGCTAGAACATGGAATGTAGCCAGGTAGCCATGGTATAGCTACCTCAACACGTAAGAAGAGGAGAATGGATTTTGGTGGACAGCAAGTAGTATCCTAATTTCATTCTACCCTCTCAGAACTCAACTTCATGTTCAGATCTGGCATAGCAGTCAGCTCTATTGATCAGATGAGTGAGAAGGGACGCTCAAAGTGGAGGGTCCATTTCACAGACAAAATTTTGGCCAGATAAAGATTGGTAAATCTGACTCTGGCTTGGTGATTTTCATTACTCCTTTATGTGAAGTCACATGTTTATTGGGTCTATTAATGAGATTTCTCCAGTTCAATTTCCATTTAGCGCTCACTTAGGATAGACAATAGAGAAATGCAATATTACGCATTCGTCATGACTGGTCTGTGAGACAGACAGACTAGTTCAATCTTGGTTTTGTCAAGTTCAGGTGAGTGCCTTAACTTCTCTGAGCCTCCGTTTGTTGATAAGTGTAACAATATCTACCTTACAGATGATGATAAAGATTAAACAAGGTAATGTTTATAAACATCTAATAGAGTGCCTGAGCACACAGTTGGAGCCCAGTAAAATAGGGATATAACATGTATATGTATGTGTGTACATATATATATTAATTTTGTTCTCTCTTGTTCCTCACTCACTGTTCTTTCTTTGGAATGTTCAGCAATGACAAATGTATATTTAAGAGATACTGATCTACATTTTGTTCTTATCCCCCACATGGCAACCCAATGTGTTTCTCGTCTACTTACATTATCTAACCAATAAAAAAATACACGTTTCCTTTCTGGAGAAGCAGCTCATTCCTTGAAGTACATGTCCAGCATTCCATAAATAACAATCATCAACTAAATGTTGAAAGAACATTTCAGGCAGCAATGCAATCAGAAGAAAGGTGACCTTTTTTGAGAAACAGAAGATTGTTGGCTGGGGGCGGGAGAGGGCAGAAGACACAAGCTAATTTTAAGTAATGGTAAGAATACCTGCCTGGGAATCTCTTTGCTAACCTGAATTCTTCCACAATGAGCTGTGTGGCCTTGAATGAGTCGCTTAGTCTGCCTGGGCCTACAAATAATAATAACCACAACTATCACTTGTGAGAAATTATCGTACGAAGCACTGTGCATTCATTTTTATATTTAGTTTTATAATCAAGGCTAAAAGGACTTAAGTAAATTCTCCAAAGTTTCTGAGCTCTGGAGCAGCGGTTTTAATCCAAATCTGCTTTACACAAAAATCATTGCTCTTAACCAAATGGAGAAGTCAGACGAGCTTATCTTTCAGGTTATATAAAACTCTAAAATTCAATGAGTTTATGAATTTGGGTCAAAGAAAGATCAAAACAAAAGACAGTTGCCTGGAAGACACCGCAATGAAAGCTATTTCTTTGAATAAGGCAAAATTCATTTCTTTGAATTTGCAGCTCAACTGTGCCATTTAGCACAGGTTAAGATATACGTGGTCTAAAATACATATTCATAAAGCTGTTCTCTTTCTCTTATACTCACGAGTCAGGACACTTGAAGCCAAGGAAGAATTCCAGGGAGGCTCCACGAGTTTGGAATTGGCTCTAACAGAACTCATGTGTGAATGACCTCCTCAGCTTTCTAACATGGAACCCCCTACATTTATTCTTTATTGCATCCCGTTGTTTACATGTCCATCATTTGTCTCCTTTATTAGACTGCTTTCTCCCTCGAGAAATTGTTCGTGTTTTCTACAGTCTTATACCAGCCCAGGGTTCCCACTTCCTTTGCATGTTTCTGTTTTTTTAGCACTTTTTTGCACTGTGGTCCACTTCAGAAATCCTTGCAGCCCACTGACTCTCTTGGCATTGTCACTGATTTCCAACTTAGAGCCCTTGGTTTGATTTTAAACTTAAAAAAAAATTTTTCTTAATGTTTGTTTATTTTTGAGAGACACAAGAGAGGTAGAGCACAAGCAGGGAAGGGGCAGAGAGAGAGGGAGCCGCAGAACCTGAAGCAGGCTCCAGGCTCCGAGCTGTCGGCACAGAGCCCGAGACGGGGCTAGAACTCACAAGCCATGAGATCATGACCTGAGCCGAAGAGGGATGCTTAACTGACTGAGCCACCCAGGCTCCCCTGATTTTATTTTAATATGCAACTTGGTAGATATTCCACCATAGAAATCTGCGGTAGGTCCTTACAATGGTATCTGTGCTCAGAATCCACTGGTTTCCCAAATAGCAAACTGAATCTCAGTTTGTGCTCAGCTGAGACAGCCTGCCATGCTACCATTTATTTCACTCTCACATGTACCCTGTGCTGTGTGCTTTACATCCGCTCTCCTATGTAATCCTCCTAAGAACTGTAGACTTTATCTAACTATCTGATCTTTGCATATTTTGCATCCTTTATCTCCATTATGGATTTGCTTGCTTTCTTCAAACACCTATTCCTAAGCTACCAAGGTTTTGGTGTTCAATTGGCTTATAAAACATTTTATTTATTAAATTGTTATAAACCCAACTGGTGTAAACCCAGATCGGTGTAAACCCCATAGCGGCAGCATTAAAGAAAACAACATAAAGCAGACAACAAGCTAAAGTTGTTCATACAGTCAAAATCCAAAAAAGTAAAAAATAAAATAAAGACATATCTCACATGGGGCCCTGGCTCTAAAGTAATTCATTCTTCTATTTAATCGTTGACATTTCTAAATTTTTTTAAGTTTATTTTTACTTATTTTGAGAGAAAAATAGAGAGCAAGCAGAGGAGGGGCAGAGAGAGAGGGAGACAGAATCCCAATCAGGATCTGAGCTGTCAGAGCAGAGCCCGATGCGGGGCTCAAACCCACGAACTATGAGATCATGACCCGAGCCGAAGTCAAGAGTCAGACGCCGGGGCGCCTGGGTGGCGCAGTCGGTTAAGCGTCCGACTTCAGCCAGGTCACGATCTCGCGGTCTGTGAGTTCGAGCTCCGCGTCAGGCTCTGGGCTGATGGCTCAGAGCCTGGAGCCTGTTTCGGATTCTGTGTCTCCCTCTCTCTCTGCCCCTCCCCCATTCATGCTCTGTCTCTCTCTGTCCCCCCAAAAATAAATAAACGTTGAAAAAAAAATTAAAAAAAAAAAAAAAAAAAAAAAGAGTCAGACGCCTAACCGAATGAGCCACCCGGGAGCCCCTGATTGTCGACATTTCTGATCTAGCCCCACGGACACGATGACAGATGAAGTGTGTGTTTAGATGAATGCCTGAGTATGTTCTACTTGAAAATTATCATGCAGGAATCAGTATGGAAGATTTTTTTTTAAATCTCAGAATAAATATCTATCTCTCTTCATACATCCCAAACTATATATGTGTGACCCCAAGGAGAAAGGAAAGCTGTTGCACCAAGTGTTCTAATTAAAGTATATTTGGAGGGGCTCCTGCTCAGAAAACCTTCAACTCAAAGTTGAGAGTTGGGAGGGTACGTGCCACGCTGATGAGACATCATACATCAACAAGGGGAAACTCTGCTATTCCCTTGTGACACCAAGGCTTGTAAGTTGAGTTTAGGTACGACTGTAGAACACTACTGCAAATTGCCATGGTGAAGAAATTTGCACAGTGCTTTCTTGTTTAGGAAATATTTTCATTTCCATGACCTAAGGATGAGGTCTTGCTCACGGTCACCACTGAACCAAAGATGAAAATAATGGGGCAGTCACTTAAACTGAGCAGTAAAAACAGTATGCATGTAAATGAAGTCTAGAGACAGAAACACTGCAAATAAGAACAGTGTAGCACTATAGGTAACTAAATGTGCCTGGTCTGGAGTTACTTTCACAGGGAAGGTTTCAGGAAAGAAGCAAATGATAAGGGAAAGAAACCCACCTTCCTTAATTTTAAAAAGTGAGCTGCTATCTTTCTTATCTATCTAATCTATCTATTCTTATCTATCATCTGTCATCTATTATCTATCATCTATCTATCATCTATTATCTATCTATCTATCTATCTATCTGTCATCTATTATCTATCTATCATCTATCTGTCATCTATCTATTATCTATCTATCATCCATATATCTATCATCTGTCTATTTATCATCTATCTATCTATCTGTTTATCATCTGTCATCTATTATCTATCTATCGATTATCTATCTGTCACCTATCTGTCATCTATTATCTATCTATCATCTACTTATCTGTCATCTATCTACCTATCTATATCTATCCTCTATCTACATACCTACTTAATTTCACAAAAGATTTGAAGCAACATAAAATAATATAAATAATAGTTTAGTTAAACAGAATAGAAACACTTCTAGAAACTAAATACACATAGGTTTAAATTCAATAGGATAATACAAGCCAGTAGAGTTAGAGGAATGATGGATACAAGAGAAAGCGTCAGATAAAGACTGGAACAGACACCCAGATATTTAGAGCATTCGGAAAAGTTATGCCAGCTTATCAGCAAAAGGAAATCTTCTCCTTACACTTAAGCTTGAAATAAATTTCTTACATGAAACTGAAAATAGAGAACACTGAGCGAAGAAGTGTATGACATTCTCAATCACTTCCTTCCATAAATACAGCAGAATCATGTGCAGGTCTCTTTCTTCTACTATCCCTGAAAGTCAGCTAGAGACTCATTGCCAAAATAAAGTTTGAACGATGTTAAAACAAGGTAGATTCAGTCTGCACTCTTAATTCCAGCTTTATCTAGGAGGAAATTCTAGTAGTTCTATCATAGATTTTCAATCTTTAAAAAAAATTTTTTTTAATGTTTATTTATTTTTGAGAGAGAGTGACAGACAGACAGACAGACAGAGTACTAGCCAGGGAGGGGCAGAGAGAGAGGGAGATGCAGACTCTGAAACAGGCTGCAGGCTCTGAGCTGTCAGCACAGAGCCAGATGCGGGGCTCAAACCCACGAACTGTGAGATCATGACCTGAGCTCAAGCTGGACGCTTAACCAACTGAGCCACCCAAGGGCCCCATGTTTTTCAATCTTAAATACATATAAGATCCCTCCTTGGAGAGGTTTGATGAAAAGCTGAGCTGCTGACAAGACAAGGTTACTTTCCTCCGGAGCACTGGTATTTGAGAGCACAGCCTTTAAAGGGGATGTCATCTGATAAGAGGAAATTTTGTAAAACTGGAAATATCTAATCGGGACTCTCAACTGAATGGACAGGAATCCATCTCGTCTCTCCACTGCGTCTTGTTTTTAGAACATAAGCAAATAGACAACCGGCCTGTGGTGAAGCCTAAGATGAATATTATGATTCAGACACCCGTTCCCATGAGTGTGCCCCCCACCCCCAAGGTAAATTCTCCAACACCAACTGGGAGTCCTACAATCCAGTTCAACTCTGACAGCATCTTCCTGGACGAATTCCACAAATTGAAGGCTCTGTTCCCCAAGACTGTCCCTCCCCTTCATATGCCACTCAAAAGTCCAGGCTGTTATCTGTTCTTGTGACCCAGGGGCTACAGATCAGAGGTTCCCACAACACTCCCCATCATTCTTGGGTTTGCTTAATTTGCTGGAGAGGCTCACACAACTAAGGGAAACATTTTACTTACTAGATTACCAGTTTTTTATAACAGGATATAACTCAGGGACAACCAGACGGAAGAAATGCATAGGGCAAGGTGTGGGGAAAACGTGGAACTTCCATGCTGTCTCTGAGGGCACCGATCCCCTCGAATCTCCGTGTGTTCACCAACCTGGGAGCTCGCTGAACCCATCCCATTAGGGTTTTTAGGGAGGCTCCGTTACATAAGCACAATTGATTAAATCATTGGCAGTTGGTGATTAAAATCAATCATCAGCCCCTCTCTCCTCCCCAGGAGTCAGGGAGGTGGGACGCAAAGTTCCAACCCTCTAATTACCTGGAGGGTTCCCCTGGCAACCAGCCTCTATCCTTCTGTGATTTAGGGGCTTTCTAAGAGTTGTCTTATTAACATCACAAAAGACACCTTTTTATTGCTCTCAACACTTCGGAAATTCCAAGGATTCTAGGAGCTCCATGCCAGGAACAGGATGAAGACTAAATATGTATTTTTCTTATTATAAATAACAATATCACAAATATTATGTGCTGCCTTGACATCAGAAACTGGGAGAGCCTTAAATGGCTTAACTGCAAGTTCCTCTCCATGCTCTCTGCTCTTGTGGATAAGGCTCACTAGCCAAACAAACCTCCTTGTCAAGAGGACCAGACAAGGTTCCTGCTAATCCCTGAGTAGCAGGTTTTAGTCCCCTGTCACCCCATGATATTATTCAAACAACCCAATCACATCCTCCTGCAGGAACCAGAGGGCACCCACCCTCTTGGTGCTACAATCCAGTGTCCCTCAGTCCCCATTTGTTCACTCTGATTCCCAAGAGCAGCCTCCTCCTGGCCCTGCATGGCAATCAAAACATGGCCTCCGAGTTACACCCTCAAGTATATTGAAACAGCCTCATCACCTTCTTTGGCTGTCAAAGTCATCCAGACCAGGGTGACATCCAGTGGCTCTTTTGTCCTTATTCTCTCTTCCTGTCATTCTCAACTGAAGAAAGAGGCAGTGGAGGAAGGACCTTTGGGAGTTAGCCTCACCCTCTCCCTGACTTTCACATTCACCATTTTCCTCAGCCTTTGTTTTCTCCTCCCCCACCCTCCAGCTTTGGAGACCCACCTCTGTGTTGCTCTATGTAATCAAAAAGTGTTATCTTCCCTTCGAATTATATCCGTTCTAGTGATAAACGACATTTTTCTCCAACTTTGTTTCTCAAAGCGTGGTGATCAGAGCACCTGCTCTGGAATCGCCTGGACTCCATGAACTGCTGAATTTTGGACCCCATTGAACAGAATCTCTGACAGTGGGTCCAAAAAGGCTGTATTTTTTTAAAGTTTATTTATTTTTGAGAGAGAATGAGAGAGAGAGCAGGGGAGAGGCAGAAAGAAAGGGGGACGGAGGATCTGAAGCCTGTTCTGCATGACAGCAGTGAGCCCAATGTAGGGCTCAAACTCATGAACAGAAGCATGAGATCATGACCTGAGCCAAAGTCAGATGCTCAACAGACTGAACCAACCAGCTGCCCCTTGGGGTTTGTATTTTTAACACACTCCCTTAGTGATGCTGTGGCACCTTTGGGCTACTGACCTAGACTTTTTACATCAAAGCAGTGACATCAAAGACCATGTATCACTCATACATCCACCTCCAGTTTCCTTAAGGTGAGACTCAACCAGAGAGCCTGGCTGCACTGGGAACCTGAGACAACAGCTCTGTGCCTTTATTGCTGCCCCTGCATTAATGGGGCACTTTGTGCACCAGTAGGAGATTCTAATGTCCTGTGTACTCCCACCTCACAGGTATAGCAGGAGAGACTAAAAATAGACCCCACCTGCACAAAACATTTCAAATGGAGCTGCTTCCTTTTTTTTCCTGATGCTGTGATCCGGGGACACTGCTCTAGAAACATGTATTCTCAAGTACTCTTGCTAGGAAGTGACATATGGGTATGTGTGTGACCTCTTTTTTGTTAAAAACCTGTGTGAGGGGGAAAAAAACAAAACTGCAATTTTAAGTACACCTATTGACATTACATGTAAACTAATTGAGGAAATTACCAAATACTGTGTATATCTTGGCATATTTGGTTTTCTATTTTCTGGGGACATTTAGTTTACTAATCTACATTCAGATTTTAATTATTGATAACAATTCATTCCTTGTTGATCTTACAAGTCATCTGACCCAGAAAGAGCAAGCCAAGTATGGTCTTCATATGTATCCAGTTTCAAGGTGTTCCGAAAATCATGTAAATCAATGATTCTGAACCTAATGTGTACGTAAGAATCATCCAGAGAACTAGTATTCATAGTGTCTAAGAGCATTTTGAATACCAACTCTGGTTTTGAATCTCAATTGTGCCAGTTATCAGCGCATAGCCTTGGGCAGTTTATTTAACCTTTCTGTGCCTCAATTTTTCCATTTGTAAAATGGGCATAATAATCTGTACCTCATAGCATTGGTCCAAGAAATTAAATTAAATTAAATTAAATTAAATTAAATTATAAATTAAATACTTTAAGAAAATATCTGTCAAACAACACACACTCAATATGTATTATTATTCAATAAAGGCTACTGGACTGTACTTTAAAACACTTGAAAAGTTTCATCCAAAGCAGATTCTTGGAAAATCTACATTTTAAATAAGTATTTCTAATAATTCTGATGCTGGTGGCTCATGGACCAGTTTAAGAGACAGTAATCTACACCAGTGCTCTTAAGAGGGGTGAGCCAGCAAATAAAAAAAGATAATTCCTTGGGCTTTAGTAGGAAATGTTGGCATTCTATTTCCATTTGTCTTCTTTATCTAAAAATAAGAAATCCTTTTAATGCTATTTAAAATACTGATTGAGGGGCACCTGGGTGGCTCAGTCGGTTGAGTGTCCGACTCTTGATTTTGGCTCAGGTCATGATCTCATAGTTCATGGGTTAGAGTCCCATTTGAGCACAGCACTGACAGCTTGGAGCCTGCTTAGGATTCTCTCTCTCTCTCTCTCTCTCTCTCTCTCTCTGCCACTCTCCAGACTCTCTTTCTCTCTCTCTCAAAATAAATAAATAAAATTAAAAGAATAAAAATAAAATGAAATCCTAGTTGATCTACCACCTGTGTGTGGGATTATGACACAAGACCTCCAAATCAGGATCCACCCAGGCACAACAGGGCAGTGCCATGGTGCTTCAGTTGACTTAGGATGGCCAGTCCCCACCTCAGCACCAGCCACTGTCAGGACCAGGGTCTAGAGTGGAAAGCCCCTCCACCAGGGAAATGGAGCTGGCCGGAAGGGGGACTCATCCCCACTCACCCCTCACCAAGGGCAATGAGCATCTGTGGGGAAGCTGTACTAAACCATTCCTGGAAGATCTGCTTCTGGGTGCAGTTCCGTCCATAGTCCAGGACCTCCCTCACTGTGACCTATTGAAAGTTAGCTCTCCCACACAAGGGGTTCTAAAAAATAATCATAAATAATAATAAATTTTATTTAAAAGAAGAAAAAATTATTTTTAAAAAAGAAAAATTATTAAAAAAGAAAAGTAACATACTAGTGGATATTGGTCTTATATGGTTTGGATGCCACATGAAAGGCTCAATGAACCCCTTATCAAAGGAATTGGGAGTCCCACAAGGTTAAGCTGATGGTGGACCCACCCGATGGCTTGATTTCAATGCATTGTGATCCATTGCAATTTAATACCACGCTGAATGAGATGACTTTGTAATTTACATTTTTTCATTTTAAAATAGATGTGGCTCAGTCGGTTAAGCGTCTGACTTCGGCTCAGGTCATGATCTCACAGTCTGTGAGTTCAAGCCCTGCATCGGGCTCTGTGCTGACAGCTCAGAGCCTGGAGCCTGTTTTGGATTCTGTGTCTGCCTCTCTCTCTCTTGCCCCTCCCCTGCTTCTGCTCTGTCTTTCTCTCTCTCTCTCTCTCTCAAAATAAATTTAAAAAAAATAAAATATATATATATGCATCCTTATAAAAGGAACAGCTGACTTAAAAAGATTTGTGCTGAGGAGCACCTGGGTGGCTCAGTCTACTTTGACTCAGGTCATATCTCAGGGTTCGTGGGTTCGAGCCCTGCATTGGGCTCTGTGCTGACAGCTCAGAGCCTGGAGCCTGCTTCAGATGTTGTGTCTCCCTCTCTCTCTGCCCCTCCCCTGCTTACTCAAAACTAAATAAACATTATGAAAATTTTGAAAAATAGATTTGTGCTAAAAAATCATATATCAATGATAATGCTAACAACTTCAGCAAAAGTGAAGAATAAGAAAAAGGCGAAGTCGCCATTTGCCTTGGTTTTTATACAATTTCTCTGCCTACCACATCACCAATAAAAGTAATCTTCATGCAGTCTACCCAAAAAGAGGCCCCCAAAAGTGCATTTATCAAGAAGCTACTTGAAATACGAACTACTTCTGCTCTCATTACTGATTATTTCACTCCACATACATATTATGTCTTATATATTAAAGAATGTTACCAGTGCAGTTTAAAACTTTGGAGATCATGAGAATAAGTTTTAGGATTTGAGATTCCTTCTGTCAACCACTAAATTGCCATGTATGGAGATCAACAACAAAAGTAAGCAACTGTCTTAACTTGGGGAAAAAATGACCATCTTACTAAGAGTCTAGAAGGGCGGTATGCGATCAAAAAGATACCAGATTTTTAGATTCAGTTCCTTCCTTGGAGCATACAATAAAATGAAAGCCAGTTACTCAACCTGAGCCCAATTGCAAATTGGCTTTCCCTTTTGGTTTGTCCTTAAGATGCTTGTATAATAAAGCTGCTTAATGAGAGTTCTGAATATATTTTCTGTGGGCAGAAGTTGGTTTCTTCTTCGCTTTGGGAAATGACTCAAGAAAAGAAAATGTGTGCGGTACAGAAGAGTCAGATAAACATTGATGTGATTGGTGCCTACTGCAGGCCGAATAAAATTTTTGCAGGCCAAGTGGCTTTGAAAGGCATTACTGTGCTGTGTGTAACTGTCTGTAATTATGTCAGAGTCACCCATTCACTTTGTACCTAATAGATGCTCATTGTCAAATAAACATCAGCCTTCAGTTGAATAGTGTGTTGGGAAAGGAGTCAAAGAGAATAATTCTTTTGTTACGGTAGAGAAAGTATCATGGACCCACAATGCTCAGACCTCTAGGGAGGACACAGGCTACTTTGGATCTGACCTTTGGTATTTGTATTTTCTGACATTTACTGAGAAGGCAAAAGCACGTGCTGTACTCCTGAACTTCTAAATGGTTATGTATCTTCTGCTCTCTGGTACCACACTAACTACAGCAACCCGCCTATGAAAGTTAAATACTGGTTTGTGGCTCAAATTACAGCCACAAGCCTAAGGCAACAGAGCTTAAAATCGAGTTGAATCGAAGGAAATTGCCATTTTTGGAAACCAGATACGGTCAAAATTTGGCTCTGGAGCCAACTAACCCTGAATTCAGCTTGGGCCTACCAGTGCTGGTGAGTGGTTCTACTCCAGACCAGCACTGCCTGGACCCAAAGCTGGCTCCTAAACTCTTTGAATGTTATACCTTCATTTACCACCCTCATAAATGTAGTATCTCTAAAACCCTGGGTTAAAAACATTGTCACGTGCTAACCTAGTTACTTGAGAAACTTCTGCAAAGAGAAGTTGAATGCTAACTTTTAAGGTCTCTCAAATGGAAGATGTTCATTTTCCAGAAGTGATCTGTGAGAAGCAAGGTCCAGAAGTTTGTGAATTAAAAAAAAAATGAAATTGATATACGAATGCACAGACCACAACTGAACCAAACATGTGAGTGTATTTTCCCCTTCAAAATAGTCTCTGTGGGAACCTATACACTTATTCCCAAGATGAGGTTATTGTTTTGAAATATACTTGGTGCCACTGTTGGCATCATCCTTGTTATCTCATATCCATGCCTCGCAGATCTATTTATCTTGAGGTAGGTGAATGAGCAGCCAGCACTTTATAAACCACATGCTTAATACATTTTAATAGCGGTGACAACACCAAGAGGTACGACCACTTTGTCACAGTTTAAAGCAAGGTTTTCTGCAGCTAAACAATTCTGGGATGAATCCCAGGAGTGTTTACAGATTAGTTACGCAGGATGACGGGGGTTGCAAATATTCACTAGTAAATGGAAAGCCAAGGGGGGGATGAGCATGAAAAAAAATATTA
Organism: Prionailurus viverrinus; assembly: GCF_022837055.1. Classification (NCBI taxonomy): domain Eukaryota; kingdom Metazoa; phylum Chordata; class Mammalia; order Carnivora; family Felidae; genus Prionailurus; species Prionailurus viverrinus. The sequence goes on from NC_062567.1 coordinate 20,757,958, forward strand.
TGAATGGGATTGGATGTGGGATGAATGGGATGTGGGTAGGTGGTATCTATTCCACACTATTTTCTGAGAAATTTTTAAATTCTGCTCTATGATTTTATGGAAATTCTCTAAACCTTGAACATGTAAGGGCGAAAGCACTTTGATCTGTCAGATCGGTCCTATGTGAGCTTCTGTGTTTGTGGACTTTTTCCTGCCGGGTGGTGTCCACGAGTCGCCCTTCCACAGGAACCTATCCGGCGGCATATCGGCACGCTCTCTCCGGCTTTCTTGCTCATAGGAGATAATCTTGAGAGAGAGAAGATTGACACTTCTTCATTTCCTATCCCTTCAGGAAGTTACAGCACCCAGTTTGGCCTGTGTTTCAAGGTCCTACTCTCAGTGAGTTGCTGAAAATACGATTCACAGCCTCCCAACAACAACGTCTCTCGTCATGGTGTCTTGGGTGCTCCCCGCCGAGTTAGTAGTTGACTCGGGGTACAGTGTCATAGCTTTTTAGAGTGTTCCTTAACCACAACCACCTATTTTAGTTGATCAGCCATGCAAATGCCTGTAAATGTCATGATTCCATCTTCCAGATACCCTCAAATTAAGCCTAATCCAATGAGACTTTATATGGCTGGAGTTTTTTTGATCTGGAGTAGAGAGGCTGATACATGTTCCTGACAAAATTGTGCTCCTGGAGATTCTCCTGCGTTCCTGATCTTACAGACCAGCAGTCCCTCAATGTCCTGCCCACCCAACAGAGTCATCTGATTATTGGAAACAAGAAAGGCAGGAATAAGATAGTGAGCCAGGAAATGTGCCAAGACTATCACCTCATTCGTTGTAAAACAACCAGCACTGTGGCCACACTTATTAATGGGGTGTCTTCCGTAGAGCTGTTATCTGGTGAGCATGTTTTAAAAAAAGAAGAAGAGAAGTTAAGGATAACGCATGCCACAACCCACGAAGTTTGGGGGAAGGACAGTGACGCGAAGAGTCTGGGGAGGGGTGACAGGTGCGGGCACAATATTCTGAGTCAGGAGCTGGCACAGCCTGAGTTGGAGCAGGGCTGCTCCCCATTGCTGGCAGGCCCCCTTGGATTCAAGACTGGCTCCAGATTTTCCACGGATTCTGGCCAACAAAAATGCCCATCTCACGTGGTCCAACTTAAGGCTAAGCTCTGTTGCCTGCAGTTTGTCTTTGGCGCCCCTCCGTGATCCAGCTATTTCCCCCTTACACCCAACCCTCTTCAGGGCCCCAGCCAGTTGCGTGGCTTCTCGCTGGAGCCCCCATCTTGCACCGTCTTGAGCTCCGTTTCCTCTCCCTGCCTCAAAATCCAAGGTTCTCCAGTTAGAGGTCACACCTGCCTGTGGCTGAGGCTTCACGCATCACACAGCTTCTCCCCGCCCCCATCACAATTTGACCCAATGAGATTCACAGTAAGAGAATTTTAATTGGAGTAGAATTTTAATTACAGCAAAGAGGACACCTTTGGGTAGATCTGCGGTGACGGGGGCATCTTTCTCGGACCCCAATTCTAATCACGGCCAGGTGGCCATCGACCTCTTCTAGACATACCACAGCATTTTCCTCAGCACTTCTTTTGGTGATAATGAAGCTGGAGAATATATTGCACTGTTTTCCAGGCCACACTCTCGATGGGTCTATTTTTGTGGGTCATTTGGCAATGGCTTTAAATAGTGTACCTTAAATGGCATTTTGACATCAGGGAGTTTACCTTTGAGATAATTTCCCCAGCTTTGGGGCCGTTCTTTGGCTCAAGATATATGCTGTTATGATATTGCAATCTACTGGGATAAAAATAACTCATGATGTCAAACCCTCAGCCCAGGAGTACTGCCCTCACGAGATAATCTGCCAGGAGGAGAAGCAGGGTGGGCCAGGCCCAGAGCCTCCGCGGAGACAAAAATAGAGTGCTAATGGCCTTCAGTGGCAAGGAAGAGAGTGGGAAGTGGACAGAGAGATTTATAAAGAAAAACGGTTCTGAGCATCTGCTAAGTCCCCATTCTCTTCCCTCCGGTCTATTCCTGTCTTCTCTTTCCACCGCGCAGGCAGCTCCTCAAAATAAAGAGCCTTGCTCCTGCCTGCCCTGGCCTCCAACCGAGCTCGGAAGGAGGCAGGCCATGAATGATGATTGTCTGTGTCTGGAGTTTTAATTGAAAAACATTCCCTGAAATGGAAAGACACACAGAGGAAGTGATCTCATCGTCAGTGATTTTGGCAACTTTCAGTTTGGTTTCTCCGCCGTGGAACTCAGTGCAGCAGCGCCCCTCAGTGGCCGCACCCCAGAACTGCAGGGAGGCTGACTGCCCTGTGAATGAGCTCTAAGACCAGGACGCGGGTCTGGGAGGCAAAATTCCCAGCGGGAATCAGAAAGGCTAACACTTCTCTCCTTGGGCCAGCTGGGAGTAGCTTCTCCACATATTACAGTTTTTAACCCAGGAGGAGCGGCCACCCGCTGTGATGGGTATATAGGAGAAAGGTGAGAAAATTAAATGCTGCACATGAATTTGGAACTTCTGTCCAGAAACGGAGAAACAAGATGATAATTGTATTACCCTCCACTCAAATAAGATTCTTGTGAAGCGAAGCTTATTTGGAAAAATACATTAATATGCTTATGTGTGCTCCCAGTGTGTGATTCTACCTACAAATGCATACTAATCATTGTAATCAATCACTCAAGGCCTTAAAGCAAACTCATTCATCAAAATCCAAGCTTTCTTCTTCATTTTGGGAAAAGAAAAAAAAACCACTCCTATCTATAAATCCGAACTCACAGAAGCAAAAGAAGAGATTGTGAGTCTGTCTGTTGTGGAGGAGACAGAGATAAAAGTTCTCAAGGCTCTCTGTCCTCGTATTTTCACTCCATATCTGTGATGCACCCACAAGAATAATATTTTATTTCTCTCCTTAGTATCCAAGTGATAAACCTCTCAGAATGCAAGCAAAGGATTTTATGCATTGCACGAGTCAAGAGATTTGATTCCAAATCTGGATCTAACCAAAGAATTTGTCTGCTTCTCAGAGGACTAAGAGGAAGGGATTCCTGTCAAGGAGGTGAAGGAAACATTTAACAGCTATGTCTTCAACCCTGCCCAGTCACAAGACCAAAGTGTTGAAGCTTCTGGAGGTTAAAGAGGAGCCTGCTAGAGAAAATGCTAAGATAGGCCAAGTGGCTTCCAAAACAAGGCCTCTCAAGGTGGCGCCCGATGTGGTTCCCAATGTCCCAGCCTTGTAGGTTTTGAAACACGGTTTGTCAGTTTCCCAGGCGTGGTCTCACTCCTGGGGACAGATTTACCTTAGTGACATGGGAGAGACTGATCTATAACCTAAAACTCCAAATATACAGTGAGAAATAAAACTTCCCAATGGACAACACATTCTTTCTTGCTAATAAACATCTCTTCTTATAGAAAAGGCACATGGGAAGGTGAATTATGATCGGAAGGTGGTTTGGTAATCATGGAATCAAAGCATGCGGGCAGGAGAGGAAATGGTATCATCTGAATGGCTAATATCCCTGCTCTGTAATAACCGGGCTCACCTATGGTGACCGGGCTCAGGCTGGCTCTATGATGCCTGCTGTCTTGGGCTGGGCTCCCCAGATGCAGGCAGACTCTGAGACAAAAAATGTATATAAAAGTGATAGTTAGAATGTGCTTCCAGAAAAAACTGGTAGGTGAGTAGGGAAATGGGACAAGAATGCAAGTGGGGGTGCCTGGCTGGCTCAGGGAGCAGACCATGTGACTCTTGATCTCTGGTTGTGAGTTCAAGCCCCATGTTAGGTGGAGAGATTAGTTAAAAATAAAATCTAAAAAAAAAAAAAAAAAAAAAAAAAAAGCTAGGCAAACGTGAGTTATCAGGCAAAATCCCCAGGCAGTTAAGTTGGGTTCAGTACCACAGGAGAACTCTGGACACAGCGTAGTTCCCACGTCAAAATGTCCCATTCAGGGGTAAGGGAGTTGGAATACTTTTATTTTTAACAGTTTATTTATTTTTGAGAGAAAGACAGAATGCGAGCAGGAAAGGGGCAGAGAGAGAGGGAAACACAGAATCTGAAGAAGGTTCCAGGCTCCCAGCTATCAGCACCGAGCCTGACAGGGGGTTCAAACCCACGATCGGTGAGACCATGACCTGAGCCGAAGTCGGCTGCTTAACCAACCGAGCCACCCAGGCGCCCCCTTTTTTAAAAATATATATTTATTTTTGAGAGAGAGAGTGCACGAGCAGGGAGGTGCAGAGAATGAGGGGGACAGAGGATCCAAAACGAGCTCACTAACAGCAGAGAGCCCCAAGCTCTCACCCGTGGGCTCGAACGAATGAACCGAGAGATCATGACTTAAGCTGAAGTCAACCAACTGAACCACCCAGGCACCCCCGGGAGTTGGAGTACTTCTACTTCTGCTCCCACAGTCATCGGGTTAGAGCTGCCCACAGGGGCAGGTAAAGCAGGTTCTGGCAACCTGAACACAGGTCAGCACTGGCCTCAGGTCAGCACTTGAGACAAAGAGGTGCAGGCACCGGCTGTTGGAAGCAAAAGCACACAGGCAGACCAACTGCACTAAAATGGAAAGGAATCCCTGGGGGTGTCTGTGGGGCACTGGCATGGTCAGCCGGAAGACCAGCGCACCTTCCCCGGGAATGTTCTGGGCTGTGTCCCAGGCTTACTGTCTACCACCTTTCAGTTCTGAGCACCTCCTAAGGGGTAGTCTTTTCACCAGCTCTGTCCCGATCTCTGAACTTGGGTGTCCATAATCCACTCTTTTAATCAAATAGAACTTAGAGTGACTCTGTTTACATACAGTTGTGCTTGACTTCTGCATGTCCACACTTCCTTATTTTGTTCTCAGAGGAAAACCAGATTTTTCACCCACATACATATGGCCTACATTGCATAGGTGGGGATGGGAAGGATTAGGAGCCATACACCGTGTAGTTGGTCAAGCACCGTGTGGGGCCGGAATTGTGGCACTGGAGGGTGAAAGCCATTTAAATGAAGCTACACTGTTACTGTATCCAAGTTTTCTCTACAGACTCTAAATATTTTATCTTCGACTTTGATAGACTGCAGAGGAAATCATCCCCGGGAGAATGGCCATGCATGAACAGGGTTAATGAGGTGGAAAATACCCCACAAAGACCCTGTGTGTCCAAGGTCTTGGAACCCTACACAAACAGACTCAGACTTGCCAAACTCCTTCTTCCCTCAGCCTTGGAAAGGGAGCCCAGCCTTATACGTAACATTTTATTCAGCCCTTTTGCTTTCCCCATGCACACATTTTCCACCCCCCACTCCAGCCCACCCCCACTGTATCGTTGCCTCACTCCTTACCCCTCTTTCAGTGTAGAATTCTATTATTTTAGGTCCAGGGGAAAGTTCTCCTCACGTAGTTAAAGAAGCTGTTCTTTATATAAAAGGGCAAAATTCCTTCTCAGCCGAGATATTTCTAATACTCTTTGGTGAGGGTCTAATGTGGAAGATTATCTAAATCAACCTTGGGTGAATTTCCATCCAGCTTGCAGGATACAAAGGACAACACCGCGATCTGAGCTGGTTATCCTAAGATCCGATGTTGCTTTGATTCCGATGGAAGGTGAAATAAGGAGGGGAAGGCAGCCACAAAAAAGGGTTCCACATCTTGAAGGTGGATGAAAATACTGCCGGAGAGGACAACATTCCCATACACAGCCCTGCTGAGCTGTAGCAAGGTCTCAGTACTCTGTTCCGCTTCACCAGGTAACAGGAAACTCAGAGGCATCGCCTAGAATGTGCAGCTTCCAGACTCGTTCTAGCACCCGGGAGCTCTAGCACCCCAGGGGTCAAGCAGAGGGTGGGGGGGGGGGCTTCCCTGCTTGTGCACTTCATCGCGATGGCTCTGGGCCCAAGAGAAGTAACCGGAGAAGACGTTCGAGCTTTCCCCGGTGTTATCCAGGGTGCCTTTGGGAGAGGGCAGCGACCAGCAAGGGCCACTCACGCGCCAGTCAATGAAAATGCTCCTTAATCAGGATTTGTAAGTCATGATGGGGTTCAGCCTGAGACTTGGTTTCCATAATTGGTAGACTGCTTTAAAAAACACTTTTACTGGGATGCCTGGGTGGCTCAGTCAGTTAAGTGTCTGACTTCAGCTCAGGTCATGATCTCCCAGTTCGTGGGTTCAAGCCCTGCCTCAGGCTCCGTGCTGAGAGCTCAGAGCCTGGAGCCTGCTTCGCATTCTGTGTCTCCCTCTCTCTCTGCCCCTCCCCGGTTTGGGCTCTGTCTCTCTCTCAAAAACAAAATAAACATTTTACAAAATAAATAAATAAATAATAAAAATAAAATAAATTAAAAAACCCTTTTACTAACATCATATGTCTGTGTGTTGTGGTCAGTGCCCTGGCAGTCTGGCAAATAGAGCAGCCAGTTGGGCTGACTGGTGATAACATGAATTCAGAGTTCAGGGTGAGGCCTCTAGTCCAGCAAAGTGTGACACCCCCCGAAACCCTGAGCTGTAGTGGGCATAGGCGCCTCCAACCCATGGGCTCACACGCCATTTTCTGCATGGCTACAGTGTTGGGGAGTTTTCTACCTGGAATGCCTTCACCCCCTCTCCCTCACCCATTCTTTTCCATACGCCATCTTGGAGTCTAGAATTCCTTTAAGATATTTAACATTCAACACAAACGCTCAGCCCCGCCACAGTTCCCCGGCTGCATACCTTTTCATCCCTGTGCCCGTCATAACTTGGCATTATCTTCTGTGGAATTTGTTTTTTTTTTTTTCTATTATGTAGGTGCCTTCAGTTAATCTCATTTATTACCTCAGCATCTATGTAAGTACCTTTCTGTGCTTTGTTTTCTTCATCTATAAGTTGGGGACCATAATAACAGCCCTTGCCTCAGTGGGCCGCCATCATGATTACCTGAGTTAATACATGTGAGGTACCAGAACAATCCAGACACACCATAAGTGCTCAAAAAGGTTAGCAACGGTGATGAGAATGTTTATTGTTGTCATCATAACCTGATATAGTCTCAGTAAATATTTTGGAGTGAATGAATAGGGCAAAAATAATTAGTAATTACCCAGGAACATCGATGACTTGAAAACCCGACCGGTCCTATGTCTCAGACTCCTCTAAGGAGTGTTTGTCACACCGGTTCATCCAGAGAGTCTGGGTTGTGTTTTGTTAGGCCTGTGTAATGACTTCCAAAGGCTTCCATGTCTGTAAGATAAAATCCCACATCAAGTTAAATAGGAGAGACCTGAAGATATTGAATTCTTCTCAGAAGGAAAGGAAGTTGCCATTAGTTTTATCGCTATTGGCTCAGAATAATAGCGGTTTCTGCTGCCATGGATGAATCTTAAATTGCCTAAATTTGAGAGTCTGGAAAATGATAAAGAGGCTTATTCCTCAATTATAACACTGGTTGTGTAAGCCCCGGAGACCTGGAACTTCCTGAAATATTTTTAAAGAGCTGACCATGATTGGTAGCCACCACTGATGCATTCAGCTTGCATGATATTGCGTGTTTCTAGTGATTTTTTTTTACATTATTCTATGTGATATGTTTTCTCTCCCTCTAAAAACGGTAGTCAGTTCTTAAAAGGAGCTCAACCATTTGCATTGTATCCATTCTCTCTTGTACCCATTCTTTCATAAAACGTGACAAAGCAATGGATTTCGAGTTCTACTAAGAGGATCACTTGAGGACTTTGCTGCAAATGCACATGTCACAGCCCATCCCCAGGCTTTGAGGCTCAGTGACTCTGCCCAGAAATATGCATTTTGAAGAAGACCCTTAAGTTATTTTAAAGCAGGCATCCTCTGGTCCCTGTGTTTAGAAACACTATAGACACATAAGAATATATAGGTCTCTAGATAGATAGACTAGACATTTTCTATAGACACATAAGAATATATAGGTCTCTAGATAGATAGATGATAGATAGATAATGACAGTTGGAACCAAGTTCTTTAGAGAAAAATAGGGGCACCTTGGTGGCTCAGTCCGTTGAACATCCGACTCCGGCTCAGGTCATGATCTCGAAGGTCGTGGATTCAAGCCCCGCGTCAGGCTCTGTGGTGACAGCTCACAGCCTGGAGCCCGCTTCGGATTCAGTGTCTCCTCTTCTCTCTACCCCTCCCCCATACATGCCCTTGTGCTCCCCCCGCCCTCTGTCTCTCTCTCTCAAAAATAAACATTAAAAAAATTTTTAAGGAAAAAGAAAGAAAGTTACAGGAGAGAACGCATGACAGTTGAGAGGGTTATGCAGAGTGATAGAAGTCTCTCTGAAAATGGGCATGTGTGGAGAGACCTGAAGGTGTGAGGGGCAGCCCCACCTCCGCGCCCAGCTGCGTGGGAAAAGAGAGGCAGCGAGGAAACCGGGAGATGAGGGCCTGACGTGGGTGTGTTCTTCCAGGGATGAAGAGGCCCGTGTGGCTGGGGTGGTAGGCAGGCAGGACGGTAACAGACGTAGAATCAGAGAGGCCTCAGGGACCAGCTCGTGACAGGCTTTGTAGGCAACAGGTGGGACTTTGGTTCTTATTCTGAGCAGGATGGAAAGCCACACAGGAGGATCTGAGCCACGGAGAGACGCGACAAGAGATGTTTAAGGGAATGCAGACGTGGAGGGAATGCAGATGAATGCCAAGACGCCGGGGGCGGGATCCCACTGCCTAGGAGAAGTCGCGCAAAAGCCACAAAGCATTTTGGTCTTCTTATCGGAAATCAAAAGATACAAACTTCCAGCTGTAAGAGAAAAAAAGGTGCGACATGATGCCTGTAGCTAACACTGCTGTATGACATGCAGGGAAGTTGTTAGGAGAGTAAATCCTAAGAGTTCTCCTCCCAAGAACACTTTTTCTTTCTTCTTGACTTTTCGGAGTGTCTGTAGGAGATGACAGGTGTTGGCTGAAACCGTGGTAATCATGTCACAACATACGTTAATCAGACTGTCATGTTGTATGTTTTAAACGTATACAGTGATGTATGCCAATTGTTTCTCAATCAAACTGGGGGAGGGGAGCACAAAAGAAGTAAGTCAAGGAAGGAAAATGTAATACAGTAAAACCTCGGATTGCGAGGAACTTGTTCTGCGAGTTTTCCACAAGACAAGCAAACATTTCTGATCAATTTTAACTTGATAGATGGGCAGTGTCTTCCAATACCAGCACTATGTGACACGGAACATCACGTGATCACAACTGAGTCAGTGGTTCTTGTATTCGATTTGACATACGAGCGCTTTGGATTACAAGCATGTTTCCAGAACAAATTATGCTCACAAAGTAAGGTTTTGAAATGAAGGGAAATGAAAAGCTCCAGAAGACACACATCAGAGGATACTGAGTGAGGATTCACAGCACCACAAGCAACTTTTTTTTTAATTCACTGTGGACTTTTTTAAGCCAAAAAACACCCTGAAACTCCCCCCATGCCAAGCTTCCTCTTGAATGGGACAGATTCTGGGTTAATTGTGTGGCAACTACAAACAAGGCAGTGACTGGACAGCAGAAGAGTCACCACCCAACTCTGCCCCGCATTCAGCCTCCTCTAACCGAGGCTGGGTTTGTTCGGCCATCAGGGCCCAATGGGCTACAAAATCTGCATAGAAATGTGCCCCAGAATCTTCTATTTTCTTCTTCTCTTCTTTTGCCTCACATGTTTCTTACTCCTTTCTTCCTCTTCCTGCTCACAAGTCTGAGAAATAGTCTGAAATAACTGTGCACGCTCCTCTTAAAAATTCTAAGCAATGCTTAAAAGTACAAAAAAAAAAAGTTTGAAATAAAAGGCATCACATAGAAACAATCACTATTAACAAAAAGTAAACTGATAGACATTTGCACAAATTCGGTGGCTTCAAACAACAGAAATGTGTTATCTTACGGTCCCGTAGGCCGTCTGAGACCGGGCTCACTAGGTTAAAATCAAGGTGTCGGCAGGGTTATATTCCTTTCTGGAGGCTCCAGGAAGGAATCTGTTTCCTTGTCTTTTCCAGCTTCCAGCCCCTTCTTCCACCTTCAAAATCAACACTGTAGCATCTCTCTGATCCTGCTTCTGTGACCATGTATTTTTCTCTGATTGTAGCTGATAAACGTTCTCCACTTCTGAGGATTCATTATCCACTGAGCCCATCCAGATTAATCCAGAACAAACTCCACATTCCAAGTTCCTTAACCTTAATCATATCTGCACAGTCCTTTTTGCCACATAAGGTAACAAATTCACAAGTTCTGGGGATCCTAATCCCCATGAACACTTTGGGGGGAAGGGAAGTCATTATTCTGTCTACTAGATAGATAAAATGCTTTTACAAAAATACAATATATGTTATTTTTTCAAACATGTTTAGTTTAACCTAAATTAACAAATTTCATAATGAATTCTTGCAGTGAGAAACCTCTAGTCATATTGTGATAAGTTAAAATGACAGATGTAATTATAGAAAGATAGATTGGAAACTTAGATCAAGGTCCAAAACGCTGCACCTCAACAAAACAAGGTATTGTTCAAAGTCCATGTAGTGTTAAAGTAAGCATACGTAGGGTTTCCTTATTTTGAAATATTGACTAATTGGCATTCTCTGTAATCTCTGGGTCCTACCATCCCCTCCATCACCACCCCCCAAAATTTGTAAGCTCATCTAGTTATAGTTTTTGAGTTTCCAAACATTAGGCCTGATGGGAATGGATGAAGGACATCCCTTTCATCTTCTCAATCCCTGCCACCATGATGGGAGGAAGCTCTATCAGTCATGTGACATGGCCCACTGGAAGAAGAATTGAAAGCCCTGGCTGCCAGCCCAGTGTGAGCTCCCAACCAGAGCCAGCATCAACTGGCAGCCAGTTGAGTGTAGACATGTGGGACCTTCCAGCTACTCCAGGGCTCCAGTCAACATCATGTGAAACAGAAGAGCTACCTAGTCAACCCGCAAAATTGTGAGGAACTACATGTTACTGTTGATTTATGCCACTGTTTAGATGTGGTCTGTCAGCAATTAAGTCAATCAAATGGTGTGAAGATGCTGGTAGAAACAAAGCCTTAGATGAACGTGGAGGAATGAGCTGTGTGCCATGGCCCAGCTTGGTATGTGACAGACACTATCTCATGTCTGCTCACACCACAGTTGTTCCTATCATCCAGGGGGATCACTATAACGCCAACATGAACTTTGCTGGGGACAGAAAACTGTAACTGTTGTGAAATTCACCCTACAAATCTTCAAAGGAAGCAGTAGAATGGGGGCGGCCCAAAACACCTTTGCCCCTCCAGCCAAGTGCAGTTGGCAGCAAGGATAACTCCCGCTTTTGCTGGATCACACTTTAGGGTGATCTCTGGTTGTCATACATGAGCTGTCTGAAAACGCCATTATGGGGGCGCCTGGGTGGCTCAGTCGCTGAACCATCTGGCTCTTGATTTTGCTCAGGTCATGATCTCACCATTTGTGAGTTTAAGCCCCATGTCAGTCTCTGTGCTTACAGCTTACAGCCTGGAGCCTGCTTTGGATTCTGTGTTTCCCTCTCTCTCAGCCCCTGCTTTGCTCAAACACTCTCTCTCTTTCTCTCTCTCTCTCTCTCTCAAAAATAAAATAAACATTAAAAAAATAAAATGCCATTATGGATATTCCCTGCAGTGACATTTTCACCAGCTCTCTTGGTGGCCCTGTGCTCTTTCCTAGATTTCTCCATGGATGAGCCTGGAGATCCTCCTGAGTGAGGAGAAGAGTCACATCCAAAGGTTCACTTATAATAACAGTTTAGCCACAGTGACTGAAGCCCACATTTCCATGACCGCTTTGGAGAAAAACAAGATTTGTGAGAATAACCGGGGGCAACACGAAACATATCTGAAGAGTATGATAGAGAGAAAGGTCAATACCTCTATCACGGTCGCAAGGATGTCCAGCAGGAAAATTATGCAGGACCTCCTGAAGAATCCTTTGAAATAAGAGGCCACCACACAAATGACAAAAAGTCAGGGAAGAATGATACCTGTCTACATGCCTAGATGGTCCTCGAGTTCTCCACAACCATGGTCAGTTCCAATCGTCAACCGTCAGATGGCGGGCACTCCCTCAGCCCACCTCGCCTCTCCCCAGTTGCCCAGCCCTGCACGTCCCCATGAGGTCCCGGGACGTAGTATCTCACTGCAGAATGTGATCTTTCAGCCCCTGAGATCAGCTCTCACAGGGGCAGAGCCTGAGGAGGCTTTGGATTACTCCTAACTCAGAAATTGAATCCTTTTATGAGTTTAATCTTGGACACGGTCATTTACCATAAAACACAGGAGACCCAGTATAGGAGCACTCATTGATAGAACAAGCTGCAGCGGGAATATCAGGGTGGGCAGGGCAGCCCTCTTGGCATTAACCTAAAACTGAGCCACATTCTGGATGGTGTAGGTCTGCCTTATACAGAGACAGCCCAAAGGGCCTCCATTCGCAGCAACCTATTGTGTATTTCAGGGGAGAAAGCTATGGGATTTGTGACCCCCAGGACCAGTGGATGGAACCTGCCTTCCCAGGACAACTTCTGCATCCAGTCTGTGTTGTATTTCCACTATGACCCTAGACTAGATCCCTGGAATGCTGCCAGGAGGCTGTGGCTCCCTCCTGGGTCTCTGCAAGCTTCCAGACAGTGTCTAGGGTGAGGGGTGTGGGAGGAGGGAGGCCAGAACTCTCAGCCTGTTGCTTAGCAGCACAGGGGAAGCCGTGACCCTGCCTCCAAACAAGGCTGTGCCCTTTAGGTGCCTGAGCCACATGTGGAAGAAAATATGCAAAACTATTCAGGTTTTAATGCATCTAAATGTCTGACCTGTGACCTATGTAAAAAGCAAAGGCTGTTCTAACACTGGCTATTTTTCTGTTAAAGTCTGCTACCTTGTTAAAGTGGAATTTTCCCTAGATTACAGTTAAATTTTAGTCACCTGTAGGAAATTTAAATTCTAATTGGGGTAAATAGGTTGTGCAATAATTGTAGTAAAATAATATGCCCATTATAATTTTTTTTTTAACGGTCCCCCAAAACAGACTTTTTCTCGTAGGGAGAGGAGCAAAGGTAGTGGGCAATTCTTTGTGAAAGTTTGAAATGCATGTGTGCTGTGTGGACACCAGTGAAAATAAAATGAAATGGAGTGGAGGAGTGGGTAGGTGAGGGAGTCCAGGGCCCTGTGGCCGCTCGGGAAGAGTGGACGCCGTGCTGGCTGGAGGACAGAGGAGCCGCCCCTGGCCCACCTGACCTGTGGTCTCGGGAACTCTGTCACCAGGTCCCCCCAGCAATACCAGGAGACTTGTGCAAACCTCCAGCCTGGAGCAAATGCCGGCACCAGGCACAGGGATGGTTAAGAGGGGAGAGAGAAAGGAGGAAAACCAGCCACGGCCACGGCCACGATCATGGAGCAGGCGCTTCCTGCCAGACCCTGGTTCTTCAGTGTCAACCACTCTTAGCCCTGGTGACACATCCCCAGGGCGGTGAGACTTCCCCACTCCGGCATCTGTCTGTCTAGCCATTGGCAGCAATGATCAGAGGCCCCCAAAACTCTTCAGGTGCTTGGGAAGAACTCCGTTCCCGGGCCCACCCCTCGAGCTTCATTAACGACCACCCTCTCTCTCTGGAGATGGTCTAGCGAGTGGCCAGAAGAGAACTGTTTAGAGCCTGAGCTGCTGCCCCAACATTTTCCAGTAGGACCACCCTGCTCACAGCGAGTCTGGAGTTTAGAGAAGGACCCGAGTTTAAGATTCCTGCCCCAAGACCCCGCTTTGCTTCTCCAGGGGCACCTTTTACAATAGCCACTTAGAGTCGAGCCCTCAAAAAGTGACCTCCATCCCAGCCACCTTATAAGTATGAGTTTTGGCCACCCCGCCCGCTGTCTCCTGCTCAGGACCTGAGACGGAGGACTGCCCTTCACCGGCCCCCTGAGCCCTTCTGTTGCTGGGATCTGTAAGTAACAAATCTTATGACTCTCCTTCCTCCCTGGGGATGTATTAAAACTGCACCTTCAGTCCAATGACCCCCCGGGGATTTTACTTCCCCAGAGTGGGAGTTCAGATGCCGAGGGAGCTTCCTGCCGACCCCATGTCATGTGGATGGCTTGTGTGTTCTCACTCTGCAGGGCATAATCTGCAATATTCTTAATTTAACACATCAGCTACAGGACCCCAACCCTTGAAGGCATCTCCCGGTGCACCCTCCCCCTGTAGAGTCGGTCTCCACAAAGGCCTGGACTCCCTGCCGACCCCCACAACCAGGGCCTTTGCAAAGCTGCTCTCCTGACCTCACCTTCCTTCAGTTTCAGCTTTTGATCCGCTTCTGCCACACCCTTTGGGATCAGGGTCAGTCTGAGGCCAAATCCCTGTATCCTCCACTGACTGTCTGAAACGTCCCTTTACTATCTGCCCCTAGGCCACCGCCTCCTGCAAACCCGCTCAAGGGGCTCCTTGCATCTGCCTTGCAGGGGGAGCAAGCACCCTCCTTGCCCCAAGAGCAACTCCAGACCCTTAGCCCTGTCCCCTCTGAGATTCTCCCATCCTCTGCCCACCACCACTGCCCTTCTTTGCCACAGCCCTTTCCAGAACTCTGAGCTGCCCTCCCTGTCGCTTCCTCATGAGGCAGCTCCTTCCCTGGTGGCTCCTCAGTGCCATGCTCATCAGCATTCAGGGTGAGTTTGTGTCCACAGTTGGCCTGGTCCCTTCCTCCCTCCTGTCCTCTCCCCCAGTGACCTGGCCCACCTCCCAGCCTCTCTTTCCATCAAGCCCGCAGGGTCTCACCTCAGCCGCCATCCCTCCAGTCTCAACGCCAACTCCACTTTCCAACCACCTCCTTCTTCCCTCTGACTCACTTGGTCTCCTATCCTGGCTTCAAGACCTCTTTGACCTTTTGTTGGCATTTCCTCTTTCACTTGGTCTCCAGAGCTCTTGGATCAAGTGGGATAGATCTGGACACCTGGAAAAGTTCCGAAGTCGTGGATGTGGACTTGTTGGTGTGGGGGATGGAAAGTGGTGGGCGATGAAGGAGAGAGCTGAGGAAGGGGTCAGAGAAGGTGTGCTCAGGTTGTGATGGGATTAAGACCAGCTTGTCTGGATTATAGGTTGAAGTGACGGGATAAAACTCAGTTACAATCTTGAAAAAGCTCGACACCATCAGACTAACTGCTGAGCTCAAGCTCCAGTTCACGCCTGAAGCATTCTCTGACTAGTCCAGTCTCCCGGGCATTCTTGGTGCGCTCAGAGTCCTGCATTTATTATCTGACGTAGGTCAAGTACTGCGCTGAGCACTGGTGTAAGCCAAAGGAGACATGGTTCCTGCTATCAAGGTAACTAACCATCTATCGGAAATAATAGCTCAAAGTCATTAATATTATCAGAGAGGTATGTGTTGGAGCCATGAGAGCAAAAAAGCTCATCTACATCTACATCAGGAAGTTTTCGTGGAGGAAGACACACGTTAGCTGAGTTTTGAGGGGAAAGAGGAATATGCTGGACAGGCCAAACCTCAGAGTGCTTGCAACACTCACCCCTCATCCTGATGGAAGCTGCCTCCTCCCCATGGCCCTGCTATTGCAAAGATCAGTATCACAGTGCCTCACCCCCACCCCCTCGCCAGTGCCCGGCAGCCACGGGGAGTTTGCACCCTTGCCACACGGCCTGGTTCAGGAAGACCAACCAGATGACGGTTCTAAAGTATTGGACATGATAAGTGCACAGAGAGAGACTCAGCAGAGGTGTCAGAAGCTTTGAAGGTGCCATGAGATGGAGGCTAGGCAATGATGGGCTATAACCCCTAGAGAACCGCAGGTATGAAGAAGCAGAAATCCACATGCCGAAGGAGCCAGCAGGCAGAGAAGGGAATGGACAGAGAAGAGCAGAGATGCCACAAGGGAGACCCGAGCCCCTGGGGGACATAGGACCAGGCGGGGACCTGGTATTGTCATCCTTGTCTTTCTGTTCCAGCTTCGGTCCCCATATATTCTTCCAAAAAAATCCATTTTTCTTAAGCCTTAATATGACCCCCAAAATATAGTTTCAAGTATACCCCAATGAAAAATTTTGTGTGTGTGCACAAGGAAACATGTCAAATGATGCTCACTGGAAAAAATGTAGATAACAGTTAACAGAGGAATAAATAATTAATTGTGATGTATTTATGTGTTGGACCAGGATTCTGAAGTCAGAAGAGCGAACAAGTTGTCTAGATAGATTAATGACAGGTAGACATAAATATGTATATACACATACGGATACATCATACACATGACACATATATTGACAGGGATAGGTTCTACATTATAATGACAAAATAAGAAATCTCACTTAAAGGGTGCCTGGGTGCCTCAGTTGGTTAGGCGTCTGACTTCAGCTCAGGTCGTGAACTTGTGGTTGGTGAGTTCGAGCCCCGTGTCGGGCTCTGTGCGGGCAGCTCGGAGCCTGGAGCCTGCTTCAGATTCTGTGTCTCCCTCTCTCGCTCTGCCCCTCCCCCATTCGCACTCTGTCTCTCTCTTTCTCTTTCTCTCTCCCTTTCAAAAATAAATAAACTTAAAAAAATATATAATAAAATAAAAATAAATTAAAAATCTCATTTAAGAGGGGTGCCTGGTTGGCTCAACAGGTTGAGTGTCTGATTCTTGAATTCAGCTTAGGTCATGATCCCAGCATCGGGGGCTTGAGCCCCACATGATGCTCTTCGTTGGGCATGGAGCCTGCTGAAGATTCTCTCTCTCTCCCTCTGCCCCTCACCCCACTTGTGCACTCTCTCTCTCTCTTTTAAATAAAATAAAAAATAAATAAATAAAAATCCCATTTAAAATACACATAATACCATTTCTATAAATTTAAAACAACAGCATACATGCTGCCTGCTCTGGACACATGTATGTACATACAACTGTAATAAAAATTCATTTGAAGGTTATAATCTAAATTCAACATAGTAGTTGCCTCAAAAGATAATGGACTCATTTGAGAAAAAGAAATATTTGTTAACTCTATAAGGTTTAACTCATTCAATGACCTACTAAGAATTGAATCAAACGTGACCAATAGTCAAAATGATTAATTCGTTTATTTTTAATGTTTTTTTAAAGCTAAGAAAACGACCAGGGTGCAAGTGAACAGAAAGGAAACGAAGAAAGTATAATCATCTGGACGATGAGGTCAGAAGCAAGAGCACAGACGTGAGAGGAAGGGTGGATGGGATTAATAGATACATCAAACAGAAAGAAAACAGTCTGTGGGACTCAGTGAGGGGGAGAAATCTGATTTGGCTCCGAGCTTTCTGGCTGTACTGATTACAGAAGATACGACACGGAGCAGATTCAGGGAGGAAGCTGATTAATCTGGCTTTGGACACGCTAAGTGTGAAGGCTCCTGTTTCCTCTATGTGGGACACATCCAGCCTAGAAACAGAGACTGGAAATCATTTGCATCAAAATTGCAGCTGAAGCCGTGGAACATGGGTGGCCCAGGGAGAGTACGTAGAGTGACAAGAACAGGTGCCAAAGGATGGAACCTTGCACTAAAAATGGACCAGAGGTGGCCAAAAAAAAAGGAGTCGGTGAGGTTCGTGATGAGAGATAGTACACAACCTGCCAGAATGGTTTTCCCGAGGCCCAGGAAGGCAGGCCCCTTAAAGGGAGTGCTCAACCGTGAGGAATGCCACAAAGAAACATGAATACATTTATGCCGTTTGGAGGTGCCAGGAGATGAGCTACAGTATCTCTTTCTTTGGCCAATCTTAGCCAATGACCTTTAGAACTCCCTTCTTTGCGTGGCTACACAAACATACGTAGTGTAAAGACCTAGGACCTAAGAATGAAGGGGTTGAGGTGAAGCTGTTCCTTGTACATGTCCAGTCCTTCTTTTCTTCAGTTCAGGACATTCTTATGACATTTTATGACTTTACCTTCATTGATGATGCTATTCTAAACTTCTTCTTTGAGTACCGGGGTGTTATGGGGTGAATTGTTTTCCCCCCAATTCACGTTGAAGCCCTAACTCCCACTACCACAGAATGTAACTGTATTTGGACCTGGGGTCTTTGAAGAGGTAATTACATTAAAATGAGGTCATTAGGGGGGACCCTAATCCAGTCTTGCTGGGGTCCTTATAAAAAAAGGTGATTAGGACCCAGAGAGACACCAAGAAGAGAAAAGACCACCTGAGGACACAGGGAGAAGGTGGCCATCTGCAAACCAAGAAGAGAGGCGTCAGGAGAAACCAACCCATTGATATCTTGATCTTGGACTTCCAGCTTCTAGAACTGAGAGAAAATAAATTTCTGTTGTGTAAGCCACGAAATCTGTGGTATTTTGTTATGTCAGCCCTGGCACGCTCTTTCAGAAACAAAACAGCCATGCCTGCCTTCCTGTGTCTGTTATAGTGTGTGTACTAAAGGGAGGTCTCTTTGCACACAACGAGGCTATAGCACCGTTGCATTCTCTGAAACCAAAGGAAACAGGGTAGGGAATAAGGTCAGAAAGACAACACAGAAGTAGACTATGTAGATCATTTGAAGAACATCTCTGTTGTGGGGCGCCTGGATGACTCAGTCGGTTAAGTTAAGCATCCGTCTTTGGCTCTGGTCATGATCTTGTGGTTTGTGAGTTCGAGCCCCGTGTCAGACTCTGTGCTGACAGCTCGGAGCCCGGAGTCTGCTTCAGATTCTGTGTCTCCCTCTCTCTCTCTTCCCCTCCCTTACTCATGCTCTGTCTCTCTCTCTCTCAAAAAAAATAAATAAGCATTAAAAAAAAAGGAAGAACATCTCTGTTGAAAAATTTTTTTAAGTCACAAAGTGTTAGATAGCCAATGGGCACATTACTAGATGTTCAACATCACTAATTATTAGGAAAATGAAAATCAAAACCACAATGGGATACCACCTCACAAAGGTTAGAATGGTTGCTGTCAAAAAGACAAAAATAACAGTGTTGCTGAAGGTGTGGAGAAAAAGTAACCCTCGTTTATTGTTGGTGGGAATGTAAATTGGTACATCTACAGTGGAAAACAGTATGGAGTTCCCTCAAAAAATTAAGAGTAAAGTTACCATATGACCCAGCTATTCCACTTCTGGATATTTATCCAAAGAATACAAAAACACTAATTTGAAAATATTTATGCATGCTTATGTTCATTGCAGCATTATTTACATTAGATAAGATATGTATGGAAACAATCTAAGTGTCCATTGATTTATGGATGGGTAAAGAGGATATAATAGATAAATAGATAGATAGATAGAGATAGAGAGCATTATATAATGGAATATTATTCAGCCATAAAGAATAAAATCTTTCCACTTACAACAACATCGATGGACCTTGAGGATATCGTGCCCTGTGAAATAAGTCAGACAGAAAAAGATAAACATTATATGATTTCATTCACATATGGAACCTGAAAACACAAAACAAACAAAAACCAAACAATACAATGCCAAAACAAACTCATAGATACATAGAACATACTGATGGTTATGAGAAGGGAACCATCTGGTGATGGTTACCAGAAGGGAAGGCGGTGGGGGGGGGGGGGTGGGCAAAATGGGTGAAGGGAGTCAATTGTATGGTGACGAATGGTAACTAGATTTTGCGTCATGATCACTTTGTAGTACATCCAGTCGAATTACAATGCTGTATACCTACAACGTATATAACGTTATATACCAATTTTACCTCAATAAAAATGAAACCTGGAACAAGAACCATTCAGATCTGAAAAAAAAATAAAATAAACAATGAAATTACAACATCTTGGCTTGATAAAAACTCCTGGGGAAAAAAAAAACAGCAAGCACAAATACCCAGTTGATTCTGTTGATTTTAAATGACACCCATCCTTGGTGCCTCTTCAGAAAAGTGAACAAGGGGAAATGACGCAAACCTGGAAAGCCAGGCAGCAGAGTTTTAATGATATCCTGCCGGGAGACTGTAAAGGTGTGTTGGGGGCACGCATAACTTTATTTATTTATGTTGAGAGAGAAAGAGAGAGAGCACAAGTGGGGGAGAGGCAGAGAGGGAGGGTTGGCTCTGCGCTGTCAGCACAGAGCCCGATGCAGGGCTTGAACTCACAAACCACGAGATTATGACCCAAGCTGAAGTTGGATGCTTAACTGAGCCACCCAGGTGCCCCAAGCATGAATAACTTTGAATAATGTATGATTTGAACAGGGTCAAGAAAGGGATAGAGAGTAGGTGTGGGGAGAACAGCAGAGGACATTCCCACTCTCTGCTCCCAGCCATGCCTTCCTGCCTCTTACCTCCTGTCACGTCAGTGCTCCCGGGGAATGTGGGCGAGAGGAGCCCCTGCCCCCAGCTCCATACTTTACTACAGTTCTGCCTCTCCTCAGCCCACCTTTTCACCATTGGACAAGGAACCCAGGGCCATGAACCCTGGAACCTATGCACCGCCTCCTAGACCACACATTCTGTGTATGTGGGACTCTGGAATTATCTACTCCAACAGTCTCAAGTCAACGGCCACATCTCTACCTCCTTCTTAACAGGGTCCATGCTCTGGAGGGCCTTGGTGGCGTCCAGTGTGCATGTGCCCTCTCCTGGGGGAGGGGGCATCAGCTACAACTGGGATGTGAGACTGCAATACCCACACATTGTAGCCGCCTCACCACCTGGGAGGGAGCCAGGCATGAGAAAAGAAGGGGCTGGGTCCAAAGCCAGGGGCACAGAGGCTGGTTCTCCTTGTAGGTTGACATTCTGGCACTCAGCATCGAGGAACCTGAGTTCTGAATTCAAACCTGACCTTCCGTGTCATTGTGAAGCCAATTTGTCAAGGAAGGAGGATAGGACATTTTATATAACAGTTTGTACCTTCATCTCTCCTTCAACATTGAACATATGGTATGCGGACCTCCATTTGTACAGGTGGGGGTCTGCCTGCCCTCCTCTGACCTCTCTCCTCCGTAACCCCACAGCCCAAACTCTGCTTGGATAGGGCCTAAAGATACACAGGTTTATCCCCTTTATTTTAGTTTACATATTTTTTTTATTTTTACTGTTTATTTATGAGAGAGACAGCAAGCAGGGAAGGGGCAGAGAGAGACAGAGGGAGACCCAGAATCCGAAGCAGGCTCCGGCCTCTGAGCCGTCCGCACAGACGTGGAGCTTGAACCCACCAACCATGAGATCGTGACCTGAGCCAAAGTCGGACGCTTACCTGACGGAGCCACCCCGGCGCCCCATCCCCTTTATTTTATATCGTTATGTCTACATTCATCATTCCCTCCTTAAAGCATTCAATGATGACATTCTCAACTAATTTTTATAAATGAATACTGGGATTTGTGATATTTGCCCTTTGTTTATGCATGTCAAAGGGCAAAAGGATGGATGTCCTTTTGTAATTCACTCAAAGATTTGGCATTTGTGTCCTCCTTTTCCACTGTTACAACCGCCTATCAAGCCACACTGCAACGACCCTTCCGGTCCATCACCACAGCGATCACAGAGACGTCTCTTGGTCTGAGCTATCTCGGGAGCATTAGCACACCGCCCCACGCAGCCGTCCCTTCTCCAGGCGCTCAGGTTTTGCAGTGTTATTTGCAGTGATGGCGTTTGGTCAGCAGATGGCAACGAGCATCTTGTAAGAAAAGAAAAATTATTTAGGTTGAGTTAAAAATACAGAGAAAGAAAGGGAGAGACAGCGCAGGCCCTGTGGAGGAGCGGCCTGCTGCACAGTCCTGTCTCCCCTGTGCGGCAGGGGGCGCACTTCCTATAGGCCGTCGGGGGTCCCTGGCGCCCCCAGGCCCCCGGCTCCTGCAGCCCAGCCAGCCCAGCCAGTCCCTCCTTCGTGTTCGGAAGTTGTTGGCATGAGACTTTCAGTGAATGGCACGCGCAGATTGGGGGGTTCTGGAAAGGGAGACCGATGTTGGGGTGGCTTGGACAGAAGGTCTCCCCCAGCACCCACCCACCAGGAAGGGCTGCCTCAGGGGCGCTGGGCCCTGCAAGCGGCCCACTCTGACCTGCCTCCCGGGCTGCTGCTCTGTATGCATCCAGCATCCCTGTCTGGCTCCGGACTGCAGAGGCGTTCCTCCCCCCGGGCAGCCCCGTGTGACAGAAGACAGCTAATTTAACCTGCTTGTGTCCTCAGCTCCCTTCTTATCTGGCGGTTGCCATGGCAACCCCCAAGGTTCCTCAGGCTCTTCTCACTGACTGACCAGGCCCCGAAAAACCACTCTGGAATTGACGGTGCTATATTTGGGTAAAACTTAATGAAAGAACAGGTTGACCTAGTTTTCATTGCTACACAATGAAAATGGCAGGGACGCGAGGTGGTGCCCAATAGAAAGTTGCTCCCTTCAAGATGGGGAGATTACAGAGGCGGCTGTGGGTCCGGCAGAGATCTCGCCCTGGGTGACTTCCTCATCGTCCAACAAGAAAAACTCAACACGAAAGTTAGGGGCCGATTCTTCCATACTGTGGGCGCATTTCAGAAAGGGCAGAAATGTAGACTTCCTTTTCGGTGTTTTAAGAAAAACATAAATTTAAGAAGGTTTTACTTCTTTAAATGAAGAGAGAGAAAAAACCCTGCATTGTCCATTGAAAAATGCAGAAGAAACCTCCCTGATGATTTGGGCCTGAAGTGTGCCTGTGTTGCTGGATTTGTCCAGTTTCCAAAGGCTCTTGTGGCTGAGGGTCTTGCTGCCCGGTCCTCCTGCCCCTGGTCATCCCCTCCCCTTCCGAGTGGACTGCCCTTATTGATTTAATTCTAATGATTAAAGAACTGGTGGCATGTCAGTTCTGAAATGAGGATTAAAGACTGGGTTCTGCCTCCAGGGGCTTTTTGTGGCTGGGAGCACTGAGGACCACGAGGTGAGGACACAGGACGGCTGATGGAGAGGCCCAGGTGGCAAGGGACTGAGGCCTGCCAGCAGCCAAGAGGTTGCTCACAACCTAGGCTGAGTGGAGCCCCAGCAGACAGCTTCACCGCAAGCTCGTGGGAGGCCCGAGCCGGAGGACCCAGCTCAGCCACACCTGGAGTCCTGTCCCACAGAAACTGGGGGACGATGAACGTCTGTTATTTCAAGCCACTAAGTCTTGGAGGATTTTGTGAGCCAGCAATCAGGAACTAATACAGCCATTTGTTCTCTTGTTCCCCTGGTTTGGATTGTGGTTACAAGCAAATCCTTTCAGAATCCACCCGGTCATATTTGATGCTGGCCTTCATCTCATATGGCTGTGTAATGGTAGGCCAGTTACCTGGTCTCTCCAGTACTCAGTTTCCTTGTCAATAAAATAGGCTAATACTTATAAAGAGCTCATAGAAAATCCTTAGTAAACTAGCTATTATAATTATTGAATGCAAATTACTTACCTTTGTATATAATTGATTTCCTCTAAATCTATCATTTAGCTCCTGTACTGATTTGCCATGAAATGTGATTAAAACTCGATGGAATAAAAAACTCACCATTTGGGGGCACCTGAGTGGCTCAGTCAGTTAAGTTTCCGACTTTGGCTCAGGTCATGAATTTGCAGTCAGTGAGTTCGAGCCCCACGTCCAGCTCTGTTCTGATAGCTCAGAGCCTGGAGCCTGCTTCAGATTCTCTGTTTCCCTCCTCTCTCTGCCTCTCCCCCGTCTGTGCTCTGTGTTTCTCTCTCTCTCAAAAATAAATAAACATTGGGGCACCTGGGTGGCGCAGTTGGTTAAGCGTCCGACTTCAACCAGGTCACGATCTCGCGGTCCGTGAGTTCGAGCCCCGTGTCAGGCTCTGGGCTGATGGCTCAGAGCCTGGAGCCTGTTTCCGATTCTCTCTGCCCCTCCCCCGTTCATGCTCTGTCTCTCTCTGTCCCAAAAATAAATAAACGTTGAAAAAAAAATTTTTTTTTAAAAAATAAACATTAAAAAAAAAAATACAAACCCACCATTTCAGAGCTGTGTAGATCTTCTATGAAACAGTGCGGATGTTACCTAACTGTGGTTACAAGGTGTCATGACCCCCATATCTCCGTAATTCTGTGAACTCTGTCCTAAGAACTCTGCCTACATCCACAAAAGGGCAGAAGCTATATGCCCTGAAGGACATAAAACTATCAGGTAGAGATTTTATGGACAGTTGATAGTCTTAAAGAAAAGGCTAGGCAAATGTGTCTTGGGCAGATTAGGCATGAAAAGGAGTGAAGGCAGAAGTCCTGACCAAGCTAGTGTTTCTTTGAAATGTGAACTCATGCACTGGGTATAGCAGCACCCTGTGCTGGGCATTGTGCAGGATCCAAAGGGAATGGCAAACACAGCCGTTGGACTCCTGGGTCTCCAGTCAAATTGGGAGATAACCAGGTAATCCCTGGGAGGGATGAACCGTGCACACACATGAAGCAAATCCAAGGAAGGGTGGGCGTTCATTCTCAGAAGTTGGGCGAGACCTCTTCCAGATGACAGTTCTACACTTTCCAGATTGGCATCGAAAGATAAAATCAGTGGCCCGTGTCTGCTCACCCTTGGTATCACCTACAATGTGCATCCATGACAGATAAAATCCAGGAAGTTAATGAAGTTTGTTCCCTCAGAAGCTAGTAAATCCCAAGAGAGCATGTATTAAGTGCAGACCTCAAATTCAGGTGTTTTGCTGCTGATAATGATTTGTTGCTAATATTTCTTGAACATTTAAAGTGTACTGAGTGAACAAACCTATCAGGCAGGTACTGTTAGGTCCATTTTCCAGACGAGAAAATTAAGGCACAAGTAGGTCTAGTCTTGTCCCACCACACACAGGTAGTAAAGGCATAGCTGGAATACAAAATTCAGCAGTCTGTCAACAGAGTCTGTGTTCCTACCCAGTAGGGGATACAGGCTCTGGCATATGGTTCTAGGATTCAACCTCCTTTTAACCTCCAGTCCGTATTCTGCTGTTGCAGAATCTCAGTCAAGAAAACCAAAAATCTCTGTTGGGGCACCTGGGTTGTTCAGTGGTTAAGCGTTCAACTTCATCTCAGGTCATGATCTCACAGTTCGTGGGTTTGAGACCCATGTCAGGCTCTGTGCTGACAGCCCAGAGCCGGGAGCCTGCTTGGGATTCTGGGTCTCCTTCTCTCTCTATCCCTTTCCCATTCGTGCTCTTTCTCTCTCAAAAATAAATAAACATTAAAATGTTTTTAAATAACCAACCAAGGTGTCACCCATTTTCCCAAGGGTCGTGTTTTAGTTTGTTGGGAGATACAATAGCGTTTCGGGATCCAGGTGGCAGCGGGGAATCTGGTCCTTGGTGGTCAAACCACACAAAATGCTGCTTTGTTCCTACACAGGCACTACTCGGTTTATTCCAGATAAGCCACTTCTATTGGAATTGAGCCAAGGGGAAACGAGACATCCAAGACCAGAACTTACTCTCGCCTGAGTGGGTGTGCAGTGGTTGGTTGGGGTCAAGGAGGCAGTGCATTGCAGCCAGGGGCACATGTATGTTTGCATCGACCTGCCCGCCCACACCCACGCCGGATATGCTGAGGAAGGGCTCGCCCTTTCCTGAATTTTCATTCACATACAAACACAAGAGGCCCCTCACCAAGGTCTTACTTTATTTTTTTAATTTTTTTTAACGTTTATTTATTTTTGAGACAGAGAGAGACAGAGCATGAACGGGGGAGGGTCAGAGAGAGAGGGACACACAGAATCTGAAACAGGTTCCAGGCTCTGAGCGGTCAGCACAGAGCCGGATGCGGGGCTCAAACTCACGGACCGTGAGATCATGACCTGAGCCGAAATCGGACGCTTCACCGACTGAGCCACCCAGGCACTCCACCAAGGTCTTACTTTAGACGATCCAGACTCCTGACTGGCTCAAGGGCTTTAGCGGCAAGACTTTTCAGTTTAGATTTTCCCCTGAAGGTTGTGGGTGTTCTACAGATTCTTAAACCTGACGTACTTTGAAAGGCAATGCTTTGCTTGAAAGAGAGACAAGACAGTGTTGAAATGTCAGGCAAAAGAAGTGGGAACAGAAAAGAAAAACTAAGAGAGGTAAGCACTTCACATCACCTCCTTAGTATGGTCACTATCAACTTCATCACCGCCACCTTCACCACTACCATTTACTGCATGTCTCCTTGGTTGCAGGGCACTGTGTCATGGGATCTGCATGTGTCATCTCTAAGCACGTGCTCAGAGGTCACATTCTTGTGGCCTGAAGGTGGGAGAAACTTCCCAGGGCACACAGTGACCAGCTCTCGGTCATCTGCCCTCACTAGCTCAGTGCACTTGTTTGGGTACTGAAAGGTATACACCCCGAAATCCACTATGTGTCCCTGCTGGGATTGGGCACCAGCAGTAGTCGAAGCCAGCCTTCCTCTCCCCCCCATCACACACATAGGCACGCACTCATGCACACACGCATGCACACACACACACACACACACACACACAGTTCTGCTCCTATGCTGGGGCACCCCAGGGTAGAGATTGCACCTGATGCCCACTGTACATCTACCATATGCACGGAGTTCAGATGCATCTCTGCCCAAGAGTGGTCTCCAAACAGAAGTTTGAAAACTTCACTGAAGCAGAGGAAAAACCAGATCCTCGGGCTCATCACCTTGATGCCCCTTTCCACACTGTCTCTTCTATGAATGAGTTGTCTCATGAATGAGTTGGGGCTAGTCTATGTTCCCCCTTGTCCCTCTCCAGCAGAGGCTGGTGTGGTTTATGGATGACTCTGCTCCACTCCTCACCTTCCCCAACAAAAAAGAACCAGACAACCACAAAGTCCCTTGCTGGTCTTGTGCATGACCCTTTATAAACCCAAAGTTTTTCCTGGGGAAAAAAAAAAAGCATTTTCTAAATGAAGTAATTTTTTTAGACATTGACAAACATTAATGTGTCGTTACGAATTAATTTACCAAATTAATCGATCGGTTTAGTTAAATAATCGGATCAAGCAGATAACAGGCCAGTGTGATCTGGTCTGATTAAATTAGATGAGCAGAAATACCAGATGATTAGACCAGATTACTCAAATGCTCTTTAGAAGCATTCACAGGCAGAAAGTGCGAAGTCTTCCCGGGGCCTTATGTCCTCACACGGGGAGAATCTGAGGGTTGGGCTGGTGGTGAACCGCTGTTTGGGATCCTGGGCTCTGTCCAGCTCAGGTTTTAGAAGTCCTGCAATTTCAGACACACAGCTTAGTAACCACATCACTGGACAGTCTTATCAGTTTCCTATACCTACTGTGACAATCTACCACACTGTAGCAGCTAAACCAACACAAGTTTATTATCTTACAGTACTGGAGGTCAGAAGTACAAAATGCAGATGAAATCAAGATGTAGGCAGGACGGCATTCCATCCAGAGGCCGGAGGGGAGAATCCATCCATGCCTTGCCTTTCCAGCTTACAGAGGCGGCCTGCACTCACTGACTCATGATCACATCGCTTGGACGTCTGCTTCTGCCCTCACTCACACTCTGATGCTCGCCACTTCCCTCTTTTACTTATGAGGCCTTCGTGATCACGCTGGTCCACTGGGACCATCCAGGATAATCTCCCCATTGCAAGATCCCTAACCTCTGCAAACTTTCTTTTGCCAGGTAAGGGAACATATTCCCAGGTTCCCGGATTAGGTTGTGGATTATCTTTGTTGTTGTTGTTTGTTTGTTTGTTTACTTATTTTGAGAGAGAGACAGAGAGAGGCAGAGAACAGAGAGAGAGAATCCCAAGCAGGCTCCGCACTATGAGAGCAGAGCCCCAGGCGGAGCTTGAACCCAGGAACCACGAGATCATGACCTGAGCCTCAGCCAAAGTCAAAAGAATAGAATGCTTAACTGCCTGAGCCATCCAGGTGCCCCCTTTGTTTTTTTTAACATGTTGGTTTTTTTTTTTTTGAGTGAGAGAGAGAAAGAGAAGGGGGGAGGGTCAGAGAGAGACGGGGCCAGAGGATCCAAAGCAGGTTCTGCAACGACAACAGAGAGCCTGACGTGGGGCTTGAACTCACAAACTGACAGTTAATCAGCTGAGTCACCCAGGTGCCCCAGCAGGTGGCTTAACTTTGGAGGGCCATTATTGTGCCTCCCACAACAACCTAAGGTCATTGCCAAATTTTCGGAAGTCATGATGGCAAGTCTGGTCCCTTGCAGACACCTCCATGCTTAGGGACTCTGAAAGGCTTTATGGGATAAAACTGTACACCCCTGATTCTGCCACAGCAACTAAACTAATCCCTCTGCATTACGGCTCAGGTGCCAGAAAACTCCTGTGACCACAGAAATATGCAACCTGGGAGGATAAATAGCATGCTTCCATTAACATCCATCATCTATGACTAGAAGATGATGGGTTGGTTTACAAACTCCCTATGATTAAGAGGAGCTATAATTAATTACATGTTGGAAGGAAATCGACTGATAATGCTCAGAACATGGGACTCCAGCCCCCTTACTCCAGACTCTAGAAAAGACAAAATCATTGAATTTACAAGTACTTCTGCCATAAAATATGTTAACTGGAGATAGGGTCCAGTAATAGACTCAGCTATACTGAAATACTTATGTGTGTACTTAAATATAATCTCATATTGGGGCACCTGGGTGGCTCATTTGGTTAAGCATTCAACTTCAACTCAAGTCATGATCTCATGGGTCATGAGTTTGACCCCTGCATCAGGCTCTGTGCTGACAGTGTGGAGCCTGCTCAGATCTTCTGTCCCCTCTCTGTCTGCTCTTTCCCTGCTCTCTCTCTCATAAATTAAAATTTTTTTTTAATATTAAAAAATCATAATATAATCTCATATTTTTCTCCTGGTTTAATTCTACTGACAACAGTGCATTTAGTAGCCCCCATGCTTGGAACTGAGGATAAAGTCTTTAAGGGTAAGAATGAAAACAGTTTAAAATATGCCATGTCCTGAGTAGTGACAGTTAAAAGTTGACTTGGTCCTCAAGAAGTTGCATTCATCTGGAAGGGCTGCCATAACAAAGTACCGTAGGCCAGGTGGCTTAAGCAACAGGCATTTATTTTCTTGCAGCTCTGGAGGCTAGAAATTCAAGATCAAGGTGTTGGCAGAGTTATTTCCCTCCGAGGCCTCTCTCCGCAGCTTGTCGATGGCATCTTCTCCCTGTGTCTTCATATGGTCTTCCTGTGTATATCTGTGTTCTATCTATATATATCTATATATCTATATGACACCAGTCCTATTGCATCAGGACCAAACCTAGTGACCTCATTTCAGCCTACTTAACATAGTCTAGACCCTGGCTCCAAGACTGCCTCCTGGGGGTTTAGGACTTCAACATTTGAATTTGAGAGGAATGCAATTCAGCCCATTACAGGAATGCAGTACCTAGTGGGGCAAAGAGCAGGTGGCAACAGAAGTGGGCTCAGAAGAAATGCATATACATATGTGGTATAGTCATGAAATGAGCTGTGACTTGACCCAAAGAGAGTTTAATTTGCCCTTAATTAGAGGGAAGACACCAGTTACAGGGACGATAGATAGTACGGAGCTCTCACCTGCTTCTGGATAATTCGCTAATAAAAGTGTAGTTTCAAGATTTTTGGCCTTCCTTCATCTATATTCTGCTTGTCATGGCAGTTCAAGAGTACCCAGAATATGTCTCTTTCCCCTGTGGCTAGAAAACTCTATCTTTAACCTTGTATTACGAGGCAATCAATCAAAATAGAAGACATATGAAAGTTTCCCACTTTACCTCCTGGGGACGGAAAACTCTGTCTTCATGTTAGCTTTGCCCCTAAACCTCTCTACCTTAATTCTCTGATCTACAATAAAATAAGATATCCTGGATGATGCCACAATTCTATTATTTAGTGGGGTTGGACTCAAATCTACTTATGACTCTAGAGAAAATTATTTCATGTTGGTTTCCCAGGGAAAGATTAAATTAAAATCATGACCACTTAACGGCTAAATACCAAATAAGGATGAATACCAATAAAAAGAAAAAGAATTAGAAAAATAAGCAATGGATACACAGTGTATAGTTTTTATTAACATTAATCACGTCCTTATGGCAATTACTGCCTGTATGAGCCAGCCAGGGCTGACATAACATAGTGCTGCCAATTGATGGCTTAAACAACAACAGAAATTTATTGTCTCCCAGTTCTGGAGGCCGGAAGTCTGAGATCAAAGTGCCAGCAGGATGGCTTCCTTCTGAGGACCCTAGAAAGAACCTGCTCCAGGCTCCTCTCTGCTCCCAGGCTTCTGGGTCCAGTCTTCACACGGCATTCTCCCTGTGTGCACGTCTGTGTCCAAATTACCTCTTTTTATAAGAACACCAGTCACATTGGAACAGGGCCCACCCTCCCCTACTGTGACTTCAACTTAACTAATTACATGTGCAACCACTCTGCTTCCAAATACCTCATCTCCTGGGATATTGAGGGTCAGGACTTGGCCATATCAATTTTGGAAGAACACATTCAATCCATAACCCTATCCGTCCATGGATTTAAAAAATAGTGAGAATATTTCATTTTCCCACCTCTTTCATTTCAAAAGAAAGACTCAGTCTTAGTCAACATGTACCTGAATTTTCTGTAATGAGAGAATTTAATGAATAATTAAATCAAAAGCAATTTGAAAAAAATCTTCTAAGCCAACTAAAATAAAAATCCCAATTATAAAATGGATCCCACTTTATAAGTGCATAAACTCTGTTTGCCTCTAGAAGTTTCCTGACCCTTTTAGCATATCTGTTTTTCTCCTCCTACTCATGCGTGTGTTAGGTTTAGAAGTTATTTTCAGAACACCTTCCACTTAAGGAATCCTTCAGGCAACAAAGTATCTGTTTCACACCACCTGTCATTATTCAGATGTCCATGAGGCACCTGTAAGGAAGAGAACTACCATGAATGACTGGCACCCCGGGGCCAGAGATGGGAGATCGGGGGATCGGGTGAATGGCACCGTTTGTTTATTTCTCTTTTAGTCTATGTACCCACAAATAAATACGTGATGGCTCAGAGCAACCACCATTGAGACGTGTTTGATACGACTAAGAAAGCCTCCCTAATTCCAGTGTAGACTCACTCAGCATTCTCCAGAGCACATATTTACAAATAATACATATTTGCATCCCTCTTATATCTCACAGTAAACAAGGCTAGCACCTAATTTCTTTAATTCTTCTTCACTTTTAATTAGATTTTACAGAGAATAATATTGCAGGTAAATGCCATGTCACAGTAGTAACATTTTCTGATAACTTAGGAATTCAAAGTGACCACAAAGGATTCCCACAATTTGAGAAAACCATAGTTTAATATGGACCTTTCAAAGACATATATACAATTGGCATTTGTTGATATGCCTTTAACTCTGGTTTGAAGAGGTCTACTATTCTGAACACTTAATGCCTGATTTCTCAGGGGCATAACGTTTTAAAAGCAGGTTGAGAACAAAAATCTCATTAGACATCACCTGGTTAATGTCCTCAAAGTAAATCAATGGAAATGATAAAAGCCTGTCTGTGGACATAGAGAAAGCATCTTCTAGAACTGAGGGGACATCTTGTGGCCAATTTTAGTAAGGATTTTTAAAAATGAGGTATTTTGACTCTCTAAATACAGTGGCCATTTACAGTGTGTTAGAAATTGCACCTTACTCAGGGAGCATAAAGATGAAGAAGACATAAGCTGCACTTTGAAAAAGCTCCCAGAATAGAGAGGGACTGAGCATTTTAGTATCGCTAGCCCTCATTTGCTTTATATATACACAAGAAATATAGGGATCTTATAAAAAATTTTATAAAATACAGATGTAATGAACATTTGTGTGTTCTCACCTGTCCTCCATATATCCACATCCCTCACCACCTCAGTGCAG
Organism: Prionailurus viverrinus; assembly: GCF_022837055.1. NCBI lineage: Eukaryota > Metazoa > Chordata > Mammalia > Carnivora > Felidae > Prionailurus > Prionailurus viverrinus. The sequence continues at coordinate 20,789,715 of NC_062567.1, forward strand.
TTGGATTTTGGAGTTCATTCCTCTCTCAGCCACCGTCCACATGTTGGGGAGGATTGCTGGTCAACCCCTCCGGCTTCAGGCCTCTCTAGTCCTCATATTCTATCGGGAGCACAGGATCCAGACTAGGTAAATTTGTTCATTTCCAGAAGTGAACTTTTGTTTGACATACAGGGACAAAGATGACCCCTTTCTGCTTGGGGTCTGTCAGCCTGGAGCTGCTGCTGACCAGCTGTTATCATGTGGGAAATGAAGGAGCCCAGGGGAAGGCAAAAGCAAGAAGAGAACAGCACTCAGGGTCTGACCACAGGATTGGAGCGCCTGGAGCCAGTCATACCACCGTGGACTGTTCCATAAAAAGGGCTGACCCTGTAACAAAACCAAATGAATTAATGCAAGAGATAAGCATAAAAAGAGAGAAAGAATGAAAAACAACCAACTAATGGAAAACTATTAACAACCTTCAGGTAGGTAGGTAGGTAAGTAGGTAGGCAAATATATTAACGTAAACACAATAAATAAATAAAATATATTTATATATTGATGTATTATTTGTTATTATTAAATACTTCGAAAACTTAGCTTTCCTGGCTAAATACAATGTGAAAAACCTTCCACATACATAGATGTCCCACTGCTTTTACTTAAAGTTTGCATAGTTATGATGCTGTAAAGGCATCATAATTTGTACAATTGATTGTCATTTGTTGGACATTTTGAACATGTAGTCTGTTTGCAATCTTTGTGGCTGTCAACAATGTTGTGATCTTACATGCTTTCCTGAAAAATTGTCAGACTATTTCCTTAGAGAGAATTTTTGAAGTTCCAGCAGTAATTATCTAACTGTATTTGAGATACAATAATGATAAATTGGTTTTATTCAGATGGCTTTACTGCCCTTGGAAAACATAGATGCCAGCCAGGGTCATGCTAATGTTTAAGATTCAGACAGTGACACTATTAGCCTCAGGAATTAAAACACCCATGAGGACATGGGGGACTGGGTCAATGGCACTATTTGTTTATTTTTCTTTTTGTCTATGTACCCACAAATAAATATATGAAAAGTGGCTCAATGTCATTACTGATTTGGGCGGGGAGATATAAATCACAATGAGATGTCTTCCATGATCATGAGATAGCCAATTAGAAGGGCTAAACTTAAAAAGATTTACCACATCAAGTGTTGGTGATTAAACATAAACCCATTCCAGGACCCAGCCCTTCCACATCTAAGGTTTAACCCCAAGTCAATTAAAACATAGTTTACAAATCTTTACAAGTATTTACACAGGGATGTTCACAGCAGTTTTTTTTTTTCCCTTTATAGCCCCAGATGGAAATGACCTAGACATCTATATAAATTAACAATTTGTGGGGGTGCCTGGCTGGCCCAGTCAGCAGAGCATGCCCCTCTTGATCTCAGGGCTGTAAGTTTGAGCCCCACCTTGGGGGTAGAGATTACTTAAATGTAAAATCTTAAAACAAAACAACAAAACCAAAAAAACAATTTGTGGTGCATCCTCATAACGGAGTGCTATTCAGCAATAAAAGAAGAAACTACTGATTCACACACACATGACAGGAATGAATTTCAAAATCATTTGCTCTGAGAGAAATAGAAATAGCTCATCATAAAAAAGTACATACTATATGATTTCCTTTATACAAAATTCTGATACATGCAAGCTAATCTGGAGTGACAAAAAGCAGATCTGTAGTTGCCTGACCAAGAATGCAAAGAGATAGCCTATAATGTGGCACAAAAAAGTGTGTATTTGGTGCAGGGGGTGGAGGGGGGGGGAGGGAATGGAAATCTGTATCTTGAATTGTGGTCATATTTTCATGGGTGTATATATGTCAAAACCCATGAACTGTACACTTGAAATGGAGGCAGTTTATTGTACATAAATTATACCCAGATGCAACTGATAAAACAATTTAAAAGCAAACACCATACACGGCTTACAAGAGTTTCTTTAATAGTGAATATACAAACTGAGGGTTGATGGGGGGTGGGAGGGAGGGGAAGATGGTGATGGGTACTGAGGAGGGCACCTTTTGGGATGAGCACTGGGTGTTGTATGGAAACCAATTTGACAATAAATTTCATATTAAAATAAATAAATAAATAAATAAATAAATGTGAATATAAAGCTTGAAGGTACAAGCATGGAAAGTAACATTCTATGAAAACACCAAAGGAAAACAAAATCACGAAATATGGACTCCAAGGCAAGAAACACTATTAAGAGGAAAAGAAATATTTCATAAAGATAGAAGAGTCAGGGGGCACCTGGGTGGCTCAGTGGGTTAAGCATCTGACTCTTGATTTCGGCTCAGGTCATGATCTCGCAGTTCATGAGTTCGAACCCCACATGGGGCTCTTCATTGACAGTGAAGATCCTGCTTGGAATTCTCTCTCTCTCTCTCTCTCTCTCTCTCTGCCCCTCCCTTGCTCAGGTCCTCTCTCATGTGCTTTCTCTCTATCAAAATAAATAAACCGAGTTAAAATTTTTTTAAAAAGATAGAAGAAGCGGTACTTCAGGAAGACACAAGTGTAAATCAATATGCACCCAATATCATATTTTCAAAATATTTAAATGATATAAAAAGTAATGATAAATTACACAAATATATAATCATATTTGAGGATATTTATCACTCTCCTTTTCAGTACTGATACAAGAAGACCAACAGAAAAAAAAAGTAAAGCTATAAAATATTAGAACAAAATGACTAAGCAACTTGAGTGATTTGACATTTATAAAATATCGCACCAGGAAATTGCATTCTCTTCAAGAGCACCTGGAATAGTTAATTAAATTGGCCATTTGCTGGGCCATAAGGCAAGTCTCAGTATATTTTAATGAATTAAAATCATAGAGTGTGCTCTTTGACCACAGTGGAATGAAGCTAGAAATTTGTTACAAAAAGATAATTAGAAAAACCCAAAATGGTTAAAATTAGATAATGCATTTATAAATAAGCACAGATCGAGGAAGAAATAATGCTGGAATTTAGAAAATAATCGGAATGAAGAATAATAAAAACACAGCATTCCAAAATGTGCAGTAGAGATAAGAATCTGCTTAAAGGGCCTTACCTACAAATATTAAAAAGAAGAAAGGCTGGGGCGCCTGGGTGGCTCAGTTGGTTAAGCGTCCGACTTCAGCTCAGGTCACGATCTCACGGTCCGTGAGTTCGAGCCCCGCGTCAGGCTCTGGGCTGATGGCTCAGAGCCTGGAGCCTGCTTCCGATTCTGTGTCTCCCTCTCTCTCTGCCCCTCCCCCGTTCATGCTCTGTCTCTCTCTGTCCCAAAAAAAATAAATACACGTTAAAAAAAATTTAAAAAAAAAAAAAAAAGAAGAAAGGCTGAGGATAAGTTAATTGGGGGTTCTGGTCTTAAGATAGAAAAAGAACAAGCAAATTAAGACCAAATAATACGGAAGGCAGAAAAACATAAAGGAGAGAGTAAAACTTAATGCTAACAAAGTACAATAGATAATTAATAAGACAAAAATTTAAATTTTTGAGAAGACTAAAAAAATTGATAAGTTCTTGGCAAGTGTGATGTTTTTTAAAGCAAAAAGTAACATGAAAACATGGAAACATGGAATGAGACATGAATCTAGACGCTAAATATATAAAGAGGCTAATAATGGGGAACCCTTAAAAGATACAGCAAAGGATTGCAATCAAAATGTAAAAATTAGGATATTTATGAGACAATTGGAAATTTGAGCACCAAACATTGGATAACCAAGGAATTGTCACCATCTTGTAGGTCTGGTGATGATAATACAGTTAATTAAAAAATGTACATCTCACATTGAGATGCATACCACAGTGCCACTGTACGGAATGATCCAATGATTTGCTCCAATATATTAAGAGAGCAGAGTTGGTGGTAGGGGCATGAAAGGAAAGCAGTGTTTTTGCTCTGCTGGTTGTTGAGGGGGTGGGGGTGAGAGGTACATGGGATTCATCAAACCACACCATTTGCATATATGATATTCAAAATTTTCCATAATAAGCAAATTCCTAAAAAAAAATACTATGAAGCAAACTGACACAAGAAACACAAAAAATATATTCTTATATGTATTAGAAAGATAAAATCCATAATAAAAATCTTTGGGCCCCAAAACAAACAAAATTGTTGATGTAGATGACCAGACTTGCAAATCCTAAGGAGTTACAATTAACCAAACTTACATAGATTCACCAGTGACTAAAAAGAGTGAGAAAAATTCTCAGTTAATTTTATGAGACTAGCATAACAAACCTGGCAAGAACATTATAAGAAATGTAAATCAAACACAAACATACTTCATAGATGCAGATGCAAAAATTTTTGAAGAAAATATTAGAAAACCTAATCTAGCAATATTTAAAAAAAAAAAAACAAAAAACAAGAAGGCAAGTTGAATTCATTCCTGGAATGTAAGTTTGCTCTATCACTCAAAAATCTATTACCAAAAATAAATAAATAAATAAATAAATAAATAATCCATTATCACTTTGGGAGAATAAAGAACAAATATTACATGATCGTCTTGATAGACGTGGAAAAAGTAGATAATGAAAATTCAACATTTATGATAAAATTCTTATTTAACTACTAATAGAAGTAAAAAAAAATAAAGCCAATCAAGGGTGTATATGTATAATATCTGTAGATACCATACAGAATGGTGAAGTATTGAAAGCTTTCCCCTGAGACCAGAACTGAGACAAGGATACCCATTATTATCAGTTTGAGGCAAGATTGTACCATATCTTAGTGCCATATGGCAAGAAAAAGAAAGAAAGGATATAAGAATTGAAGGCATAGTAATAAAAGTGCCATTATTTTTATTTGCATTATTAATACATAAAACAGTCAAAAACTATACACAGTCCATTCGCATTAATAAGTAAACTTAGTAAGGTCACTGCTTAAAAGTCAACATACAAATCAATTACATTTTTATATTTGAGTACTTAATAAAAAATCATTTTTAAGTGACATTATAACATCTGAAAAAAAGTAATTACAAAAGAAGAAATGCAGTAAAATACTTATAAATCATATAGGCAAAGTGTTATTGAAATTATTATGTACGATTAAAGAAAATTCCTAAATGAAATTATTATGTATGATTAAAGAAAATTCCTAAATGTAGGAATAAAGTAAGTTCATGAATATACTCATCAACATACTCAAATGTTGAAAAAAAGTCAGTTCTCTCAAACTGGCCAATAGATTTAACAAAGTCTCACTCATAATCCCAGCAGGATTTTTTTCCAGGAAATTGACAAGATGATTCTAAAATTTATATAGAAATGCTAAAGAGTCAGAATATCCAAGAAAACTTTTTTTAAAAGAACAAAGTAGGAGGACTTACACTACAACACAAAACATTATGTCTTCTTTTATTTTTTTATTTTTTTTTTAATTTTTTTTTTCAACGTTTATTTATTTTGGGGACAGAGAGAGACAGAGCATGAACGGGGGAGGGGCAGAGAGAGAGGGAGACACAGAATCGGAAACAGGCTCCAGGCTCCGAGCCATCAGCCCAGAGCCCGACGCGGGGCTCGAACTCACGGACCGCGAGATCGTGACCTGGCTGAGAGATCGTGACCTGGCTGAAGTCGGACGCTTAACCAACTGCGCCACCGAGGCACCCCTATGTCTTCTTTTAAAGAAAGAAGACATAATGTAAACTTACTACAATCCATAAACTAAAATTCCCATCATACAATTTATAGCATTAATAGCTGTCCACAAAAGCAGAAAAATATGATCCATAATAAATAAAAAATAATAATAGAAGTTCACTGTGAGATGACAAAAATTTTGGAATAGTAATCAAGGATGTTAAGGCAGCTATTATAAATATAGCCAAGAACTTAAAGGACATTAATGAACAGATGGGGAATCTTAGCAAAGAAACAAACTATAAAAAGAATCAAATGGAGATGGTAGGACTACAACTCACAACAACTGAAGTAAAAAAAAAATTCACGACATTGGCTTAACAGAAGATTGATTGCACACGGCGGAATAAAAAGTCAGTGGTTTGAAGATAAATCAATAGAAATGATCCAATATGAAGAACAGAGAGAAAAAAGATAAAAAATGAACAGAGCCTCAGTGGCCTTTGAAAGACCCTCTGAACATATATGTAATTGGACTGTCAGAAAGAGAGAAGATGATGGAACAGAAAAAAAAATATTTGAAGAAATAGTGGTTGAAGTTTTCCAAAAAGGGATGAAAAACCAATTTACAGAACCAAAAAACACAGAAAATCCCAAGCAGGAAAAACACAAACAAAATCACACCTAACCTGAAAAGCAGCCAGAGAGGAAGACATTATTAAGAGGGAAACATATTCAAAGGACCACTGACTTTCCACCAGCCACAGCAGGTTTGGGGGGGTGGGGGGGGGGATATGCAATGAAATGACCCAAACAAACCTGTCACCTCAGCATCCTATGCCCCCAAAAAGAGGCTTTAAAAATGAGATTGAAGCAAAGATATTTTCAAATAAATGAAAGTTGAAAGAATATGAGGCCAGGAGACGTGAACCACAAGAAACACTAGAATAAGCTATTCAGACTGAGGAGAAAGGTTACTGAATGGAAATTTGCATCCACGGAAAAATAGGAAGAGTATGGGAAATGGTAGTATGTGGATGAAGATATATAGGACTCTCTTTCTCTCTCATCTCTTAACTTATGTAAAAGACAAGTGACTAAAGTAATCATAAAAACATTATATTATAGGTTTTATAGAAAATGTAAAAATAGAATATATGATAAATTTAGCATAAAGGACAGGTGGGGGCAAATAAAATTATACTGTTGTAAGCTTCTTATATTTTATGTAACGTCATACAATTTCAAAAATTTTTTTTTAATTTTTTTTTCAACGTGTATTTATTTTGGGGACAGAGAGAGACAGAGCATGAATGGGGGAGGGGCAGAGAGAGAGGGAGACACAGAATCGGAAGCAGGCTCCAGGCTCTGAGCCATCAGCCCAGAGCCCGACGTAGGGCTCGAACTCACAGACCGTGAGATCGTGACCTGGCTGAAGTCGGACGCCCAACCGACTGCGCCACCCAGGCGCCCCTCAAAAAATTTTTTTAATGTTTATTTATTTTTGAAGGAGAGAGAGACAGAATGAACAAGGGAGGAGCAGAGAGAGAGGGAGACACAGAATCCAAAGCAGGCTCCAGGCTCTGATCCGCAGAGCCCGATGCGGCACTCGAACTCACAAACTGTGAGATCATGACCTGATCAGAAGTCAGACACTCAACCAACTGAGCCCCTAGGCACCCTGCCATACAATTGTTTTAAGTTTATTTATTACTTTTGAGAGAGAGAGCAGAAGGGGCAGAGAGAGAGGGAAAGAGAGAATTCCAAGCAAGCTCCACACTGTCAGCGCAGAGCCTGATGCTGGGCTCAAACTCACAAATCATGAGATCATGACCTGAACCCAAATCAGGAGTTGGATGCTTACCTGACTGAGTCACCCAGGAACCCCTAATGTCATACAATATTAATTACAGATCGACTGAGATAAGTTAAGAATGTATATGTTAATCCCTAGTGCAACATTAAAAATAATTTTTAAAAGAATAAAAAATACCGGGCACCTGGGTTGTTCAGTTGGTTAAGCTCAGGTCATGATCTCATGACTCCTGAGTTCAAGCCTCACGTTGAGCTCTGTGCTGACAGCTCAGAGCCTGGAGCCTGCTTCAGATTCTATGTCTCCCTCTCTCTCTGCCCCTACCCAACTCCCCCACTTGTGCTCTGTCTCTCAAAAAAAAAAAAAAAAAGGAATAAAAAATCCAATAAAACACATTAATTGGAATATTGTATTAATTTTTGAGGCCCATCATAACACAGTACCACAAACTGGGTGGTTTTAACAACAGAAATTTATTATTACTGTTCTAGAGGCCAGAAGTCCAAAATCAAGGTGTCAGCAGGGCCATGTTCCCTCTGAAGAAGTCTGTAGGGAAGGATGTGTCCCAGGCCTCTTTCTCAGCTTCTGCAGGTCCTTGGCTTGTGACAGATAATTCCAGTCTTCCCATGGTGCCCTCTGTGTGTGTGTGTCCCTTCATATGGTGTTCTTTTTGCAAGGAAAACCAGTCATATTCAGTAAGGGGCCCACCCTACTCCAGTGTGACCTAATCTTAACCAATTACATCTCTAACAAAAGTATTTCCAAGTAAGTTCACATTATGAAATTCTGTGGGGTTAAGACTTAAACATATGAATGGAGGGGGACACAATTCAACCCGTAACGGATGCTAAAACATATTTGATTAATCCCAAAGAAATCAGTAAGAAAAAAGAAGAAGAACAGAGGAAACAAAACAAAATTCAAACCAATGGCAAAATGGTAGATTAAATACATCCATAACAATAAATAGAATAAACATAAATAAATATTCCAATGAAAAGTAAAGGACCATTAGACTAACTAAAAAATCAGGAATCAACTATCTATTGTCTACAGAGATGCATTTTAAATATAAAGACACAACTATGTTGAATATAAACACTAAGCATAAGAAACCTGGTATATCTCTACTATATCAGATAAAATAGACTTAAAGATGAGGACTATTAGAAGAGATAAAGAGGAGGGGGTGCCTGGGTGGTTCAGTCAGTTAAGCCTCCAACTTTGGCCCAGGTCATGATCTCCTGGTTCCTGAGTTTGAGCCCCACATCAGGTTCGGTGCTGATAAATTGGAGCCTGGAGCCTGCTTTGGATTCTTTGTTCTGCCCCTCCCCCACTCATGCTCTGTCTCTGTCTCTGTCTCTGTCTCTGTCTCTCTCCCCCTTTCTCTCCCTCTCTCAAAAATGAGTAAACATTAAAAAAATTTTTTTAGAAGCGGTAAAGAGGAATAGTCCATAATGATACATTCATTAAGTCATCAAGGAGACGTTATCTTAAACAAAAATGGATTTAAAAGCAGAGCATCAAGAACTGTGAGGCAAAAATTGACAGAATTAAGAGGAAAGATAAGCAATCCACAGTCACAGTTAAAGAGTTGTCACTAATCTCCCAGTAATTGATATGGCAAGTGGACAATGAGCAGTAAGGATAAAAAATATTTGGGTTTTGTTGCTGGTGTTGTGATTTTTTACCATTTTTTTTAAGTAGGCTTCACACACAATGCGGGGCTTGAACTCATGACCCTGAGGTCAAGAGTTGCATGCTCCAGCAACTGAGCCAGCCAGGTACCCTAAAGATAAAAAATATTTGAAATGACACTATCAGAAATTGATCAGACTGGCATTTATAGAGTACTATTCGTAACAATAGTGTTGTGGACTGAATGTTTCTGTTCCCCAACATTCACATGTCAGTAGTTTATATTTGTCTTTTCTTGGAATTTTTACTTATTTTTTTTATCTTTTTAAATTTTTATTCATTTTTGAGAGAGAGAGCATGAGCAGGGGGAGGGGCGGAGACAGAGGGAGACACAGAATCCAAAGCAGGCTCTAGGCTCTGAGCTGTCAGCACAGAGCCCAACATGGGGCTCAAACTCACCAACTGCAAGATCACGACCTCAGCTGAAGTGGGACACTGAACCGACTGAGCCACCCAGGCGCCCCTGGAATTTTTAGTTTAAATATAGGGGGGCAGAAAACAACAACAAAAAAATGATCATTTAAGTACAGTCATATGCTTATTCTACACAAGTAAAAGTCAATTGAAGCAATCCAGAGTGAAACTGAATTATGCACATCTTTGCTGAAGCCAACAAATGGTCATGTAATACAATGATCAATTGACTTTTGACAAAGGCATTAAAAAATAGTGCCTGAATGACTGAGTAAACACATGGGGGGAATAAATCTCACTCAAAGCTTACAGTACACACAAAATTAATTCAAGAACAATCATAAAGCTAAACATAAAAGTTAAAAAAGTTTTAGAAGACAAGAAAGCATTTCCATGAACTTGGAATAAGCATAGATTTCCTGGACAATTCAGCAGAAAATTACTAAACGTAGATATAACATTGAGAAACTGGACGGCAATATGGTTAAGCATTACTTATCAGAGGCACCTGTGGCTCATCGGTTGAGAATCAGACTCGTGATTTCAGCTCATGTCGTGATCCCAGAGTCATGGGATCGAGCCATGTGTCTGCCTGCATACTGAGCACGGAGTCTGCTTAAGATTCTCTCTCCCTCTGTGCCCCTCTCCTCCATTCATACTCTCTCTCTCTCTCTAAAAATAAATAAATAAATGCATGATGGGTATTGAGGAGGGCACCTGTTGGGATGAGCACTGGGTGTTGTATGGAAACCAATTTGACAATAAATTTCATATTAGAAAGAAAGAAAGAAAGAAAGAAAGAAAGAAAGAAAGAATTACTTATCAGAAGACATTGTTAAGCAGATGAAAAAGTCAGTCATAAGTTGGGAGGAGAAGATTCTCAATATATAAATCTGACACAGGACTTATGGGCAGAATCTATTAAAGATAACTGCATATAGCGATCAAATGGTAATCAGGCCAGTAAAAGAATGGTCAGAAGGTTTGAAAGATACTTCATAAAAGCAGATATATAAATAAGCACATTAAAAAATGCTCACATTATGAATCATGAGAAAATAAAACCACAATGAGATTCTCCTTCACATCCACTAAAGTTAAAGAGAAAGAGGACACTAAATGTTGCTGCAGATGTGATGTGGAGAAACTGGAACAGTACACTTCGTGTGTGGAAATGGGACATCACCCTCCCGTTTTAGATAGCTGGTAACTATAAACCTACCCCCTGACCCAGCCTTCCACTCCTAGGTAATTATCCAAGAGAAATGGCAACATGTGCCACAAAAATATTTGCACATGAATGTTTATAGAAGCTCTCTTGTAATAGCCAGAAACTGGACACAAACCAAATGCCCATCAAGCAGGGAACAGGTACATTGTGCTATATTTATACTATGGAATACTATTCAATTAAAACAAAACAAAACAAAACAAAACAGAGGTTCCTTGGTGGCTCAGTCAGTTAAGCATCTGACTCTTGATTTCAGCTCAGGTCACAATCCCACGGATCACTAGATCAAGTCCTGCATTGGGCTCTGCACTGACAGCATGGAGCCTGCTTAGGATTCTCTCTACCTCTCTCTCTGCCCCTCTCCTGCTAGTTCCCTCTCTCTCTCTCTCTCTCCCTCAAAATAAATAAACTTAAAAAAAAAACACCAAAACTCCTGCCATGAATGAAACACAAAAGCATTAAATTAAGTGAAAGGAGCCAGACATGGAAGATCGTGTACTCTGTGATTCCATCTATGTGACTTTCTGAACCAGGTAAAACTAACTGATAATTGAGTGGGTTCAGTTTCCTCTAAGTGAAGGGAGGGAAAGCACTGACTGAGCGAGTTCATGAAGGAATGTTCTGGGCTTATGGAAATGTTTCATATTTTGATAGAGGTATCAGCTACACAGTATATATATTTGCCAAAATTCATCGAACATTACACTTAAGATCTGTGCATTTCAATATACATAAAATTTACTTCAATGTAAAACGAAGAGAAAAGAGAACAAAACACATGTATTCAAAACAACAAAACATGTTTTGCACTAACATGTACATAAAAATGAGGGATAACTTAATATTCAGACACAACGGACTGTTTTAGCTACAGTGTTGAATGGTTTCTTCAAATGTAGCATTTAGGTTACTTGTTCATTTTCCAGGGTTAAAGTTTTAAGTCTTTGTGAGGAAAGAAGGAAGAGGGTAGGGAACGGGGATACAAGGAAACAAATAAGAAAAGCAAGAAACGTTATGTGGGCATGACAACAAAGTGCCATGGATCAAGGGGTAGGATGGCTCATATTGAGTTACACTGTCACTTGTTCTCCATCTCACACAAATCTGTGGACCTCTGGCCTACGGAAGACTCCTTTCCCAGTTTCACCATTGATAGGGTGATGAGTATGATAGGGCGATTACATGTGTTGAGTTTTCACCCTATCTCTATATTTTTAAATTATTTGTTACTTCCTTCACTAATGTAAATGTGATCTGAGATTGAAGATAATATCATTTAAGTTACCTTTAATAGTTTCTAAATTTGGCACATTTGAAAAACTATTTTGCAGGGCACCTGGGTGGCTCAGTCGGTTGAGTGTCTGACTCTTATTTTGGTTCAGGCCATGAACCCCGGGTCGTGGGATGGAGGCCTGCATCAGGCTCCATCTGTAGATTGTACAACTACAGTTGTAAAAATATGTCCCAGAAAACAGACCAAGAGGGAACTGAGATGGAAAACTGCCAAGGCCCCTCTCTTCATTGCTTCTTATCTCACTGGTTTTTACTTTGAGTTCCTTGGTGATTGCTTTTTAACATGTAAGTGTATCCATTCATGGCCACTAGATGGGTCTCTACTCAAAAACACTGGTTTTGTTCCTATTTTTTTTTCCCTTCCACAGTGGTGGTTAATTACATTAGTATTTGCCTGTTCTCTCCCTTCCAAATTACGTGTGTTGAGTTTTCGTCTTTATGGATTTGCTAAAAACAAAAGTAATAATCCTAAGCACCTTCACATTTGAACAAAACATTTGTTATTCCAAACAAAGGGAGTATTTGTTACAGCAAGAATACTCTACTGGGTCAGGCAGAGGAAGGTACCACCTGCCCTGAATTCAGTGAAAGCTGCAATCCTCCCTCCCTCCCTCATGCCCTTCCTTCCTTCCTTCCTTCCTTCCTTCCTTCTTTCCTTCCTTCCTTCCTTCCCTCATTCCCTTCTTTCCTTCCCTCCTTCCTTTATTTCCTTCCTTCCTTCCCTCCTTCCTTCTGTCTTTCTATCTTCCTTTGTACCTTCCTTCCTGTCTGTCTCTCCCTTTCTTCATATTTTCTTTCTTTGCTTCTCTGGCACTGTGGGATTCTGCCTCCAGAGTGCAGACAAGTAAAAGAAATTAGAAACTAGAGCTCTGGGCAGAAACGACACTGATATGCAGTTCCTGCTCCAGCAACTCTACCCATCTTCTCCTGGCTGATTTTTACAGAGCCTGCAGAACTGAAGGCTGCCCCTTTGTTGCTCCCTGACCTCATGCTCCTTGATGTTGTCCAGCAGGTGAAACAATTGTTCCTCAGTGACTTACACCAAAGGAAGTCACGGACTGGGCACAATTCCAGCAAAGGGAAATCTAGGCTCACTTGCTCCAGTCCCACCTTGGCTGGGGTCCCCTGGGACTCTGTGCCCTCATGCAAATTACCTAACCGTACTGGGTCTCGGTTTCTTTATTTATGAAAAGAAGATAGTAATTTTACCTACTACATCTGGTTTTTGAGTAATAAGTGAGTAAAGTACTTGGAACCATACCTGAGACATAGTATATGATCAATAAATACTAATAATACTAATGATAAGGAGGGAGGCAAGATGGTGGAAGAGCATGGAAGTTTTTTGTGTGTCTTGCGTCCATGAAATACAGCCAGACCAACACTAAACCATCCTGCACACCTAGAAAATTGATTGGAGAATTAACACAACAATCTTCACAACCTGAACCACAGAATTCAGCAAATACGTGGCACAGAGAGGTGAACTTGGGGAGAGAGAAGCCATGGAGGGCAGGGAGGTGCTTTTGAGTGCGGAGAGAGGATGGAGACCGTGGGGGAGAATACGGGAAAAGCACTCCTCCCCAAAAGCACTTGGGGAGAGAAAGTGGAAAATTGGAAACAGCCACAGGGACTGAACTAAAAAGGGAGAAAGGAGAAAGGAGAGGGTTTAGATTCCATTAAGACTGTAAACAAGGAGCACAAAGTCTGCAACTCCGCAGTTCAATACCTGGCAGTGCTCTGGTGGGAAGGGAAAATCCCCAGGAGCAGAGTGGGGTCTGGGAGGTTCTTGGGCCACATGGGGAGAAGTGGTTCCATTGTTGGAAGGACATTTGGTAGAGGCTGGAAGGCAACCTGGGCCCAGCAGACCCCAGAGAATGGCCACATTCACTGGTGCTGGAACAAGGTCCTTAAGGGTGAAGCCTGGTGCCAGATGTGTGTTGTGATTTTCCATAATCCCTGAAATGCTGCTGCTTCACTTTCTCCTAAACTTTTTCAGGGCAGTCTGGCACCTGGCTGCAGTCCCTGAGCTTCAGCAACAGCACAGTAACACGAACTTTCCTGGGTGTGACCAGCATTTGGTCATTTCTCAGAGAGACCCTCCACAGAGGGGTGGAATGGGTCAAGGCCACAGTCCCTCAGGATTAAGGGACTGGGGAAAACAGCCACATCTGAGACAAAACTCAGGAGACAGGTACTACCTGGGGCTTGGTCATGGACAGTGTAAAAGTGGGGAGTAGAGGAAAGCTGAAGACAGAGGACAGGTGCGTGATTGCTGATTGGGGAGAACAGAGTGCCGATACTAGAGCCTGGGTAGCTGGGTGCTGCCATTTTCACCACTCATGCGCATGCGCATACACACCTATGGGCGCCACAACAATCCACCCCAGTAGGCTGGCAGCGTCATCTAGTGGAGAACGGAGGCGTTACACTAAGCACTGCCCAACTGGGCCAACCTTGCTCATCAAGAACATAAGTCTCACCGCCTGCTTAGTTTATGGACTATAAAGCGCTTCAACTCTGACTCCTCAGGGAAAACGAAATAATTTCAGTCATATTTCAGTCTGTTAGCAGGTCCATATATTCACTTTTCTTTTCTTTCTTTTATCTTCTTTCTTTATCATTTCTTTTCTTTTTCTTGAATACAGAAAGAGAAAAAATTCATTTTTATTTTCAATTTTTATTAAAAACACTTTTCTTTAATTTTTTTCTATATTTTTTACTTTTGAGTAAATTTTTTCAAATTCTATTTAACTTCCATCATTTTCTTTTAGACTACTTCAGTGTACTCATTTTTTCAAATTTTCAAACGATTTCCTATTTTTCTTTTTTCTCTTTTTCATTTCTTTTTTCTCTTTTCTTTCTTCTTTCTTGAATACAGAAAGAAACATTCTTCTGTATTTTTAATTTTTATTAAAGATTTGTTTCTTTAATTTTTTTACTATATATTTTTGTTTTAACTTTGTGTAAATTTTTTCAAATTCTAGTTTACTTCCATCATTTCATTTTAGTCTACTTCAGTGTATTCATTTTTTCAAATTTTCAAATGATTTCCTTGTTATTTTCTTATTTCCCCTTTTTTCTCTAACCTATCAAGCCACTTTCAATGCCCAGACCAAAACACACCTAGGATCTAGCATCATGTATTCGATTTTGTGTGTTTTTAATTTTAATTTTTTCTACCTCCTTAATTCCTTTTCTCCTTTCAAAATGATGAAAAAAAGAATTCACCCCAAAAGAAAGAGCAAGAAGATGGGGCACCTAGGTGGCTCAGTTTGTTGAGCGTCTGACTTTGGCTCAAGTCATGATCTCATGGGTCGTGGGTTCAAGCCCTGTGTCTGGCTCTGTGCTGACAGCTCAGTCCCTGGAGCCTGCTTCAGAGCCTGTCTTCCTCTCTCTCTCTCTGCCCCTCCCGTGCTCACACTCTGTCAATCTCTCTCTCAAAATAAATAAATAAATACACATTTAAAAAAAAAAGAAAGAAAGAAAGAGCAGGATGAAACGACAGCCAGGGACTTAACTAATTCAGATATAAGCAAAATTTCTGAACCACAATTTAGAATCACGATAATAAGAATGCTAGCTGGAGTCGAAAATAGATTAGAATCCCTATCTGTGGAGATAAAAGAAATAAAAACTAGTCAGGATGAAATAAAAAATGCTATAACTGAGCTACAATCACGAATGGATGCTGCGGCAGCAAGGATGGATGAGGCAGAACAGAGAACCCGCGATATAGAGGACAAACTTATAGAGAATAATGAAGCAGAAAAAAAGAGGGAGATTAAGGCAAAAGAGCACAACTTAAGAATTAGAGAAATCAGTGACTCATTAAAGAGTAACAACATCAGAATCATAGGGATCCCAGAAGAGGAAGACAGAGAAATAGGGGTAAAAAGGTTATGTGAGCAAATCATAAAGGAAAATTTCCTAACCTGGGGAAAGACACAGACATCAAAATCCAGGAAGCACAGAGGACTCCCATTAGATTCAACAAAAACAGACCATCAACAAGGCATATCATAGTCAAATTCACAAAATACTCAGGCAAGGAGAGATCATGAAAGCAGCAAGGGAAAAAAGTCCTTAACCTACAAGGGAAGACAGATCAGGTTTGCAGCAGACCTATCCACAGAAACCTGGCAGGCCAGAAAGGAGTGGCAGGATATATTATTGAATGTGCTGAATCAGAACACTATGCAGCCAAGAATTTTTTATCCAGCAAGGCGTCATTCAAAATAGAAGGAGAGATAAAAAGTTTCCCAGACAAACAAAAATTAAAGGAGTTTGTGAGCACTAAACTAGCCCTACAAGAAATTTTAAGGGGAACTCTCTGAGGGGAGAAAAGAAAAAAAAAAAGTATATATATATATACAAACACCAAAAGCAACAAAGATTAGAAAGGACCAGAGAACACCACCAGAAACTCCAACTCTACAAGCATCATAATGGCAATAAATTCATATCTTTCAGTACTCACTCTAAACATCAATGGACTCAATGCTCCAGTCAAAAGGCATAGAGTAACAGAATGGATAAGAAAACAAGATCTATCTATATGCTGTTTACAAGAGACCCCCTTAAGACCTAAAGTCACCTTCAGATTGAAAATAAGGGGATGGAGAACCATCTGTCATGCTAATGGTCAACAAAAGAAAGCCAGAGTAGCCATACTTATATCAGACAATCTAGACTTTAAAATAAGGACTGTATCAAGAGATGCAGAAGGGCATTATATCATAATCAAGGGATCTATCCACCAAGAACCTAACAATTGTAAACATTTAGGCTCCAAATGTGGAGCACTCAAATGTATAAATCAATTAACCACAAACATAAAGAAACTCATTGGTAGTAATACCATAATAGTAGGAGACTTCAACACCCCACTCACAACAATGGACAGATCATCTAATCAAAAAATCAACAAGGAAACAATGGCTTTGAATGACACACTGGACAAGATGGACTTAACAGATAGTTCAGAACATTTCATCCTAAAGCAGCAGAATATACATTCTTCTCCAGTGCACATGGAACATTCTCCAGAATAGACCATATACTGGGACACAAATTAGCCTTAAGTAAGTACAAAAAGATCGAGATCATACCATGCGTATTTTCAGACCACAACGCTGTGAAACTCGAAATCAACCACAAGAAAAAATTGGGAAAGGTAACAAATACTTGGAGACTGAAGAACATCCTACTAAATAATGAATGGGCTAACCAAGCAGTTAAAGAGGAAATTAAACAGTATATGGAAGTCAATGAAAGTGATAACACCACAACCCCAAACCTCTGGGAGGTTTTAAGAGGAAAATATATAGCAATCCAGGCCTTCCTAAAGAAGGAAGAAAGGAAGAAAGGAAAGAAGGAAGAAAGATCTCAGATACACAACCTAACCTTATGCCTTAAGGAGCTGGAAAAAGAACAGCAAATAAAACCCAAAACCAGCAGAAGACACGAGATAATAAAGATTAGAGCAGAAGTTAATGCTATTGAAATCAAAAACACAGTAGAACAGATGAATGAAACCAGAAGCTGGTTCTTTGAAAGAATTAACAAAATTGATAAACCACTATCCAGTTTGATCAAAAAGAAAAAGGAAAGGACCCAAATAAATAAAATCAAGAATGAAAGAGGAGAGATCACAACCAACACAGCCGAAATAAACACAATAATAAGAGAATATTATGAGCAATTATATGCCAATAAAATGGGTAATCTGGAAGAAATGGACAAATTCCTAGAAACATACACTACCAAAACTGAAACAGGAAGATAAAGAAAATTTGAACAGACCCATAACCAGGTCAGGAACAAGACAGGGATGTCCACTTACCCCACTGTTACACAACATAGTATTGGAAGTTTTAGCCTCTGCAGTCAGACAACACAAAGAAATAAATGGCATCCAAATCGGCCAGGAGGAGGTCAAACACTCACTCTTCAAAAATGACATGATACTCTATATGGAAAACCCAAAAGATTCAACCAAAAAACTTCTAGAATTGATTTATGAAGTCAGCAAAGTTGCAGGATATAACATCAACACACAGAAATTAGTTGCATTCCTATACACCAACAATGAAGTGGCAGAAAGAGAAATCACAGAATCGAGCCCATTTACAGTTGCACAAAAATCCATAAGATTCCTAGGAATAAATCTAACCAAAGAGGTGAAAAATCTATACACTGAAAACTATAGAAAGCTTATGAAAGAAATTGAAGAAGACACAAATGGAAAAAGATTCCATGCTCCTGGATAGGAAAAACAAATATTGTTAAAATGTCGATACTACCCAAAGCAATCTACATATTCAATGCAATCCCTATCCAAATAACAGCAGCATTCTCCACAGAGCTAGAACAAATAATCTGAAAATGTGTATGGAACCAGAAAAGGCCCCAAATAGCCAAAGCAATCTTGAAAAAGAAAACCAAAGCAGGAGGCATCACAATCCCGGACTTCAAGCTATACTTCAAAGCTGTAATCATCAAGACAGTATGGTACTGGCACAAGAACACTCAGATCAATGGAACAGAATAGAGAACCCAGACATGGACCCACAAACATATGGCCAACTAATCTTTGACAAAGCAGGAAAAGAGTATCCAATGGAATAAAGACAGTCTCTTGAGCAAGTGCTGTTGGGAAAACTGGACAGCAAAATGCAGAAGAATGAACCTGGACCACTTTCTTACACCATACACAAAAACAAACTCAAAAGGGATGAAAGACCTCAATGTAAGACAGGAAGCCATCAAAATCCTTGAGGAGAAAGCAGGCAAAAACCTCTTTGATCTTGCCCACAGCAATTTCTTACTCAACACGTTGCCAGAAGCAAGGGAAACAAAAGCAAAAATGAACTACTGGGACCTCATCAAACTAAAAACCTTCTTCACAGCAAAGGAAACAATCAGCACAACTAAAAGGCAACCAACATAATGGGAGAAGATATTTGCAAATGACATATCAGATAAAGGGTGAGTATCCAAAATCTACAAAGAACTTACCAACTCAACACCCAAAAAGCAAAATAATCCAGTGAAGAAATGGGCAAAAGACATGAATAGACACTTCTCCAAGGACGACATGCAGATGCAACGACACATAAAAAAATGCTCCACATCACTCATCATCAGGGAAATACAAATCAAAACCACACTGAGATACCACCTTATACCTGTCAGAATGGCTAACAGTAACAACTCAGGCAACAACAGATGTTGGTGAGGATGCGGAGAAAGAGGATCTCTTTTGCATTGTTGGTGGCAATGTAAGCTGGTGCAGCCACTCTGGAAAACAGTATGGAGTTTCCTCAAAAAATTAAAAATTGAACTACCCTACAACCCAGCAACTGCTCTACTAGGTATTTACTGAAGGGATACAGGTGTGCTGTTTTGAAGGGACACATGCACCCCCATGTTTATAGCAGCACTATCAACAATAGCCAACTGGAAAGAGGCCAACTGTCCATCAATGGATGAATGGATAAAGAAGATGTGGTATGTATATACAATGGAGTATTACTCTGCAATCAAAAAGAATGAAATCTTGCCATTTGCAACTATGTGGATGGAACTGGAGAGTATTATGCTAAGCGAAATTAGTCAGAGAAAGACAAATATATATGACTTTACTCATATGAGAACTTTAAGAGACAATACAGTTGAACATAAGGGAAAGGAAACAAAAATAATATAGAAACAGGCAGGGGACAAAGCATAAGAGACTCATAAATATGGAGAACAAACAGAGGGTTACTGGAGGGGGTGTGGGAGGGGGGATGGGCTAAGTGGGTAAGGGCCACTAAGGAATCTACTCCTGAAATCATTGTTGCACTATATGCTAACTAATTTGGATGTAAATTTAAAAAATATACAAAATTAATTTAAAAAATACTAATGATTACTACTATTATTAACATAAGCAGACATCAAGTTAAAAGAGAATCAGGATTAGCAAGTAGCAGATGAGATGACATTTAGTTGCCTTTTTATCTTAAGGCCTTTGTCTTAAAATCTCTTTGGACTGAGGACCAAGGTCTTTTCCTATGTTAAAAAAAAGTCTGGGACACCTGGGTGACTCAGTCTGTTAAGCGTCTGACTTCGGCTCAGGTCATGACCTCCTGATTCACGAGTTTGAGTCCCCCTTCGGGCTCTGTGCTGACAGCTAGGAACCTGGAGCCTGCTTGGGATTCTGGGTCTCCCTCTCTCTCTCTGCCCCTCCCCCACCCCCCTCTCTCTCTCAAAACCAAATACACATTAAAAGAAAAAAAAAAGCCTCCTTTCCAGGGCGAAGTACAGAGTGAGAGTAGGTATGCAGGCATTTCAAATGACTCATAGCAAGTTTCCTTGGGCTGTGGGGATGAAAGGTGGAGATATCAGTAAGCATTTGCAAAGTTCTTGGAGGCTGGTACATAAACTCAGGATTGTCACCTAGAGAGAGATGCATTTGGGGTTGTGGGCTTTGATACTATAAAAATATAAGGTTTCCTAAAATTAAACCACTGCTGTGGAGAAACAGTATTTGCCTTAGAGGATGTTGGGAGAAGCAGGAGCAGAGAGAACATCACTGCCCTGCTCCACTTTGTCTGAGGCTGTCCCAGTTGAAACTAATAAGGACCAAGGGGCTCCTGGGTGGCTCAGTCGGTTAATTGTCTGGCTTTGGCTCAGGTCATGATCTCACAGTTCGCGAGTTTGAGCTCAGCATAGGGCTCTGGGCTGACAGCTCAGAGCCTGGAGTCTGCTTTGGGTTCTGTGTCTCCCTCTCTCTCTCTGCTCCTCCTCTACTCAAGTTCTGTTTCTGTCTCTCTCTCAAAAATAAATAAACATTTTTAAAAAAGAATAAAGAAAACAGTAAGGACCTTGCTATTCTGCTTCCAGATGGTATGCAATTGTTTTAAAATTCAAAGGGCCTTTCAACCTAGAATACCATTCTTTACGTGGGGGGGGGGGGGGGGGGAGCAATGAGTATTATTTCCCACAGAGGGACTTTTAGCAAATGAAGAAACCATAGCCTGGTCCTGGAATTGGCCTTATGTTGACACTTCCAGAATAAGGAAAAAGGTAAACTTAAAATATTTTAAGGATGCGACACCATACTTTGTCCTAAACTGTGATTATACATAAGGTTTCTTAATTAACATTCTCTATTATGATGAGAGATTTCTTGTAAGATGTAGAAATATTTGAATAGAAAAGGGGGGCAAGCTTGGGTTATTTTTATCACATAAGGGACCAGTTCAGAAATCAAAAATAATATTCTAGGCCGTCACACTGTATTATTTCCGATAATTACTTTCATTGCTTAAGGCCTTCTTGTCAGATTTTCAGAAATCATAGGTTTAAATTTGCATAAGACATCCTGTTTTGTTCCCAAACCCTGAGGACACTGAACTGTTCTCACAAGGCTTCTAACAACTTTCCTATTGTGCACTCTAATGGAGAAAGCTCAGTCTCGAACTTGCTCAACATATGGGAAGCTTTTGACATGATGAGGCACCTCCTTTTAAGACAGTTTCTTGTTTTGACTTTTATGAAACCACACACTTCTAGTTTTCATGCTATTTTTCTCAGTGTTGCTTCCGTTGTCTCTATGGCTTCTCTTTCTCAGTCAGGTCCTAGAATTTGGGGCAATGAAGGATGCTGGTGTAGACTTTTAACTTCTACTACACAGTCTCCAGCCAATCCCTGCCCTTACCATCAAAGGCAATCAGTGTTGCGCTCTTTTTTCTACCATACACTGGTTTGACCTAGTGTAGAACTTCATGAAAATAGAATCATGCAGTATGTACTTTTCATTTGCAGCGTGGTTACGGACCTGCAGGTTGCAAAATGTTCTATTTCTGTCATTTTCTCGGCACAAAATGGAATTTAGGACTAAAAAGAATGTGGAGCATGATACTGAGGAAGAACAAAATTAAAATACTCACACTTCCTGATTTCAAGATTTACTTTAAAGCTACAGTAGTCAAGACAATGTGATTTTTAGGAAGGAATAGATACATAGATCAATAGAACAGCATACGTATTCCAGAAATAAACACACGCAAATATACTCAATAGATTTTTTTTTATTGTGATGAAGTATTCATAACAGAGACATTTTAATCACGTTGAAGCACACAATTCAGTGGTGTTTGGTATATTCACAGTGTCGTATAACTGTTACCACTATCCATTTCCGGAATGTTTTCATCACCCTAAACTGAAACTCTGTACCCATAAAGCAACAATTACTCTCCCCCTACCAGCCATGGGAACCTCTAGTCTACTCTCCAGTCTCTATGAATTGCCTATTCTAGGTACCTTGTATAAGTAGAATCATACAATATGTGTCATTTTGTGTCTGGCTTATTTCAATTAGCATAATGTTTTCAAGGTTCATCCATATTGTAGCGTGCGTCAGAACTTCATTTCTTTTTAAGGCTGAATAATATTCCATTGTATGTTTATACACCATTTTGTTTATCCGTTCACCAGTTGATGAATATTTAGGGTGTTTCTACCTTTTGGCCATTGTAAAGGATATTACCATAAACATCGGTGTACAAAATCTATTTGATTTCCTGCTTGCACATCTTTGGGGTATATACCTAAGAGTGAATAGAGCATATGATCCACTTACATGTTTAACTTCTTGAGAAATGGTCAAACTGTCTTCCACAGTGGTTGCACCATTTTACATTCCCACCAGCAACATACAAGGGTTCCAATTTATCCACATTTTCATGAACACATTATTTTTATATCTTTTTTCATATATATATGTGTGTGTGTGTGTGTGTGTGTATATATACATATATATATATATATATATATATGTATATATATATCAGCCATCCTAGTAAGTGTGAAGTGGTATGTCATTGTTTTTCATTTGGTTTTGATTTGCATTTCCCTAATGGTTGGTGGTGTTGCCCATCTTTTCATGTGCACATTGGCCATTTGTATACCTTCTTTGAGGGAATGTTTAAGTCCTTCGCCCATTTTTGAATTGGGCCATTTGTTTTTTGTTGTTATTAAGTTGTTGGGAGTTTTTTCTATATTCTTGATATTAATTCTTTCTTAGATATGTGATTTGCAAATATCTTCTCTTATTCTATTGCTTCTTGTTACCCTTTTAATTGTGTCCTCTGATGCACAAAAGGTTTTAATTTTGATGAAGCCCTATTTACCTATTTTTTCTTTTGTTGCCTTGTGCTTTTGATGTCATTATCAAGAAATCATTGCCAAATCTAATTCATGAAACTTTTCTCTTACGTTTTCTTCTAAGAGTTTTATAGCTTCAGCTCTTATATTTAGTTCTTTGATCCTAGTAAATTTTTGCACATGATGTAAGATAAAGTTCTTTTGCATGTGGATATCCATTTTCCCAGCAATAATTATGAAAATACAGCCAAGTGATTGTTGACAAAGATGCAGGGGTAATTTACTGTAGAGAGGATAATCTTTTCAAAATATGAACCTGAAAGAATCGAGCACCCATATGCAATTCAATGGCAAAATGATGGTCTTTTCTACAAAGGGATGATTTTTTTTTTTTGCAGTGGACATCTGTATGAAAAAAAAATGAACCTAGACACAGAACTTACAAAAAAATTAACTAAAAACAGATCACAGACTTCTGTGTAAAATAGAAACCTATAAAACTTCTAGAAGAAAATAGAAGAAAGTCTATGTGACCTTGGGTTTGGTAATGGGTTTTAGAGACATCACCAAAAGGACAATCCATGAAAGAAAAATTGATAAGTTGAACTTTTTAAAGTTAAGAAAACAATTCTGTTCACAATAGCATCAAAGAATAAAATATGTAGAGTAAATTTAAGTGATTCATACCCTGAAAACTACAAACATTGCTGAAAAAAATTAAAGAAGACCTAAATACATGGAATGACATTACATATTCAGACATTATGTAATGTCATTCCATGTATTTAGAGATTGAAAGAATGTTAAGATTGCTATCTTAATATTGATTTTGATACAGTCCCTATCAAAATCCCAACAGCTTTATTTTTTTCCAGAAATAGAAAAGCCAGTCCTCAAATCATATAGAATTACAAGGGGCTCCAAATAGTCACAACAATATTGAGAAAACAAAACAAAGCTGGATGACTCAGACTTCCAATTTCAAAAATTGAAAACCTACTACAAAGCTACAGTAGTCAAAAAAGTTTGATACTGGCCCAAGGATAAACATATACATTGGAACAGAATTGAGACTCTAAAAATAAACCTAAATATTCACAGTCACTTGAGTTGCAACAGTTTAACAGGGAAAGGGTATTGTCTTCAACAATTGCTAGAACAACTAGACATCCACATGCAAAAGAATGAAGTTGGACACCGAAGGTCACAACTCTTGGAAGAAAAGATGGGGATAAATCTTCATGACCTCAGAATTAACAATACATTCTTAGATCTGACACCAAAAGCCTGGGTAGCATTATTCATAACTAAATAGCCAGAATAGCCAAAACGTCCAAAAATTGATGAGTGGATAAATCAAATATTACATATCTATAAAGTAGTATATTAAAAATATTACTTGGCCATAAAAAGGAAGGAAGTACTCATACATGCTACAACATTTGTAAAACTTAAAAACATCATTCTAAGTGAAAGAAAGCAAACTTGAAAAACCCCACATTGTAAAATTCCATTTATATGGAATGTTCAGACTTGGCAAATCTTTAGACACATGAAGTATACTGGTAGTTGCCAGGTGCTGGGACCAGGGGGGAATGGGGATGACTGCTAATAGGTATAGGGTTTCTTTGGGGCACAGTGAGAATGTTTTGGGATTACAGAATGGTGATAGTGGCACCACTCTGTGCATACATTAAAAACTACTGACTTATATGCTTTAAAAGCATGAATTTTGTGATATGTGAATTAGATACCAATAAAGCTTTATTTTCAAAAATGGCCAAGACATATAAACAGACACCTGGCCAAAAACGTATTAGATGACAAATAAGCGTGTGAAGATATGCTTCACATAATTTTGCATAAAAAATGCAAATTAAAAGAATAGTGAGATACCACCATACACTATTACAAAGGCTACAATCCAAAAATGAACAATACCAACTGTTGGTAATGATACAAAGTAACAGAAACTCTCACTTACTACTTTTAGGAATGCAAAACAGTACAGCCATTTTGGAATACAGTTTGGCAGTTTCTTATAAAGTTGAACATCATCTTGGCATAGGATCCAGCAATCAGACTACTAGCTTTTTACCCAAGTCTATAAAAACTTATGACTACATAAAATCTTGTCCACGAATGTTTATAACAGTTGTATCCATAATTTCCCCAACCAAGCAACTAAGATACCTTCAATCATCAAACACGTAAGCAAATTGTAATTCATCTATATAGGGAAATCTTATTCAGCTGTAAAAAAAAAAAAATGAACTAGCAAGCCACACAGGACACAGATGAATCTTTTAAATGTATATTTACAGGTGAAAAAAAAGCCAGTCTGAAAGGCTATATACTATATTATTCCATTTGTGATATTCTGGAAAAGGCAAAACTATAGAAGCAGTGAGATCAGTGGTTGCCAGGGGCTCAGGGGAGGGAAGGAAGGTTCAATAAGTAAAGCACAGGGATATATTAAGGGTGGTGAAAACATTCTGCATGATACTGTAATGGTACACAAATCACATTATGCATTTTTAAAAGCCTGTACAACTTTATTGCAACAAGAAAGAATCTTAATGTTTGCGAATTAAAATGAAAATCATTTAGAATTCAAGGGTGTCCTAGGATGGAATGCAGAATGTGACCAAAATTCCAACTCTATTAAAAATGTGTGAAAGTGCAGGTAGTAGGGCAAAAGAAACTGACCTAAGAAACTTTGGAAATGATTGGAGTCTGCAACTCTAAAGGCAAACAAAGAAAACAAAACAAACAACAAAAAGTGTAGATAAGCGTTGTACTCTAGTTAACAAAGTGGCTTCCCATTGGCATACAAGTCAACAATTCTGAAGCCACCATATCTGTATACTGGAATTGAGCAATTAAGAAAATAGAGAGTGGGTGGGAGGTTAGAGTGCCCAATAATTAGAGTTGGTGAAATTTTATATGAACTCATGTTCAGCTTCGTATAGCTACAGATAGTTACATATAGAAATATTTTAAATTTTTTTTTCAACATTTTATTTTATTTTTTGGGACAGAGAGAGACAGAGCATGAACGGGGCAGGGGCAGAGAGAGAGGGAGACACAGAATCGGAAACACGCTCCAGGCTCTGAGCCATCAGCCCAGAGCCCGACGCGGGGCTCGAACTCACGGACCGCGAGATCGTGACCTGGCTGAAGTCGGACGCTTAACCAACTGCGCCACCCAGGCGCCCCAGTACATATAGAAATATTTTAAAGACATGTCAACACATTAGTATATGCACAGATATATCTTTGCATCAGCTGAGAGGACTTAGAAGCAACCTAATAACAACAAGCAAACTAGCACCCAGATTTTGGTGTCTAATACCATTCTCCAATAAAAGGTACAAAGACACCTGACTCTAGAGCTGGGGGAGGAAATGTGACAGATGAGTGAGGAGCAACAGGTGAAGTTGTGTTTAAAAAAAAGGGAAGGGATTGGGGTGCTTGAGGGGCTCAGTCAGTGAAGCATCTGACTTCGACTCATGTCATGGTCTCACAGTTTGTGGGTTCGAGCCCTACGTCAGGCTCTGTGCTGACAGCTCAGAGACTGGAGCCTGTTTGGGATTCTGTGTGTCCCTCTCTCTCTGCCCTTCCCCTGTTCACATTCTGTCTCTCTATCTTAAAAATAAATAAACATTAAAAACTGTTTTTTAAAGGGGAGGGAATACAACAATGGCAGTTGTATAAAAGGGACACGGGAATCAACCTAAAGAGCTCCCAATGGGCAAAACCTAAACAATTTGAACAAAATACATAATGTAGTATTGAGTTATAACCCAGAGTAGAAACAAATATCCTTGAGTCCATACTGATGTAAATAATTGAATGAATAAATAAACGGGGAGAATAGATAAATTTCTCATATAGGAGAAGTCTGAATAATTTATGTCGACACTCCTTTCTCAATGGGGCGGAGGATAGCTACCCCTTACATGTGGCTGCACACAATGACTCTCTTATAAATGGTAACAAGGGACAAGAGCATCTTTGAAGTAAAGAATCCTGACAAATTCTACAAGTGATCAAGGTTAGCATCAGAGACAAGTCACGTTGATAGAATGGCACTTTATCTCATAGCCTTCCTCCTGAAAACCCACAACCCATTTAATCATGAGAATAGCATCAGACAAACTTGAACTGAAGGACAGTCTACAAACACCCAACCATTAAGTACTCAAAACTGTCAAAATCGTCAAGAGCAAGGAGAGTCTGAAACACCATCATGTTCCAGAAGAATCTAAGGAAACGAGATGACTAAATGTAACATGTTCTCCTGGATGGGATCCTAGAACAGGAAAAGGACACCAGGTAGACAATATGGAAATCTGAATTAATTATGGAATTTAGGTAATAATAATGCACTAATATTGGTTCAATAATTCTGACGTCTTAAAATAGGGGAAGGTGAATGTGAGGTACATGGGAACTCTGTAATATCTTTATAGTTTTCCTGTAAATCTAAAGCTGTCCTAAAATGATATTTTTAAGCTTACTTATTTATTTTGAGAGAGTGGGTAAGGGGGGTGGGGCGGAACGGCCAAAATGAGGGGGAGAATCCAAGCAAGCTTCGTACTGTTATCACAGAGCCTAACATGGAACTCGACCTCACCATCTGTGAGATCATGACTTGAGCCAAAACCAAGAGTTGGATTGGCCCCCCAGGCACCCTTAAAACGAAAATTTTATTGTAAAAAAATTTGTTTGGAGAGTTATAAGAGGGAATCATCTCAAAAGTTTCTGGAAAATAAAAAAACACTTGGACAATGATGATGGATCACAAACCTCATTTTTTTAAACCACTTTATTGACAAATGATTGACATACAAAAAGCTATACATAGTAAATGTGCACAACTTGGTGAGTTTAAGATGTGGCTGGGTTTTTTGTTGTTTTGTTTTGTTTTGTTTTTTAATTTACATCCAAGTTAGTTAGCATATAGTGCAACAATGATTTCAGTAGATTCCTTAAGCCCCTTACCCATTTAGCCCATCCCCCCTCCCACAACCCCTCCAGCAACCCTCTATTTGTTCTCCATATTTAAGAGTCTCTTATGTTTTGTCCCCCTCCCCGTTTTTATATTATTTTTGCTTCCCTTCCCTTATACGAACCTCATTTTCAGGAAAAACAAATCTGTAAAAATGAGGTCCTATGCAATATTCCCTTTATTGTCTCCCAGGGTGATTTCCATAAATTTCTAGAGTGGGAACTTCATATTCATATAGATGCTTAAATTAAGTACACACAGTAGGGATTTCATTGTTCTGCTGAGAGGATGTCAAAGGCAAGAGGAAAATTTTCAAAGGTGAGGTCTTTTGACCACATGTCTCTGTGTCTACACAAAGCCACCAGTTTGTTTAGTTTGAGTGTCCCTGTGACTTCCACTAATTTTTTGAGTTATTTACCAGTGTTTAATCTTCAAGCTAAATACCAGGTGATATTTTCTTTCCCACATTTCTCCTTAGCAACAACTTAAATTCTTTCTCTTCTCTATTTAAATTTTAATACCTTTCGCACTGTTGAAAATAGTATATAACTGATTTAATTTTTTATCATCACAATAATTATCCAAAGTTTGTCCAATAGGCCAGGCATCATCTTAGGCACGAATGTCTATTTCTTTCCTCCTCACCCCTCAAGGCACAATGAAGTTATATTTCAGTGTTTTGCAGAATTGCATTCAGCAAAGTTTTTCTGTTTTTCAGATGATCCCAGCACAGAATTAAGATAATGATGTTAAAGTCGGATTGACAGAGAAGTAATGAAAATTCAAACGTTCTTATTTATATGGATGAGCATGATATTGAATTATGAGGAGTGATTTAATTTCAAATCATTTCTGCTACTTCAGATCATACTGGATTTATATTTTATGAACATTAGCATTTGGATTTTTCGAAAAGATATTATGGTGCTGTAACCCTGTTTCAGAACTGCAAATACATTCTTCCCATCTAAATTTGATTTGAACTGTCTGAATGTATAAATGCTATTTCTATTTCTCTAATAACTCTCAGAGGTTGATGATTTGCCTTCCTGTCAATATTTAAGCAAATACAACTTCTTTTTAACTGGGTAACCTTATTCACAGATGAAGAGTTTAAGGCAGATCTTCATGATAAAAATGCGATTAGGGAGACGCTGAAGATCATGGATAAGTATGATGTGTTCTTCTAGTGACAATTGGTAGCAGAGTCACTGAAAATATATGATTTGAGGGAGGCCACCGGAATTATTACCTTTTGCCCACATATCTATTTCCAGGAAGAGTATTAAATGTCAAGCACATCTTTCTATAGTAATACCCAAAGTGATTTGTGTACTTTTAGGCCCCGAATATATTTATGGAAATTCACACGTCAAGGTACTGGGGAATTATCCCAAAGAAGTTAAAGTGGAATTGTCTGGCTCATTATTATTATCAGTGACTGAGGTCCAGGGAAACCAGTTTGCTTCCTGACACATTGTTTGATTTAGCCACTGAATGACTCACACCAAATTGAAGACCTGAGGCTAACGCTGCCTGCTTTAATTCTAAAGATAAGCTAGGCTCTTAGTTCAAAGATAGCCTGTAGAAGTGGCTGACAAATCATGAAGACTATTAGTGACGCTCAAATTATACAGCCTGAGTTTGAGAGCTGTGATTAAATATGGACCAGTCCCAATTAATCACCAAGTAAGCTACTTCTTCCCTGTGTTCCCTTCACTCATTCTGACAGTTGTTATCTAACGAAGCTATAGAAAGAATTTGAAAAGGAGCCTAAACACTTAGCATTTTGGGCTGGAAAGTTGTGTCAGTCCATGGAGGTTTTCAGAGTCTGAGGGATTTAGGCAGCATCTAACTTAGAAACAATTCATTCCAGGGACACCTGGGTGACTCAGTCGGTTGAGCATCTGACCTCGGTTCAGGTCGTGATCTTGCCATTTATGAGTTCAAGCTCCACACAGGGCTTGCTGCTGTCAGTGCAGAGCCCAGTTTGGATCCTCTGTCCCCCTCTCCCCTCTGCTCCTCCCCCACTTGCTTGCACTCTCTCTCTCTCAAAAATGGACATTTTTTTTAAGAAAGAAACAACTCATTCCTTCAGAGAAGGGGACAAAAAGCTATGTCCCCCCTCCCACCTCGTATCCCTCTGCCACCACCTAATATTGCTCCCACGTTGGGAAGAAGATGGAGAGCCTCACAGATTTCAGAAGTGAAGGTGAGAATGAAGCCCAAAGAGGCAAAAGTTGCGTATGCAAAGTAAATCTACAAAACTTTGCGTCTCATTTTACTTTCAGAAACTCTGATATTCCACCAATTTAGAAACACACTGGGGGGGGGGGATGGGACTCTTTATGGGCTGTTGAAGAGCTATTACTGTAAAGTTAATTAGTTGAATCAATATGCACGACTTCTAATGTCTAATTCCCAAATGTGCTCAGGGAAAGATCATTTTGATAAGAGGGAGTGTAGAAAATAATTTTGGAGTCTAAGTCCCTGTGGAAGAAAAAGTAGGAGCTACAATAAGGTGCTGGAGATAGCATGGAGAAGAGCTCAGAAACGGACACAGGAAAAATTGATGTCAAGTGCCAATTTTTTTTTAATTTAGGTTGGTCCCATGCTCAAAAATACATGAGGTTCTCCTTCCCACCCCACTCCCTCTCTCTCATTGTCTCTTTTCACTTCCATCTTTGTTCTTTGACATCAGCTCAACCACTATCGTCATGGATGAAGGAAGCGCTCTTTCTCTCACCTGGACTATAAATAAAAATACATTTGTAGAATGAAGTATCTGAATTCCAGTCAATCAGTCAATTTATATATGAGCTCAGGTGCACATTTCACGGGTAAGGTGAGAGGTGGGTTGCCTGAACATATCTCTCACAGGGGCCTCCTTTGCAAATAATTGTTTCTCCCTCTTTTATGTTCATTTTCCTCCCAGGGACTAAATGCCAGAGCAGGTCGGCTCTTCTGCACTATCACGACTTCCTGACCTGGCATTCTGTGATTGGGAAAAAATACATGACTCAAAGAAGGGGTCCCATTTCTGTCATTCTTTGAACTTGAATCTGAAGAAGGAAAAAGAGAAGGCCAGGGGAATGAGATGCCCTTTTCAGGTTTCAGTCAATTCTTCCTTGGTCGCCACAAGTTATTCATCAGTAAAGATTCATGGAGCCCTTGGCATGGGTGTTGGAGGTCATCATAACAATGATACACTTGCTGAATGCTTTGCGGGTGCCTGACACCGCCCTAAGCGCATTGCATCTATCACCTCATTGAACCCTCACAAAATTATTTTAGGTGGATCCTATTAATATCCCCATTTTACAGATGAGAACACTGGAGCACACACACAAAAAATCAACAGTTTGCCGAAGATCATGCAGCTAGTGAGTGACAAAAGCCAGGATTTGGCTGGCTCACATTGGTTCCAGTGCCCGGGCCACAATCTCCTCCACTATGCTCCAGAGCTTCTAGTGATGACTCATTCTTTCAATTTTCTTGAGAACTGTGTCAGGCACTGGGGATACACATGGTAAATCAAAACATACATTGGTGGAATATCAGAGTTTCTCAAAGATGATTAGTATTAACTGACTGCCCATGTGGTAGGTAGTCCCCAACGGTGGCCCCAGCAAGGCAGCCCTCGTGGTGTCCATGCCCTTTTGGATCCCCCTCCCACACTGAACATGGGATGGCCCTGTGATGCTCACCTGTCCCAGGCCTAATGCCTGATAAGGCCTAACAGTTTTTATTTTTGCATTTTGGGTAGCCCTCACCCTCCATGAAAGAGATTCCTGCTCTCCTGGGAACACCATATGGAAAAGAAGAGGCCCAGAGACCATGGAAAGAGAGGGGCCCAGCTGATCCAGAGAGCCAACTGAGCCACATTTCCAGTCACCCCTGCACAAGCACCAGGTATGCGAGGGAATCATCATGGAGGTTTGGGCCCCACCTGCCATTGCAGTGGCATGAAACACCTCAAGGAAGACAGGGCGGAAGAACTGCCCAGCTGAGCCCCGCCAACCACAGAATCGGGAAAGATGAGGAAATATCTGGGTTTCTCTAAACTCAAGTATGATTAACATGCAATATTACATTGGTTACAAGCGTACAACATATTGATTCAACAATTCTGTGCGTTTCTCAGTGCTCACCACCAGCTATCATCATACAACGCTATCACAATATTATTGACTGTATTTCCTATGCCGTGCTTTTCATCTCTGTGACTTATTTTCTAAAGGCAAGTCTGCACTCCATAATTCCCTTTTTCTCTTTCACCCTCTGGCCTACCGACCTCCCCTCTGGCAACCACCCGTTTATTCTCCATATTTAAGAGTCTGTTTGCTGTTGTTTGTTCATCAGTTTGGTTTATTTAGATACCACATATAAGTGAAATCATATGGTGTTTGTCTTTCTCTCTCTGACTTATTTCACTTCACATAATACCCTCCAGGTTCACCCAGAAATGCCTGTTGTTTTAAGCCATTAGGTTCTGGGGTAGTTTGTAATACAGCAATAGTCTGCTTCGAGCTGAAGGTCGTAAATATACCATCACTAATTCTCGTAATAACCTTGCAAGCTCGATTCACATAGGAGGCAATTAAGACTCTGGAAGATTAGGTGAGGTGCCAAGTAATGCCAGGATTTGAACCTGGCCTGTTAGCCCCAAATGCCTGTCCTATTTCCTCTTGCCTTTGAGGGGCTCACAGTCCAGCTGAATAAGTAATGTCTCTGCCTCCAGCTATCCTAAGGGCCCTTCTGTGGCCCCGGGGGTACCAAGGAGCAAGAGCAGAGCGCTGTGTGGGCTATTACCTTTGCCCCACATTTTTTTCTCCATCCTTCTCAGCCATGCTCCATGTCTTGGGAGGTTTCACACTGTAGACCATCTCATCTGGGCTCACTTGTCCTCTGGCAGTCAGTTGGGTTTGGCCACTGTGAGGAATCCATAGATGAGAGGAGAGAGAAGGAAGGGGTTTCTTCTCTGTTTCTGTCAAGCTTCTCCCTAACTCCTGGGAAGTCGCTGTGTCCCTCTTGGCTTCTGTGTGGTGACCCCTTTGGCCCTCTGGCTCTCACTGGGCTTCAGTAATATTGCTTTCTCTCCCTGTCCCTTCTGCCCTACCAGTGGTGTGGCCTCACATTGTTGTTAGTCTCTGTGTCCCTAACATCCCCGGTGTGTTCCTTTAACCCTGCACACACCGCTCTAGGTCTTCCCTTCCTGGGAACAACCTGAGGTACCTCAAGTTTGTTCCCAGGACTTCAACTGATGCGAATATTTTCTAAAGGTAAATAGTAGGCATGTTTACTGTTGTTAGTTAAAGGATAAGTGATACTGATTCAATCTGTCACACCTTTCTCTTCCCGCAGGAATACGGTTGTCCTCTGCCTTAATTCCTAGAACTAATCCTGAGCTCAGGTTAGTAGGATTTAAGAAGCCTCAGAAAAAAATGGCACGACATACCAAACGCATTCTTGCTGTGAGGTCAGCTCTCATCCCTTGACTCCCAACTGAGCCTTGACCACAGTGCCTTAGTCACCGCCTTGGTTACCCACTAAGTACCCACCACCTCCCACCTCACGAGCTAGGAGCCCTGATTCTTCCCTGCCAGGCACTTGCTCCACTTCAGGACTGGAGTAGGGCCGTGAAACACCACTGGCCAATAAATAAGTGGGGGCTCCTTGCTAGAATGCTTACTTGCCTCCTTGCTAAAATGTCTAATTCCTGATCATCAATTGTCAGGAGCCCTAGTTCATGTTGAATCTCCGTGAGATCAAATTATTACCAAGATCTCGGGGCACCTGGGTGGCTCAGTTCGTTAAGCATATGACTTCGGCTCAGGTCATGATCTCACAGCTCATGAGTTTGAACCCTGAGTCAGGCTCTGTGCTGACAGCTCAGAGACTGGAGCCTGCTTGGGATCTGTGTCTCTCTCTCTGCCCCTCCCCGCCTCGTGCATGCTCTCTCTCTCTCTCTCTCTCTCTCTCTCTCTATCTCTATCAAAAATAAACATTAAAAAAATTATTACCAAGATTTCTTCCTGCTTCTGTTGCTATATGCCATTCATATTCTATGTGTCAGACCAGGATCCCCTCTCTGTCTGTGGCACACCTACCTCTGAATTCTGGTTCTTAACGCTTAGAGTCTACTCTGTCCCACTCCTGGTCACCCAAGCTCCCACAGCACTTCCTGTGAGCTAACAGGTTTGCTCAACCACATTGAAAAGAGTCTTCCTGTAACTGTTCAAACCAAAAACATTGGTAGATGCTATTTGCAGCAGCATGGCAGTTCTGAATTAAGTGAAAATGGATCCAAAAAGCAACCATGTGATTTTATTCAGAACAGTGGTTAGAAGCCACAAAGTCACCATCTACTAACTTAGGTATTTAAGGAAGGTATGATGTCTTGGTAAGAAGGGGGTGAAAACGATCGGAATGTATCTGAGAGAGCATGGGAAGTGGGGAAGTATGAAGAGCCAGAAAAGACAAATCTTCTAGGGAATTTCTGTATAAAAAGAAACCAAGACGTGGAGCAGTAGCTTGAAGGGAGGTGAAAAGAAGCGAGTCTTTAAAAGATTTTGTCAGAGAAGCATTGTCCTTAGGAAATGACACTTAGACATGGGATTTAGTGCACAAGTGGCTGCCCAGAGCTATGGGCAGTTTATTCATTGTCACCAAAGGGAAGGCAGGATTACGGGCAGAGACACAGATTGAGAAATTTAAAGATAATAAATGGAAGTTCTTTTTTGATCACTTCTGTCATCTCAGGAAAGCAGTAAGCAGGAACCAACTAGAGTGAGAAAGAAGAGTTTTGGAAGAGAGAGGCAGTGAAGAGTCGTCTGGGAATGTCGGTGACATGGCCAGGGTTGGCGGAGGACCCAGAGTTCCTTGAGAAGTTTGGCTCCCTAAGTTCACCACCTTACAGCCAGTATGGTTGTGTTTTTCTCCAACTGCATTCAGCTCCTTGGATACAAGAGTGGAATAAGCAGAGAAGTGGGTTGAATCCACATGGAGGTTCTGTCAGGTGAGTGGGATGAAGGAAAGGGGGGCAAGAGACCGTGTAACACACACAGGAGAGTTATAATGATGGGCCACGGAATCTGATCTGAGGAAGAAGAGAAGTGAGCACCAAGGGACATAAAATGGGAGAAAATGGGAGAAAAAGGGTAAGATGAATAGAGTAGAAATCTCATATTGGAGTTTCACAGACAACACAACGAATTCTAAATGTAATAGGAAGGACTAAGATTGCATTCTTCTTTGGGAAGAGAGGATAGCATTAGAGAAATTTCTCCTCCTCTCCCTCCCCCTCCTCCTCATCCTTCTCTTCTTTCTTCTTCTTCTCCTTCCCCTCCTCTTCCTCTTCCTTCTTCTTCTTTTAGAAATTTCATATAAGCTAAAAAGTGCTCTTGAATGGACTATTTACTGATGAAAAAGCATGAATCCCATGAATTGAAATCCTCTGATAAAGAGACATAAATACCAACTCTCTTAGCTAGAGCGTGAAAAACTCTTAATTGGGTTATTTCCATAATAAAAAATATATATATTTTAAAAGGGGAGGCATAAATGCAAACAAGTAACACTAGAATGATATTGGGCCTATCGGTTTCTGCAATTTTCAGCAAAAGGGAAGTTTCACTCAGGCAGAAAGAGCCCCATGAAGCCAAGAGCAGATGACCAAATTGCTTACGTTCATTTCCATCTCCCCATGCAGGCGACAGCCCGAGTCACAGCTCAGTCCTAAGCTGGGTCCTTAGAAAAGCAAATTAACTGCTTCAGGTCAGCAGGGAAATTACACTTACAGCAATAGTAATTGTAAAAGTGCTGAAATTGTGAGGCACTGACAGTATGTTTTTCAAGAGAAAGACTTCGCCATGAGGCAGAATAGGGCCCAGTCGCCCACAGGGACCTGTTAAATCAACAGCACCTTAAAAAATATTGGGGCAAAGCAGAACAAAGTGATAATCTGGGTTTCCCCAGATATGACCTAATTTTATATATGGCAATGAATGGCTTAGAGATGCTCATAAATAAGCTATAAATCTGACCTAGGAAGACCTTGGTAATTTTTCTTTTTATCCTTTTCTAACCATCTTCTGTGTTTTCTTCAGCTATGTTCCCAGGAGTGTAGGAATCCGATCAAAGACATTTGTGGAAGGAAACTAATACATTCTAGTTGGTGTTTGAAAGTATACATCGCATAATCTATAAAACTGTGGCATCCCCAGGAGCCTGGATATGTTATAAAAATTCCTCTTAGAGAGATTCCATGTTCTGTAGTCTCTTCTTTGTCTGGACTCGATGGTCTTGCACCACTGGGTTCGAGACTTCTACTCATCTTCCATGAGGAAAAAGAGAACTGACATGTAAGCTCCCCCACCACGGACCACGGACTTCTCACACATGTCTGATGCATGGTCGGGATGGGCATTATTATATCCTCCCTCCACAGAAGAAACTGGGTTTAAGGAATTCTCCAAGTCACAGATTAAATGAGTGACTGAGCTGGGATTCAAACCCAAGCTTATAATCCAGATCTTACAAATTGAAAGCTTCTTTCTCCTTTGACCAAACCAACCAGTGCTGCTGACTTCATCTTAAAAGCCAATACCTCCCTGACTCCTCACTTCTTTCGTTTTAAAGCTTTCTGAGTTTTACGAGAGCTCAGATGAGCCATTGAAATCCCAGTCTTCAGAAAACCCCACGGGGCCACCTCTACTTGCATAAAAACTACCTTCCCTTGCATCGGTGGCCCTGAAGCAGCTCAGGTGAGAACAAAGGCTTTCAGGTCAGGACACCAAAAGCAGCTTCCAGCTCCTGCCACATCACTGCTGGGTGACCCTGCTTTCAAGTCAAAGCTTCAGTTTCATTCAGGAGAAAAGATTAAAAGGTACACTATTACCTTTTTCACAGGGTTATTGTACAGACTGAATGAAATACCAAACGTAAAGGATCTAGCACAGTGCTCCCTAAAATGATATTGTATATATTACAGTTTTAAAAATCAGCTACACAGATTAGACTCTTTAAGGTTATCTCTGGTGACAGCTATCAGTCATTTTTATTTAACCTTTAACCCACTCAGTTCCCTCTAGCTTGTTTAAAAGCCTTTAAAGGCTCAGATCATGTCCCTATTTCTTTGTATCCTCTACACAGAACACAGGGCTTTGCACAGAGAAGGTTCTCCAAAGATATTGGTTGAGGTGATTTCATTTCATAAGGTATTCTCTTTCAGTAGCAACAGAAAGGACAATTCAAGATGGACCGTGGATTCTGATCATGTGTTTCGTTTTTATGCTGAGTGGCTCTTTGGTTTGCTTTTTACTTTTATTATTATCATTATTACTATTATTATTGTTTTAATGTTTATTTATTTTTGAGAGAGAGAGAGAGAGAGAGACAGAGCACAAGCCAGGGAGGGGCAGACAGAGAGGGAGACACAGAATCCGAAGCAGGCTCCGGGCTCCGAGCTGTCAGCCCAGAACCCAATGGGGGGCTCGAACTCACGGGAGATGACCTGAGCTGAAGTCGCACACTTAACCGACTGAGGCACCCAGGCGTCCCTGTGCCCATGTCTTCAAATGACACTTGGGGGCAGCAGTGAGTCAGCTTGCCCTTCCCTGTTATGAACCAGAAGAAAATACAAACTCCAAAGGTAGGAGCTGACAGATAGGAAATGAATAATTCTCAAAATACGTCACTGGCTTTCAAATGACTATGCACTTTGCTACAGAAATCTATTTAAAAGCAGCACACCCTTC
Organism: Prionailurus viverrinus; assembly: GCF_022837055.1. Taxonomy (NCBI): domain Eukaryota; kingdom Metazoa; phylum Chordata; class Mammalia; order Carnivora; family Felidae; genus Prionailurus; species Prionailurus viverrinus. The sequence goes on from NC_062567.1 coordinate 20,827,736, forward strand.
TTCATGCCGCATGGGAGCTTCTGAGGATAAATGATTTGTTTTCTTTCTCACCCTGGGTGGCAAAGCAAACCTGCAAGACATTTAACCGTTTACTCACACAGCAAAATGGAGCATATGTGCTTGCTACCTCATAAAGGAAGATACATTTAAGTACACATTTATGAAGGTAAGAGCTGCATCTACTGCTCTGGTTAAATACTACCTTAGTAATTGGAATCAATTAAATCAGTTCAGTGAAACATTGGAATAAAATGCTCCATTAGTCAGGTTTTTGCCCTGCAACACTAAAAAGAGATAAGTTAAGGGTAGTAGCAGGAGTTAATAGTAGAGGTTTATTTAGCCAAGCAGCTTCCTAAAATGCTCTACGCCCAGGAAAGAGCTTACCTAATCTCCTACAGTTATATTTACATCACTGCAAAATACATGTTTAGACGCTCAGTCGATGCCCAGAACATTTGCCCCTGGGTAGTTCAAGAGCTTACCAGTCAAAACCAATGTGTTAACTGTTTGATAAAACAAAGTAGATTTAAGCATTTCTTTTTTTCTTTCTTTTTTTTTTCAGATTTGAAGAAAGGTACAAAAGAAAGCTCACGGAGGAACACCTCTGCCCCAAAACTCGGCCCCATCTGTACCCCTCACCAGAATCTGAGGAAATAACATACATTTTCATGCCAGTAGGGTTTCCATGAAAACCAAATGGAAAAGTGCAATAGAATACACCACAGGCTCTCAACCTAATTTCTGTTATATTTATTCCCTGAATTATTATATAAGCATTTATTCTTCATTTATTCACTCAACAAACATTCACAGAACATCCAATATGTATCCAGTACTAGGAATATAAGGATGAAAGGCAAATCTGTGTTTTAAAGAAGTTCACAGTCTAGGGTGCAGTGAACACATATGCACACACACACACACACACACACACACACCTGTAAGTAACTGCAATCACACTGATTTCTTTTAGGCTTGGAATCTGTGATTTTTCTCACAGCTAAACAAAATTGCACCTCAGAGCATAGTCTCAGCACAGATTTCATTTCACAGATGAGGAAAGCGAGTCCAGGGCTGTTAAAGTTTATCAATGAGTGTTTGTGTCCTCTTAAAATACATATGTCAAAATCCTAACTCCAGATGTGATGGTATTAGGAGATGGGGCCTGTCCACTGAAAGAAAGCCAACCTGAAGGTACATTAGTAAACACTCTATTGGTTGTCTTATGCAGACTCTAGCCTGGGAGACAATCTTTAAGATTGCTCTGGAGAACTGCTCCGAAGCTTGTTAGCTACGATTATATACACGAAAGGGTCAAAGGGTACACCTGCTTGTGACCAGCTCTCCAAACACCTGCATGTCCCAAGGTAGGATTTGTTATAGTTGTAAAAGTTAAGGTTTAATTTCCACATAGACACCAGAAAGACCCTTAGGTCACCTCAATACATTATGTTCCTATCATGTCTGATTGTTCAAAAGTATTGCTTGCCTACCTCAGCTTAACGGGTTTTCCATTTCTTCTTGTTTTTTTTTTTTTAATTTCTCCCTGAGGTCACTTGAGACTGTCACAGAAGGCTGGCATCCGTTGCCTATTTTGTGCATTGCAGGTTTCGCACAAAGGTGTTTGCGAAATGAGTATGTCACGAGGGTGGCACCCTCATGAAGGAGGTGAGTGCCCTTCTAAGAAGACACAGGACAGGGGCGCCTGGGTGGCGCAGTCGGTTAAGCCTCCGACTTCAGCCAGGTCACGATCTCGCGGTCCATTGAGTTCGAGCCCCGCGTCAGGCTCTGGGCTGATGGCTCGGAGCCTGGAGCCTGTTTCCGATTCTGTGTCTCCCTCTCTCTCTGCCCCTCCCCCGTTCATGCTCTGTCTCTCTCTGTCCCAAAAATAAATAAAAAACGTTGAAAAAAAAAATTTAAAAAAAAAAAATAAAAAAAAAGAAGACACAGGACAGCCTGTTCTCTCTCTCTGGCAGGTGAGCACATGGCAAGAAGGCAGCCATCTGCAAATCAGAAGGTCATTGTCATCAGAACCAAATCTACCAGCACCTTGACCTAGTACTTCCCAGTCTCCAGGACAGCTAGAAATAAATGTTCGTTTTGTAAGCCACCCAGGCTATGGTAATTCGTTATAGCGGCACAAACTAAGACAATGGGTATTATTGAAAATCCATTTTTGTGTTTCTGGGACTTTAGATATTTGGAAAAAGAGGGATGTCTGGGTGGCTCAGTCGGTTGAGCATCCGGCTTTGGCTCAGGTCACGATCTCACGGTTCATGAGTTCGAGCCCCACTTTGGGCTCACAGCTGTCAGCCTGGAGTCAGCTTTGGATCCTGTCACCCTGTCTCTGCTCTTCCCCTGCTTGCACTCTCTCTCTCTCTCTCGAAAATAAATAAACTTCTAGCTCTTTGGAAAAGGATTTCAGGTAATGTAGAAAAGGGAAATAATTTACACGAAGATATTCATTCATTCTGTCAAAAATTATGCAAATGCTATGCCTATTCTCCTCTACCTCATCAGTGTGGGAAGAGCACAGGAGAGCTCTAACCCTCGGTCTGATCTGGTGGCTCCAATCCAGTGTTGGGTCACTCGGTGCCCAAGAGAAGGAGCCCCTGCCTCTTTCCAGGGGAAATTGTTCATTGCCATCAGCAGCCCAACCTCTCAGTGGGGAAACCATAGTCCCCAGAAGTTTTCAAACACCAAGTTGGGTTTAGGTATTTATTCAAAACCAGAAAATAACCTTTATTTATATCCTTTCCTGACTTCTCCCAGATTCCCATCTGCTTTGGGGCGTTTTTTCCATACAGTACCATGTACCCAGGGAACACACCAGGCTTGAACTCACAAACCATGAGATCATGACCGGAGATGAAGTCAGATGCTTAACTGACTGAGCCACCCAGGCGCCCCCACATGCTTCAGCTTTCTAAGGAGACACTTGAGGCACGAGACAAGAAAACCTGAAAGGAGGGAAGGAGATGGAGAAGAAAATTTCTCTCCTGCCAAAACCCCTCAAATTGTTGGGACAGGAGACAGGAGGGAAAGTGATGTATACCAGTTGAAGAAACTAGTGAGAGAATTAGTGTCTCTTGAGTTCCTACTCTGGGAGTTGGCATCTCACAGAGATGTTGGTGAGGGGATCAGTGTTATGCCCACGGATGACCTTGAGTTTCCCACAGGCTCAGAGGGGAGGTTAGGGCAGAGCCTCAGCCAAGACAATCACCGTCTATAATGTGACATGTGACCACGGACGGTCTCTCTGCACTGACAGAAAAAGGTCTCCTGGACCCAGATACCTCCCTCCCTCCACCCGCTAGGAACAGGTGTGACAGGAGCAGAACTCTCGCCAGACCACGTCTGAGAATTGCAGGATCAAACCATGGACTGGAATGTAGAATAGAGAACGAAATAACATGTAGAGATGGATTGACAGAAAAACCTCTGGATTCGGTAGAAGAAACATCTCAGAAATGACTAGATTGTATTTTCTGCCAAGAACACAACTGGACACTGGGAATGAAAAATCAAAATGAGTCATAGAGATTTTTTCTGAAGTCGTATTTCCAGATACCTGGAGTCGTGTCAATTATTATGGACCATAAAAATGAATGTCTATCATGCAAATAATCCATTGGAAATATAAACGACTTATTTAGCACCGTGTCAACCAAAACGCTTGCCCCCACTATCCTATTCTCTGGATGAACGTGACCTATTGAATCTTGAATCTGTTTTTATCACTTCAAGTCCAGAGGTGTTGGTGCTATTTAGACACAAGACTTAATTATTCTGCTTGTATCACCTCTGAATCTTTCCAGTAGGTGGATGTTAGTCCTGAATCTAAAAGTAGAAAAGAAACACTTATGGAAATATATTCATCTAGCCATTAGTCGTGATAGAGGTTAACAAGGCATTTTATGTTATTACTAGCAAATAGGCGTTTAAATTCCTCACCCATTAGGAATTCTCAAATCTCCACGTAGATTGTTTTCCGAAGTAGATAAAAGCACCCAGGGAAGAGGTTAGATGCAAGTCGATGAGCCTAAGTGACGCTAGTGAGTCTGAGGTGTCCCCTGGAACCAAGTGTTACCAAAAGCATGGTTTCAAGGGTCCTGGATGTGCACGTCTTCCTTAAAAGGTCTTGTATTTACTGAGTTCCAAAGAGAAGGGAGAAGAGGGAAAGATGGCAGGATGGGGGTGGCGGTAAGGATGAAATTAAAGGGGAAAAATTCCACTTGCTATCTCAATGATGGCTTTTTCTTTTTTTAAGTTTATTTATTTAATTTGAGGGAGAGAGGGAGGAAGGAGCAGAGAGAGACACAGACTCCCAGGCAGGCTCTCACAGGGCTCAAACTCACCACTGGTCATGACCTGAGCCAAGATCAAGAGTTGGAAGCTTAGTGGACCTAGCCACCCAGGTGCCCCATCAATGATGGCTTTTTAAAAAACCCAACTCGAAACATCAAAGTAGACCTGACTGCTTCAATATCCTTGCTTCCTTCGGCAAGGGTGGGGAGGGGCGTACACCCAAATGAAGCTAAACCATCCCTAAATGGTGTCTGAGGGAACAAAGTCAAGAGACAAGAAAGGCACAGAACTTTCATGTTTTTTTAAGGCTTCAGCTATCTCCCCCCCCCCCCCCCGCAAATTGGCCACTTCAACTATTTGCCTAAATCTGAAATATTTGCTAATTACAAATAATTTAAGAAAGTGTTAAAAAATATTTCTGATTTGGAAACCTTTGCCCTGCTTGTCTGTAGCCTATATAGAATATCTGTTTTAGGGTTAAAGCATTGAAAGTCATATCCCCATTCCACCCACCCTAAATGCATGCCCAACTTGCCTTTCTGTTTAAGTGGAGGGTCACCTGCACTTTGGTGCCCTTAATACAATACCCATGCTGTCCTTTACATCCAAGAAGAATCCAGGAGTTCAACCAAATCTTTCCAGAAGCTCTGAAGCCAGCCCTACCATTTCAGTATTCATTTATTTACATCACAACTAAATTATAATGATTATAAACTACCTCCTTTACCCATCTTTCTTTTATAAAGTACGAAGAAGCCGAGGATAGACAAGAATTACTCCTAGAAATATCACAAAATTCCCATCTCTCCAGTGTCATCCTTTTATTTTGTTTCGTTTGAAATTTGTTTTAATGTTTATTTTTATTTTTGAGAGACAGAGAGAGACAGCGTGAGCGGGAGAGGAGCCGAGAGGGAGAGAGACCTAGAATACCAAGCAGGCTCCAGGCTCTGAGCTGTCAGGACACAGCCCACCGCGGGGCGGTGAGATCAGGACCTGAGCCGAAGTCGACGCTCAACCTACGGAGCCACCCAGGTGCCCCATTGTTTTGTGGTTTTGTTTTGTTTTGTTTTGTTTTGTTTTGTTTTGTTTTGTTTTTCCCAAAGAGGAGAGTCACTGCGGGCTCTAAAGGAACATCACTCACTGTGGGAACACTGCCCCCCTTCCCGGACCTCCCCACTGTGCCTCTAAAAGTGCTGTCGGTAACCAATTGTTCCTGTCGAATAACAATGCGCGCTGCAGGGCTTTTTCCGCCTGCCTGCGAATAGATTAGTCTGCCTGCTTTTTCCGTGTGTGAAGCCGGCACCCGCGAGCCCCCAGGAGGCCATTATCAGCCGCCAACAGATGGAGCCTATCAGCGCGCTGTCAGTCATCCGCACCTGTGGATCGCGCGCCCGGGCCAAAAAATTAATTGCTTAGAAATATAAAATCGGCAGGCTCAGATCTGAAAGGATTAAGCAAAACTGGTTACGCAAAGGAAAGAGGAAAAACCATGCTCTGCTAGGGAACTTTATCCACGTCCGCATATCTGAGCGCATGACACGTTTAGCATTTGAGGAGGTTTTCCAGCACAAGAGAGACTGCAGGATTACAATTGAAACGTTTGGAAAGAAAAAAAAAAGGCAACTGAAAAAAAAGGCATAATGGCCATTGCTTCAAATTGGGTCATCCACACGCATCCTAAAGAAAACATCCCCCCCCTCCAAATTTTTCATCTCCCATTTTTGTATTTCGCTAGTGAATTTCACATTTAGTCCGCTGGTTTCTTCATTCTCCTTATTTTTCATTTGTCATGTTTTTCAGTTTTTCATATTTTACTGCTCCTTCATATTTTTCCTATTTTTCATATTTATTTCATAGTTTTCATATTTACTGCCTCTTCATACTGCTTCTTCATATGCTTTTTTCAGTTTTCTTTCGTTTCCCATAATGGTTTCATGGGCCTATTTTTATAACTCATATTTTCTTTTTTTTTTTTTTAACGTTTATTTATTTTTGAGACAGAGAGAGACAGAGCATGAACGGGGGAGGGGCAGAGAGAGAGAGGGAGACACAGAATCAGAAGCAGGCTCCAGGCTCTGAGCCATCAGCCCAGAGCCCGACGTCAGACTCGAACTCACGGACTGCGAGATCGTGACCTGAGTTGAAGTCCGACGCTTAACCGACTGAGCCACCCAGGCGCCCCCTATAACTCATATTTTCTAGTTTCCCTTAAAGAGTATCCTTTGGATTCTGTTGCAAACATCTTCCTCACTTGTGACCTTTGGTTATCTCTTTTTTTATCTCAATTACCTGCAAAATAAAGCTTGATTGCTAAGATCCCTTGCAGCTCTGAAATTGTATGACTATAAAATCAGTTTCCTCCACTATTTAGAAATGACTTTGACAAAATATCTGGAATATGGAAATAAGAATTATGTGGGGGGGGGGGTGGGGAGGGAGAGATACCCTAGGAGGAATGTATGTTACATTGCTGAACACAGCACTCTACCTCTGAAAATTTATCCAATGAAACAACAGATTATTATTATCAGGGTCATAATGAGGAAGTATCATTCAGTAGTTATGATTTAGTAGTTGGGTTATCTTAAGTAGAAAATTAAATACAGTTTTTACCTACCAACATTTTGCCTTGTTTTAGTTTTAAAACAAATGGTATCTTTGATCCTGACACAGGAAAGCAGTGTATAGTCTACATTTGAATTGAAATAATTTTTTTTCTCTGCCAATAGACATTTAGGGACAATTTAATTCAATTAAGAATAAATTAATTCGGGGCATCTGGGTGGGTCAATCCGTTGAGCGTCCAGCTTTGGCTCAGATCATGATCTCAGGGTTCATGAGTTCAAAGCCCTGCATTGGGCTCTATGCTGACAGCTCAGAGCCAGGAGCCTGCTTTGGATTCTGTGTCTCCCTCTCTCTGCCCCTCCCCTGCTCGTGCTCTGTCTCTCTTGCTCTCTCTAAAAAATGAATAAACATTTAAAAAACTTGTTTTAAAAAGAATAAATTAATTCAATGAAATTTTCATTTATCACGTGTCAACTTCTAGCATATGCTGGAAATAAAATATAGTGCCTTTCCTCCAGGAATTTGAAATCTGAAAGATTGAATGAAAACAAGTGCACAGGGGCTCTGCGGATGATTCAGTCAGTTAAGTGTCCGACTGTTGATTTTGACTCAGGTCATGATCTCTGGGTCTGTGAGTTTGAGCCCTGCACACTCAGGCTCCACACTGACAGTGCAGAGACTGCTTGGGATTCTCTCTCTCTCTCGCTTTCTCTCTCCCTCTCTTTCTGCCTCTCTCTCTCTCTGCCCCACCCCCTCTTGCACACATGATTTCTCTCTCAAAATATAAATAAACTTTAAAAACAGTGCACAAATAAAAATAAGATAAAAATAATACCAGCCACCACTTAGTGAGCACTTATAGGTACAGCGGACATATATTATTGTAGTCATTTGATATATGTCCGCTGTACCTAATCCTCAGAACAATGCTGCAAAATATCATCATTATCCTGTGGGTTTTTTAAGACTTCAGTTTTTAGGGCAGTTTTAGAGTCACGGCAATATTAAGAGAAGGTACAGAGATTTCCCATATGTCCCCTACACCTACACATACATAGCCTCCCCCATTATCAACGACCCTATCAGAGTGGTACATTTGTTACAATTGATCGACCTAAGCACACATCATCATCACCCAAAGTCCACAGTTTACATAAGGGTTCCCTATTGGTGTTATACATTCTATAGGTTTGGACAAATCTATAATGACATTTATCCATCATTAGAGGATCATATAGACTAGTTTTATTGCTCTATATATTCTCCACGCTCCACCTACTCATCCCTTCCCCGACGCCATCCCTGCAACCACCGATCTTTTAAGATATCTCTATAGTTTTGCCTTGTCTAAATAGCATATATTAGGACTCATATAGTATGTAACCTTTTCAGAGTACACATTTAATAACATGTACTTAAGGCTCTTCCATGTCTTTTCAAGGCTTGATAGCTCATTTCTTTATAGCACTGAGCAAGATTTCATTTCCTGGATTCCACTGTTCACACTTTATTAAACCATTCACCTACTGAGGGACATCTTGGTTGCTTCCAAATTTTGGCTATTATGAATAAGGCTGCTATAAATATCCACGTGCAGGTGTCTGTATAGGCGTAAGTTTTCAACTCCTCAGGGTGAAAACCAAGGAGAGTGATTAGTGAATCATTGGTAAGAGTAAGTTTCGTTTTGTAAGAAACTGCCAAACAGTCCCAAAGTAGCTGTGCAATTTTGCACCAATGAGTGAGATTTCCTAGTGCTCCACATCCTCACCAGCATTGGATGTCTCAATGTTCTGGAATTTTGCTCTTTGTAAAAGGTCTGTAGTAGTTTCTCATTGTTGTCTTAATTGGCAATTCCCTGATGACATGATACAGAGAAGCTTTTCATATGCTCATTTGCATTCTGTGTATCTTCTTTGGTGAGGTGTCCATAAAGTCTTTGGCCCATTTTTAAATCAGGTTGTTTGTTTTCTTATCATTTAGTTTTAAACATTTCTTGTATATTTTGGATAACAGTCCTTTATCAGATGTATCTTTTGCAAATTTTTTAATTTTTTCCCAGTCCATGACTTGTCTTCTAATTTTCTCAACATTGTCTTTTGCAAAGCAGAAAATTTTCAATTGTAATGAAGTCCAGCTTATCAATGATTTCTTCATGGATCATGCTTTTTGAGTTATATCTAAATAGTCATCACCATACCCAGGGTCATTTAGGTTTTTTCCCATGTTACCTTCTGTGAATTGTATAGGTTTGCAACTTATATTTAGGTCGGTGATCCATTTTGAGTTCATTTTTGTGAAGGATATAAAGTCTGTGTCTAGATTCATTTTCTCACATGTGGATGGATATCCAGTTGTTCTGCAGCATTTGTTGAAGAGACCATCATTGTTCCATTGTATTGTCTTTCTTCCTTAGTCAAAGATCAGTTGACCTTATTTATGTGGGTCTATTTCTGAGCTCTCTATTCTGTTCCATTGATCTATTTATGTGTTCTTTCATCAATACCACATGGTCTTGATTACAGTAGCTTTATAGTAATTCTAGAAGTTTGGTAGTATCAATCCTCCAACTTTGCTCCTTTCCTTCAATATCGTGTTGGCTATACTGGGTCTTTTGACTTTCCATATAAACTCTAGATTTTGTCAATACCCACAAAATAACTTGCTGGGATTTTTAGTGGAATTGCATTGAATATAATAGACCAAGTTGGGAAGAGCTGACATTTTGACAATATTGACTTTTCTTATCCATGAGCATGGAACATATCTGCATTTATTTAGTCCTTTTTATTTTACTCAACAGAGTTTTATAGTTTTCCTCATAGAGATCTTGTACATATATTGTTAGATTTATGCCTAAGTATTTTATTTTGGGGGTGCTAATGTAAATGGTAGTGTGCTTCTTAATTACAAATTCTACTTGCTAATTGCTGATATATAGGTAAGCAGTTGACTTTTGTACACTAACCTTATATCCTGCAACTTTGCTATAATTGCCTATTAGCTCCCGAAGATATTTTATGTCTACTACAAAAATTTGGATTTTTGGATTTTCTACATGGAAAATCATGTTATCTGTGGACAAAGACAGTTTTATTTATTCCTTCCCAATGACTGAATTCCCTTCTTATTGCATTAGCTAGGACTTCCAGTAGGATATTGAAAAGGAGTGGTGAGGGGGGACATCCTTGCCTTGTTCCTGACCTTAGTGAGAAAGCTTCTCATTTCTCACTCTTACGTATGATATAAGCTGTAGTGGTTTTGTAGATATTCTTTTCTTTTTTTTTAAGTAGGCTTCACACTAAGCGTGGAGCCTGATGCAGGGCTTGAATTCACAGCCCTGAGATCAAGACGTGAGCCAAGATCAAGAGTCAGATACTTAACTGACTAAGCCACCCAGACACCCCAGATATTCTTTATCACACTGAGAAAAATTTCCTCTATTCCTAATTCACTGAAAGTTTTTCTCATGAATGGCTTCGAGATTTTGCCAGTTGCTTTTTCTGTATCTATTGATATGATCATGTGATTTTTCTTTTTCAGCCTGTTGATGTGATGGATTACACAAATTGATTTTTAAATGTTGAACCAGTCTTGTATAACAGGGACAAATCCTACCCAGTCATAGTGTATAACTTTTTTATACATTGTTGGATTTGATTTTCTAACATTTTGTTGAGGAGTTTTGCACCTATGTTAATGAGATTTGTCTTTGCATTTCTATTTCTTGTAATGTCTGTCTCATGTTGGTGTGTATTCCTTCTGAGAGACAGTGTAGACAACTGGTATGATTTCTCCCTTAAATGTTTGGTAGAATTCACCAGTGAACCCATCTGGACCTGATGCTTTCTGTTTTGGAAGATTATTCGTTATTGACTTAATTTCTTCACGAGACACAGCTCTATTTAGATGTCTAATTCTACTTGCGTGAGTTTTGGCAAATTATATCTTTCAAGAAATTGGTCCATGTCATCTAGATTATTAAATTTGTGGTCACAGAATTTAGAGTTGTTCACAGTGTTCTTCGATATCCATAGAATCTGTAGTGATGTCCCCTCTCTCGTTTCTGAAATCAACAATCAGTATCCTGGTTTTACAGATGAAAACACTGAGTTCAGTAAAATTAGGTGATTTGTGCAGACACAAACCACCGGGCAAGTATAGGAGGTGCACTTTGAGTTCAAATGTCTTTGTAGACTGTGCCCTGCCTGTAGCACCAGGTAGTATATTATTATTGCACAAGAGAGATTTAAAATGGTTTCAAAGTGGTATCAAGACCAGTGCTGAGAGCGTATTAAGAAGGAATATAACTGATTTTAAGAAGGAATGTAGCTGATTTTTACTTCTAAGCACCCCTGAGATGAGCCAGATTCCCTTGTCATAACTCTCACTGCACCCTGTATTTCAACTTTCCTACTGCTGATCACACTTCCAATTATGTTATAGTTGTTATATTATATGTTATTATATTATGTTATAGTTATACTATAAATACCCTTCCCTCTAGAGTTAAGTTTATAAGTACAGGAACCAATAACATGCCGGTAAATGTTAAACAACCAGCTCTCTGAGTTTGCTCATCTCTGTGATTAAATACTCACCAGCCACCAACATGCTGGCTACCAGCTTGTTCCTGAAAATTTAACAGAACAGCTGTAGCACATCACTGATGGGAACTGTCTATATTGCTTATCAGTATATCCCCAGTGCTGGCACTTGGTAAACATTTGACATTTCTGTTGAATGAATGAGATTCCTTCCAAGTTGAAATTTCTAGAAGGGTATATTTCTCTTATGATATGGTCTTTGGTTAGGAGATCATAATCCATATCTGCCTAGTGCTAACAGTCTGGACCAGGGGAAAGTTGAGGAGTTCCAGGAGTTATAACCACATCATTATAAGCACATTTACGTAACTGTTGCCGAAATACTCAACATTGTGATGAAGCTGTTACTGAACTCAAACATGTCTGTGCACCCGATGTACAGTAAGCCAATGTCTGAGACACCAATTGTGAAGCAAAGGAAGCTTTATTGTCAGCAGGGTAGCCCAATGAGAAGGCAGGGGGTCATTCCTCAAACTCTTGCCCTGTTGAGCCTAAGGGCAGCTTATGTATGTTTGGGGAAGAAGATGAATATATGAGAGGAGAGTAAGGGGTTTCTTGAAACCCTGAGGTGGAGGGCTTGAAACAATTTGGAGTTATGCATTCTTCCAGAAAATGAGGTGCCATTTGGGACCTAATACAATCAGGTACATCAGATAATTTCAAGACAAATGTTACCATCTGGTCCCCATTAGGTTTCTAAAATCAGTGGGTAAACAGGGAGTAAGGGTAAAAAAGGCAAAGTTAACGATTGACCACGTATGAGGTTATGAGATGCATAAATCGTAATTAAGTAGGGAACAAAACAGCATGGAGCTAAGTTAATAATGCAACTAATACAACTCTAGTTCTGCTTTATGCGTGCTTTCAAAACAGGTCCAGGAACCAAGCATCCAGCCTCAGACCTTAGGTCTGGAAGGATGGGAGGGAATGAGAAAAACATAGCTATTATTTATGATCTTCAGGAAAAAACTAATGTGCTATATTTATTAAGGTTTAGTCATAGCCATAGTAAATGATAAAATTTAGATTTACTACTCTTTAATTTCAAAGGCTTGCCCAGCACAATTCCAAAGAACATAGCTAGTGTCTTTCTTGGAGACATTACCATTCTCTCTTAATCTTCAAAATGCATAAGATTAGAAACAAGAACATAAACACCCAAAACAGCACTCCAGGCATTGCATACTATTGATTATAATGGCAATTATTGTTGTCCCTGCTGTCATCAGAGGCATATATGCCCATCTCCTCCACTGGATTATGAGGCCCTGGAGGAAAAAAAATACTATGAGGATTCTTCTGTGTGTTCCTTTATGTCTTTCCCATGTGGTTTCTCAATAAGCCCTCAAATTAAATATACTATCCTGTAGTGAATTGACGATACTAGCAATCTTATTAAGGCATATGGCCTCACAGTGTCCAGGAAATAGCTAACAAAATCAATATGAAGGAATCTGTTTGTTATGGTGTGCCTGGATGGCTTAGTTAGTTGAGCATCCGACTTTGGCCCAGGTCATGATCTAGTGTTCACGAGTTTGAGCCCCATGTCGGGATGTGCTGACAGCTCAGAGCCTGGAGCCTACTTCAGATTCTGTGTCTCCTTCTCTAACTGCCCCTCCCCTGCTCATACTTCGTTACTCTCTATCCCTGTCTCTCCCTCTCTCTCAAAAATAAAAATATTAAAAAAAGAAATCTGTTTGCTATAGGTGCATTTAACTGTGACTTTTGTGCCTTCAGGCTTATAGATAAAAAGAAAGATCAGGGCTTATATTCAGGGCTTTACTCTTAAAATTCTTAGCTACTTCTTTTCCCTCTCATTTCATAAGTCAGGCATATTTATCCTCATTGTTATTAACAACATGGATGATAGAGCGAACAAACTATCTTGGTTAAAATCCTGGATCTGCCTTGGTCTACTTAACTTAAACACTCTCTGCCTCAGTTTCCTTATCTGTAAAATTTGGAAAATAATTAATTATACCTACTTCACTGGGCTTTTGTGAAGGTTAAACGTAGTGATGTTATAAAGTGCTAGCACAGTGAATATGCTCAATAAATATTAGCTATCCTTATACACATTTTATTCTTGTAACTGCCCTCCCACCTTAAAAATATTTCTAGGGGCACCTGGGTGGCTCAGTCAGTTGTGCGTCTGACTCTTGATTTCGACTCAGGTTATGATCTCAGTTCATGAAATGGAGCCCTGCATCAGGCTCCATGCTGAGAGCATGGAGTCGGTTTGGGATTCTCTCTCTCCCTCTCTCTTTGCTCCTCCCTTGCTTGTGCTCTCTCACTCTCTCTTTCTAAATAAATAAATAAATATTTCTAGATTTTTTTTTTTTTTGAGATCTGGTTGATTTATTCAGACCTGGATGTATCTGAGTATATTTGTGATCTCTCACATCAGGCTATAAAAGTCCCATTAAACAAGATTTGATACCGAAAAGCTTGTGGCTTTTAGCTAAAAAAAAAAGTCACTACCTTTCTATAAAGTACATCAGAACTTTGATGGCATAGGTCATGCTGGAAAATGAGGATCTTTGAGGTCTTTAGAATTAACTTTAAAGGGTGTTATATAATGCTTGATGTGAAAATGACCTATCAGAGTGGATAAAAATACATTGCACAGAAAGGTGGCATTTTTAGAGAACGTGTTATTTACTATACCTGCCACCCAGGCTCACTTGCTATGGTGCTGGGGACATTCCATGACTACATACACAAATGAAACAGATCAAATGCGACATTTCTCACTGAAAACCAGTATGTTGTAGCGGAATGAGAGTAGCCTGAAAGTCAGAAGATCTGAATTCTCATGTTGATTGCTATTAAATTGGTGTGTGATCTTGTGCAAGGCTCTTCACCTCTGCAGGGTCTGTTTCTTCATCTGTAAAAGATGCTGATTGGGAGAGACAATCTGTGAAGTCTTTACAGGTCTATGATGCTATAGTTTATAGTTTGTTCCTATTCAGCCTTAGAATTCTCTGGATTTAATGAAATTGTGAAGGCGGGACAACCTGATCTTTGATTAGCTGATGCTGTGCTCGAGATTTATTTTTATCTCTTTCCTTTCTCAAACTAATTTTTGATGTAAGCCAAGGCCTTCCATGGTGCCTTCTATGGACAGGTTTCATGAATTCCAGGTCAGATAAATTAGAATAAATAAGTATATGATGAATGAACATTTTTTTCATTACTTAATTCACATTATTTTAAAGCCCATCAGCTGGTTCTGCACCTAGCAGACCATACGAAAGAGAGGACTCTGTTGTTTCCTGGTGCCACAGACTTCAATTTCTCAGATTTGATAGAGCATTCCCATCCTGAGATGAACATTCACTCATTTCCATCTCTAAATGACATTGGCCTTTGCTGTTCCAAGGACCCAAAGAGCATACTTCACAACCAATTCAATGTAAGTTACAAAGATGGGCTCTTCTTGCTTTCATCCTGTCCCTAATGTAGGTGACCACATTCTGTGAATCCCTCGGGGAAGAACTCCAGTGATATTTCTGTTATCCCCTAGGGGATGGCTCCCTATTTCAGCTCCTTTAGGAAATAATGTTTACTGTCTTTCTGACTAGAAAAATATTTATTGTCTCTGATTATAAAATACCTGATCTTTGTGGAAACTTTGAAAAAGTATTTATAAGTAATCAGAAATGCCAAAATTACCTATAATCCTATTAATCACAAATAGCCACCATTATTTCCAGGAAATATTTACGCACAGTTTGCTAGTTTTTCCTATGCATGTTGTGTATGTGTATTTTTAAAAAACAAAATAAGATTCATGCCATGTACAGTTTTGTGACCTAATCTTTTCATCTAAAATTATACACACAGTATTTTCTAACATCCTTAGGTATTAATAAAGGCGCTTTTTGAAATGGTGGCATAGTGTTGATGCATTACATAAATTTACCATAATTTGCTTAATTAACCTTCCATTGTTAAATACTTACTTTATTTCTATTTTTCACTCATGAATAAAACTATAATATACAACATTGTACATAAATTATAGTACACATCTATGATTATTTCCTTAGAACAATTTAATATCAATGGAATCACCAGGTCAGGAATATTTCTTTTCTCCCTCCAGTAGTAACTGGAGGGACCTATTTTATTGCATGCTCACCAAGACTCCATATTATCACTGAAAAAACATCTGTCGACTTGGTAAAAGAAAAATGAAAATTTGCATTTCTACATTACTCATAGAGTAATTTTTATCATGTGTATATGGATCTTTTTTTTTTTTTCAGTATGTGAATTCTCTATGTGGGTCCGATTGCATTTCCAACAATCTACTAAAAGAATCTGAGAGAAACTATGGGTTGCCACATGTTATAGCCCCTATGTGAGTGGTAGCTTCTGGGTCCATGAAGAAGTTTCAATTGTGAGGAAAATCCTCGAGCAAACCTCTTAAGTCACTGTCTTAGAGAAGGTATGACACTAAGACCATAGATCAGATGGGCAGTTGATAGTGCTTTGGACTGAACGATTGTATCCTCCCAAAATACATATTTTGAAACCTGATCCCCATTATGATGATACCTGGGGGTCAGGCTTTTGGGGGTGAATAGGTCAGCCTAAATCCTGCTGTTCTGACTGGCGATGTCTAGGCAAGAGCGAGAGAAAAGAACCGGAGGTCAGGTGACTAGGCTCATGAAAGAGGAGCCAGAGAGGTCAGATTTTTAAGATTTTTTCAATTTCATTTCAGTTAACTGTGTGGATCCTTGGACTCATGATGGAAATGTTTGTTTTGTTGTTGTTTTAATTTTTTTTAATTTCTTAATTTTTTAATTTGTTTTTGTTGTTTTTATTATTATTACTTTTTTAATAGTTTGGGCTTCTGTGTCAGAGATCTAGGACCAGCCACCCTTGGATAAGCCTCTCTTGCCTGAAGAGTATTTGGAGTTAAAAAGCAATCAAAATCCAGTAGATTCAGGAAAAGATCTTTACCTCCCCCAGAGGTGCCTAAAAGAATTTAGATACAGGACTTGCTCCAGGCAGGGAGTTAATATCACAGAGAACTGCATACACTATGAACTAGGGGTGGTGGACAGGGAGGAACCTAGTTGATCAAAGTCCTTTATGTCCTATTGTTTCTGAGGCCACAGCAAACCCTTGTTTACCAAACATTTACTCTTTTTCATCTTCCTGTGAATTGCATTGCTTCCATTGTGAAGTCCCAGACCCTTACTGTCTTATTATTTCAGGATGGCATATATACTTTATTTTGCCTGACTATCCTTGAATTTCCATGTCTGTGAGGGATTCCTTGTAGATACAAAATTAAAGGTGATTTTCTCCCGTTTACCTGTCTCATGTCAAATTTGATTGTTAGTCCAGCTAGGACCTAAAAGAGTTCAGGAAATTCTTGCTTTGGGATGAATACTGATACTATATCCTGAACGGAGCCATTGCTGGTTTTGTAGGTCAGCATTATAAAGGATGGTTACATTCGCTGTCACAGAGAATTGGGTGTTTCCAGAATCAACTCTGAATCAGTTCTCACTGTCATTTATTATATAATGGATTTAGGGCACCTGGATGGCTCAGTCAGTTGAGCGTCTGACGTCTGCTCAGGTCATGATCTCAAGGTTCATGTGTTCGAGCCCCGCATCGGGCTGTCTCCCGTCAGCTCAGAGCCCACTTTGGATATTCTGTCCCCCCCCTCAAAAATAAATAAATCTTTATTATATAATGGATAAACACCACTGGATGAATTAAGCAAGCAGGCATTATGCTAGCATGGCTAACATTAAGGTGTAGGCCAATTTATTGAACGTACTCACTTGACAGCCATCTGTTTATCCTTTGATGCATTTCATCTTAAAGGAAGATTTATACTAATTAAACAACTTTACCCATAAAAGTTACACTAGTATATCCCCTCATGCTCTGACAAATTTCTGTGTGTAATTTTTAAGGTCTGTTTCAATTACCCACATTGGATTGTTTTTAACCAGCCACTCCTCCTTCTCTCTGTTCTAGCCTCTGACCTTTTTATGAACAATTTATGGTTTCACCTCAAGTTTCCTTCTCTCTGGTGATAACAAGGGTGACAGTACTGTAACTCCAGAAACACCTGGATATTTACCACCTATTTGGTTATTTTCCATTTGGTTTCAGATCAAATCTTGGCACCACATATTGTGAGGCTGTGTCTATCACACAACAGATCCCAACAAACAGTCTGTGAAAAACAGACAGCAGCTGGCTGGCTGGGAAGGTAGCTCTGTCTCGTGGCCAACTGCTACACCAGCCACGGCAGCAGGTATTCAGTAAGTGCCTACTCGAAGCATAGAATCTGAAACATTTAAAATGTGATACTTGCCTGTACAACTGGCCTAGGACTCTGTGCCACGTATCTCATGGCTGGTGGAGCTGTCATTCCAACCTTTGGAGGTGGCCTCAGGTGACCAGTGGCAGATCATGGGCTGTTCTTTATCCCAGGCTTTAACTCACTACAAGGAAGCCATTGTTAATGAGCGCTAATATCCAATCTGTAGATTTGATTCTAAAATATCATAAACCTGGGGCACCTGGGGGCTCAGCTGGTTAAGCATCCGACTTCAGCTCAAGTCATTCATGATCTCAAGGTTCATGAGTTTGAGCCCCAAGTCTGGTTCTGTGCTGACAGCTCAGAGCCTGGAGCCTGCTTCAGATTCTGTATCTCCCTCTCTCTCTGCCCCTCCACCACTCACACTCTGTTTCTCTCTCTCTCTCTCTCTCTCTCTCAAATAAATAAATAACATTAAAATTATTTTTTAATCTCATAAACCTGAACCATGTGGATTCACATGTGGTTTGTATGACAAGAAATACTCTTTTCATTTTTTAAAAGACAAGGCTGGTTCCTTTCGTCCTGGGATTTCTGCTTGGAAGTGGTGGGCGGTGCCCCCTGTTAGAGAGAAAACCACCTGGTGCACCTGGATGGCTCAGCCGGTTGAGCATCCGACTTCAGCTCAGGTCACCATCTCACATTGGTGGGTTGGAGCCCCTCACAGGCTGGCTCTGTGCTGTCGGTGCGGAGCCTGCTTGGGATTCTTGCTCTCTCCTCTCCCTCCCCCGCTTGTGCTTTCTCTCGTTCTCTCAAAATAAATAAATACACTGTAATAGATACATAAATGAAAGAAACACAGGCCCAGAATGCCATCACTTAGGTTGAAGCCCCAACTCAGTAAGCCAAGATTTAATACCTAACCAGACTGTGGTTTTACCCGCCCCCGCCCAGACATGTTATCTCTCACCAGTCTACATGGGAACTTCCCTGTGAGCACTAGGGTACTGGTGGACCCCTTTGGTTCTCTTTAGGAGGGCGACCTCGCCTAAAACGATGGATTCTTTGCTAATAATTTCCTTTTTTCCGCTCCCTCTCTACCTTTAAAAACCTTTCCTTTTCTGTAGCCCTTTGGAGCGCCCCTCTACCTGCTGGAACAAAAGGCTATTGACTACTAAAATGACAAATTAGGGGAGCAGAAGTAGCCTCATTTCAGATATTGTTGGCCACGAGTCTGCTGTCTGGGGTGCCACATTCTGCAGAATCCGGTTTGCTCTTTCCATGCACTTTTCTTGGGACTTAAGAAACATAGACCATCTTTTGATGCCTCCTGCATTGTGAAAACAAACCAACAGAGAACCCAGGGCAATTTATCAAGAGGGGCTGTCTCTTTGAAAAACACCCCGAGGCCACATAAATAAGTAATATCTAATTAAAATGCAGACTCTCAAATGCCACCCCAGTGATTATTCATTTATCTGGGATGAGGCGCAGGACCCCATTTTATGAAGTACCCGGGGACACTAATGCAGGCAGTCCTCAAGCCTTGCTTTGCGAAACACTGATAAAGATTCAAGTTCTATGGGTGGCATTCCAGACCCAGGCAGAGGCCTCAGAGATTTAAGGTAATGGAAATAAGGGAGGAATATATTCACCTGTTTCGCTTCCATTGCTTCACAAAAACCATTTTCTCCAGCCCACATTTTTATTCCTAATTAATTACCACCTTATCCCAGCAAGAGTTGTGGTGATGGACTTGGCCTTTTTACCACTCACCTGACATTAACCAATTCTCTCATTTTGGCAAACAGGAAGCAGCTATTTGCAGAGTTGACCGAAACAAGCCGGCTAGGTAAGTGTTACCCTGACCACTCCAAGGAAAAGGAGTCGGAGCTGATAATGAACAGCATCTATGCTGCAACTCTCTGTGCTCTGAGACAGACACGTTCTGAGAACTGTTCTCTCTGTTCCCTCCTTTTGATTCCTTGTGTAACCCTGGCTACGCATTAGGATCACCTGCCAAGCTTTTAGAACAGACTAATTCCGCAGGTCTCCCCAGAGACTCCGATTTAAAGGTCTAACTAGGTTGCTGAAGAGAACAATGTCTGTCTGAGCTGCTTTGAAGGCTGAACTGCCCACTGGGGCAGAAAGAGCATGCCGGATTGGAGAAACACATTTGCAATGGCATAGAAGCATTTATTTATTTAACAAATGTTTATTGGATACCTTCCCTCTGCAGGGCTGTGTGCTAGGAGATGGGGAAAATACAGCAAAAAGACACAGAGCCTACCACAGAGAAGCTTGGAGCCCGGGAGCCACGGAAGAACATCTCTGGGATAGACAGTGGCACCCACCTCTGGTCTCTCTGCTTCTGTCCCTGCCCCCTTCATGGCTATTCTCAGCAACAGCAGCAACACGAATTACCTGAAACCAGGATCCGATCATGACGCTCCTCACTTAAAAACCTGCCTATGGTTTGCATCTCATTCAAAACAAAATCCAATGTCCTCGTGATGGTCTCGAAGCCCTAAATTATCTGGCCCTTTCTTGCCTCACTGACCTCATCACCCCTGTTCTTCTCATGGCTCCCCACAGCCCGGCCTCCCCACCCCCCAACCTTCCTGATCTTCAAACCCAGCAAGCATCCTCCTAACTTCTCTTGCAAACCTCTGCTCTTCCCTCTGCCCTGAAGGCTCTGTAGGGTCCCCACGTCCCCACCTGTCTGCTTCAGGTCTCTGCTCCTACTTAACCTTATCAGGCAAGCTTCACTGACCATCCACTGTAAAAGGACAAACGCCTGCTACCTCGCCGGCCTCTCTTTCTTTACCCACTTCATTGTCCTACCGCACTTTGTGTGACATATTGAATCTTTCTTTTTTGACTTCTGTCTCTCTTTTACACCAGTTAGGACGCTATGCATCGATATAATCCAAACTGGGCCTACCATATGGCATGGCTGCATGCCACCTGCTGGTCCTGCTAAATGCCCAACAGTACAGGTCCCATAGCTGGCATGCAATCTATACACACTGAATGGATAATTGGGCATCCACACACAAGGGCAGGAAACGGGGCTGGAAGGGAGCCAAGGGAAGCTCAAGAAGGCCCAGTTTGCCTTGTTCTTTGCCTTATTCTTTCTGTTTTAAAGGAAGAGACAGGAGCAGATCTGTGATTTAGAAAGACTCCTTGGTCAGAATGGAAGATATGACGAGTGCAATTATTTCCCCACTTTATAAATGAAGACGCTGAGACACAGAGGTCAAGAATGTGCCCAAGTTCACAAAGCTAGTAAGCAAATTAGTAAGATCAGGTTCGAGAAGTTTGCCTCTAGAGTCTGCCTTAATCACCAGGCTCAACTCCCATCAGATTAAAACAATTTTTTTTTTTTCTGACCAGCTGTCTCTGATTCACTGTGTACTTTATTTTTTTATTATTTAAAAAAATTTTTTAATGTTTATTTATTTTTGAGACAGAAAGAGACAGAACACAAGCAGGGGAGTGGTAGAGAGAGAGGGAGACCCAGAATCTGAAGCAGGCTCCAGGCTCTGAGCTGTCCGCACAGAACCAGACTTGGGCTCAAACTCATGAACCTCGAGATCATGAATGACTTGAGCTGAAGTCGGATGCTTAACTGACTGAGCCACCCAGGCGCCCCAAATCCATCGTGTCCTTTAAACCAACACCCAACATCTAAGCTTAAACACAGTAGGTGTGCATTTACTTTTGCTTTTTCAGAGGGAAGAGAATCATAAAACATATTCTATGCACGATCCCCCAGGCTGGCATGTCCTCCTTCTTTCTCCTCTAAGTTCAAGTCAGGTCTTGGGAAGCATTTTCCATACAAGGCACTGCTCTAGCTATGCACGGGCACTGCTTTAAGTATATAGGGACATTACATTAAGCTCTAGAATGTGTCCACATGGAAGGAACATTTCCCCAGGGGCCAGAGCCCTAGGGCAACTGTCAGTTAACAAAGAATGATTACAGTTTCTAAAATGATGCTATCAGAGGGCACAGGAGGGGACTGGCCCTGACAGGATGAGGCATCTGTCCCAAGGCAGTGAAGGCCAAGAGTAAAAGAGGCAGAGAGGTTGAAGGAGAATGTTCTAGAACAGACAGAACCAGAACAAGGAGATAAACCGATCTGTCTTAATTCATGGAACAGCTTCTGCTCCTCAGTATGAAGTTTCCAAAGAATTCTAGAATTAGATATAAGTAAGTACCTTTAGAGAGTCTGTCATAGGTCTCACTTAAATATCTTTGGCCTCAGTTGAAATTCATTTTCTTTTGTCTGGACTGGACAATAATGGATTTTTCTCATAGCATGAGCTGTGTGATTATGTGATTTTGAGAGTGTAACTATACAGAAGGACTGGACAGATACTGGAGATTATTGTAAGGTTTTTTTTCCCAGGCAATTCTGCTTATATTCATCTGCACACTTCTGGAGAAACTGAAAAATTGGGATAATTTTATATCTATTTAAGAAATACCTGTGCTTTTTTTTCTTCTTTAGGGATTTTCAAAAAAATCAAGTGTATATAGAAATACTTCACCATATTGGACATTAGAACCCTTAAAATGACATGACTAAAAAAAAAAAAAAAAAAAAACCCAAACAGACCCTGATGTCCAATCACGTTTTAAAAGCAATATAATGGAAAACACTAATTTAAAAAGATATATGCACCCCTGTGTTTATTGCTGCATTACTTGCAATAGCCAAGATATGAAATCAACCCAAGTGTCCTCCCGTACATGAATGGATAAGGAAGATGTGGTATATATATAATGGAATATTACTCAGGCATGAAAAAGAACAAAATCTTGCCATTTGAAACAACATGGATAGACCTAGAGGGTAGAATGATAAATGAAATAAGTCAGCTAGAGAAAGACAAATACCCTGATTTCACTCATATGTGGAATCTAAAAAACAAAACAAATGAGTAAACAAACAAATTAAAAGCAGAAACAAACCCATAGAGAGAGAGAACCAAGTAATGGTTGCCAGAAGGGTTGGGGGGTGGAATGTCCAAAATGGATGCAGGGAAATGAGAGGTTCAGACTTCCGGTTGTGGAATGAGTAGGTCATGGGGATGAAAGGCACAGCCTAAGGGATATAGTCAGTGGTATTGTAATAGCGTTCTGTGGTAACAGATGCCTACACTTGGGGTGAGCACAACTTAACACATACTGTTGTTGAATCACTATGTTGTACACCTGAAACTAATGTAACATTGTGTGTCAGCTATACTTGAGTAAAAAATATATTAAATAAATAAATAAATAAATAAATAAATAAATGCAAGCAATATGGCAGGGGTGGGATGGATCAGGCCATGGTCAGATTTTCCCTCACATCCAAAACGTTGCTTGGAAACCTTTTGTAAAGTAATTATAAGTCTTATCACTTCACATACAGAAAATCTACGTTTTTACCCTCTTATAAGAACCATCTGTGAGAGGTATGAACAGCAGATACCATGTGTCCCAATTCGAGATGAGAAAACTGAGGGAGCATGTTGAGCTGGCTCGCCTAAATTTATATATTTCACCCGTGAAGGGTCAGCCTGGGGTCAAGGCCAGATTCTCTTAGATTCCAAGTGTCTTTCTTCCCCAACTTAGATTATGTCTAGTGACAAATACTCAGGTTGAAGGAAGGCCTTTTTGAAATGTAATCATTTCTTCAGTGTCTTCCATTTGACATGAACAGATGATGTCAGAATCTAAACACTTCTCCTGAGCAATGAAGAAGATAAAAATTTTGTTTTTCCCCCACTGCACAGTGTCTGCCTAATAGCAGATCTTCAGTAAGTACTTAATGAAAATGAGTAAATCAATGGTGGGGCAAGGGTAAGAGGAAGTCTGAACTTAATACACACTTTCCATTTCCTGAGACACATGGACTTTGGTAGGAGAAGGGGGTTTGACCTCTAAGATCTCTGACCTCTAAGATGTCTCTGACCACTGCTGCATGTGGTGGCAGAGCTCAAAGTGCCTATCGCCTCCTGCCACCCGCTCCATCACCACCCTCCAGCCCAGCCCAGGCAAGAGGGTTCATATTTTATGTTGTATAGTTTAAACCAGTTGGACCAGGGATGGGTGCCTGACCTCCAAAGAGCCAAGCAGTGCAGACCATCTGATTATCTCTGATTATCAACAGTTTGGACGAAGAGACCGGAAGCCATAGTCAGAAATTAAAGGTCGCCATGGCAAGCCACAACTACTTACAGTAAAAGGGAATCACAGTAAGAGAAAGCTGGGGAAGTCAACATGCAAAGATGAAATTGTAGTAGAGGTATAGGGAATGGGGAGAGGAGAGATCATGTGGCCAGAGAACCCCACACACAGAGATGAAGAAGGAGCACAGGAGAAGTGAAGGGAGTGAGAGGGAGAGAGAGAGAGAGAGAGAGAGAGAGAGAGAGAGAGATGGAATTTGGTTCCTGACTTCCCAGATATTAGTATAGTTCTCATGAAACTCAATTTTATTTCATTTCCTTGAGACTTCCTTATATTGTTTCAATAATCCTTCTTCTTATTGTATTTCATTCCACCCTTTTCTGTTTGTTTTTTTTGCAATGAAGAACTTTCAATAGACTAGCATATTTTAAAGTTAAAAGCCAAAATTTTGAATAAAGCTGAATATAAAAAGCAGTATGTTCATCAATTTTGTTTTAGATGGACTCTTTTAATTAAGAAGTTTGTGCCAGTGGCTTTAGCAAAGCCATTGCTAGTTGACATTGGCATCTAGGGCATTTGAGCAAGTAAATGTGTTCTGTCACCTTGCTGACAGGAAAGGCTATTTGAATTGGTTTCCAGAGAATTCTGTCACTTCAAACTAATGAGTATTTTTACAGATCCAAAGCATTTATGGAAGGAAGTTTATTGTCCAATCTTTGGGAAAATAAGAAAATATTTGGTTTCCTTGAGTGTGACAAATAACTAATTTGCTAATAAATGGATAATGTCACCCTGTCACCTCTATGGATAAATGATTACCTCTCTTAGCCATTTAGATATACTATTTGCTTTCTTGCTAGTACAACTATGATTTATCGTAGCAATACCTCCTACATAGTAATTCCTTATTCAATTAACATGGTAGATATGTGACATGATATACTGTGATATACCTATGAGATATATATATATATATATATATATATATATATAACACATACGTTTTTTCTTTTAACAAATATTCTTTGGGGGTCTGCTGCATACATGATAACGCTAGGTGTTGGTTGGGGAAAAGGGACACAGGTCATCATCCCTACTCTTAATATTTAAACAAACCGGAATGATTATTGATTTTATAATGTTCTGTTAAAACATAAGTATACTGTATTGTTCCTTAGAGGCTGGTTTGGAGAATTAAGGTTTTTTTCAAGTCTGGAAGTCCTTACTCATTAGGAGAAGTTGATTTGGATGAAGATTCTCCTCTGCTCTATTCATCGGTGGTAATCCACCACACTTATCCCCAAAACTGTTTGATGAATAAATGAGTGAATGGGTGAAGAAATGAACTGGTGAGAATCTAAGCAGAAAAATTTTACATGTGGAATCTGGCACATTGAGAGCAGCAACTAAGCCTGGTGTGACTGAATTAGATAATAGCTGTGGTTTTTCCTAGGGCATCCTCTGAGCATCAAAATTTGGACTCCACTTGGTTTTTCTCAATATTGTACCTTATTTGCGTGCCCCATACAGCCTTTACAGTAAAATATATTCACCTGAGACCACTGCTCTTACCCCTTGACTGATCCCAGGACTTGATTAGTAAGGGAGTCTTACTTCTTTCCAGGATGTTCTGAATACTTCTGTCTTCCTCCCTTGAAAGGGTAACACCAGGAAGAGATGTATGGAGCTACTGGCTGCTTTTTCTCCAGCTCAACCCATTTTCTGCTATGGGTCATTTTAAACTCCTTACAACTGGAAGAGTAATAGCCTGCAAGTAGTGCTAGTGGAAAAAGATTCTCCCACTGCAGACCTTAACGATATTTTCCATGGAACAAATTTAAATCATTCAGGCCATTGTGTTTGGGACCACCCCATCTGCCTATGGTGGAGATGATTTAGCCCTATGAATGCATAAAAGCTTCGGTACTACTGGCCAACATTGTGATTTCGATAAATCTAAGGTTATTAAGTCTTAGATTTGATCTGTATTCTTAGTGAATTTAATCTTAAAAATGAATCCAAAATTTAACTTTAAAATGGCAGACTGGAAATGGTGTTGCCTTTCTGCCTTTTTAACATCATTCTAAAAATCACGGAGAATTTAAAGTAAAAACACAAATTTCATCTAGGAGACAGTTATAGTCCGAAACCATAATGTAGAAAGATGGTCTTTATGAGGCAAAGTCAAACTTGGGTTTGAGGAAACATGGGGCAAAAATGTCTACAGCTGTGTCTCTCGAGCAGAGGGTGCAGGAACTCCAAAATGTTGGCACAGCTGGTGAAACAAGACCTCCGCCCATTGTTGGAAACAATGGGAATAGATGCTAGTGCTGGGGGCTTATCTGGATTTCGTTTCACACCAAGGAGAAGCAAGGGAATTGAAACTGAATGAAGAATCATACAGACTGTTGTCAATGATAAGCAAAGGGGGGCACTAGTTAAAACAGGAAGGACAGATTTTAATTGGTAATAACTACTGTAATAAAGACAAGAGCCAAGCATGACCTGAACTCAACTTTGATTTGTACAGAGTGACTCGGCATTTTTCAGAGAGAATGGGGTGGCAGGAGGCGGCGAGCAGGAGCTTAGTAGAGTCAGAGAAGTGAAAAATTACAAGCGGGAAGGGAGGGTTTGGTCTATTGGAACCTACCTGGGTTTGCTGACCGGTGTTTATCCAAGTTAGGCTCCTACCCTCCCACAGATCCTGGGTGGCAGGGCTGTCTCCTCATGTGTTGGCTGGAACAGTTCATTTGGCAACCCTGAGTTTTCTCAGGCAGGCACTTTAAGGATGGCTAGGGTCATCCTAGGGATACAGCCTTGAGCTATTATAAACTACAAACTAGTGTTTGTTCCAGTTTTTATAGGCCGAGGTTAAGGTCTAGTTGAGGAGAGGGCTCAGAGGAGCCTGGCTAGATTAAGTCAAGGAGAGAGTCTTTGTGGCCACCATATCTGAGAGGGAAAATGTGCTGTATTGATGATACCTGTGTCTTTCCCCAGGTTAGGAAAGTTTTCCACTATGATTTGCTCACATAACCCTTCTACCCCTATTTCTCTCTCTTCCTCTTCTGGGTACCCCTATGATTCTGAAGTTGTTCCTTTTTAATGAGTCACTGATTTCTCTAATTCTCAAATTGTGCTCTTTTGCCTTCATCTCCCTCTTTTTTTCTGCTTCATTATTCTCTATAAGTTTGTCCTCTATATCGTTGATTCTCTGTTTTGCTTCATCCATCCTTGCTGTCGCAGCATCCATCTGTGATTGCAGCTCAGTTATAGTATTTTTCATTTCATTGTGACTAGTTTTAACTTCTTTTATCTCTACAGAAAGGGATTCTAATCTATTTTTGACTCCAGCTAGTATTCTTATTATTGTGATTCTAAATTCTGGTTCAGACATCTTGCTTGTATCTGTGTTGGTTAAATCCCTGGCTGTCGTTTCTTCGTGTTCTTTCTTTTGGGGTGAATTCCTCCGTTTTGTCATTTTGAAGGGAAAAAAGGAACTAATGAGGTATAAAAGTTAAAATTAAAAAATTAAAATTAAAAAATATTAAAATTAAAAAATTTAAGACACACACACTTACACACACAAAAACAAATAAATGATGCTAGATCCTAGGTGTGTTTTGGTCTGGGTGTTGAAAGTGGTTTGACAGATTAGAGAAAAAAAAGGGGGGGAAGAGAAAAAAAAAGGAAATCGTTTGAGAATTTGAAAAAATGAATACACTGAAGTAGACTAAAATGACATGATGGGAGTAAAATAGAATTTGAAAAAATATACACAAAAGTAAATAATACAGTAGAAAAAACTAAAGAAAAATATTTTTAATAAAAATTAAAAATAAAAATGAATTTTTCTCTTTCTGTATTCAAGAAAAAGAAAAGAAACAAAAAAGAGAAAAAGGAGAAAAAAAGGAAATCGTTTGAAAATTTGAAAAAGTGAATACACTGTAGTAGACTAAAATAAAATGATGGAAGTAAAATAGAATTTGAAAAAATTTACATAAAAGCAAAAAGCGTAATAAAAAATAAGGAAAAATATTTTAATAGGAATTGAAAGTAAAAATGAAGTTTTTCTCTTTCTGAATTCAAGAAAAAGAAAAGAAATGAAAAAGAGAAAAAAGAAAAAGGAAATCATTTGAAAATTTGAAAAAGTGAACACACTGAAGTAGACTAAAATAAAATGATGGAAGTAAAATAGAATTTGAAAAAATTTACACAAAAGTAAAAAATATAGTAAAAAATTAAAGAAAAATATTTTTAATAAAAATTGGAAATAAAAATGAAATTGTTCTCTTTCTGTATTCAAGAAAAAGAAAAGAAGTGAAAAAGAAAAAAAAAGAAAGAAAATTGAATAGATGGACTTGCTAACAGATTGAAATAGAACTGAAATTACTTCGTTTTCCCATAGAAGCCAGACTATAAAGTGCTTTGTAGTCCATAAACTAAGCAGGCAGTGAGAGTTATGTTCTTGAAGAGCAAGGTTGGCCCAGCTACATAGAGCTCAGTGCAACAGCTCCGTTCTCCACTAGATGGCGCTGCCAGCCTACTGGGGTGGATTGTTGTGGCGATCATAGGTGCATATGTGCATGCATGGGAGCGGTGAAAATGGTGCCACCCAGCTACCCAGTCTCCAGCATCGGAACTCTGTTCTCCCCCATCAGCACTCACCCGTCCTCTGTCTTCAGCTTTCGTCCACTCCCCGCTTCTTCACTGTCCATGATCAGGCCCCAGGCAGCACCTCTCTCCCAAGTCCTATCTCAGATGCAGCTGTTTTCCTCGTCCCTTACTTCCAAAGGACTGTGGCTTTGACCCCTTCCGCCCCTCTGCTGGAGGGTCTCACCGAGCAATGGCCAAATGAACAATGGCCAAATATTGACTGCACCCAGGAACACTTGCTGGATCCTGCTGCTGCCGGTGCCCCGAGACTGCAGCCAGGTGCCAGCCCACCCCAGAAAAAGTTCTCAAGATAATGCAGCAGCAGCTTTTCAGGGATTATGGGAAATCACAACACACATCTGGCACCAGGAGTCACCCTTAATGACCTTGTTCCAGCACCAGCGAATATGGCCGTTTTCTGGAGTCTGCTGGGACCAGGGGGCTTCAACAGTCTCTACCAAATGTCCTTCCAGCAATGGAACCACTTTTCCCGTGTGGCCTGCAAACCTCCCGGACCCCACTCTGTTCCTGGGAATTCACCCTTCCCACCAGAGCACTTCCAGGTATTGAGCTGTGGAGTTGTAGCCTTTGCACTCCCCTTGTTTACAGCCTTAATGGAATTTAAACCCTCTCCTTTCACCTTTCTCCTTTCTCCGTTTTTAGTTTAGTCCCTGCGGCTGTTTCCAATTTTCCACTTTCTCTCCAGCTGTTTTTGGGGAGGAGTGCTTTTCCCGTATTCCTCGCCTCCCCACCCCACCCCCCGTCCTCTCTCTGCCTGCAAAAGCACCTCCCTTCCCACGGCTTCTCACTCCCCAAGTTCACCTCTCCGTGCCACATACCTGCTGAATTCTGTGGTTCACGTTGTGCAGATTGTTGTGTTAATCCTCCAATCAGTTTTCTAGGTGTGCAGGATGGTTTAGTGTTGGCCTGGCTGTATTTCATGGATTCGAGACACACAGAAAACTTCCATGCTGTTCTGCCATCTTGGCTCCTCCTGTGCTATATTAATGAAAAAAGGGGACTCTAGAGCCTGCTTGTCTGGGTTTGAATCCTGGCTCTGCCACTGACCAGCCGTGCAGCCATTTGATCTTGAGGACAAATCACCATGTTTTGGTCTCTCTAATTAACAATCTATAAAATGGGGTTCCATGTAGTACCTACTCCATAGGGATTCCATGACAATTAAATGAATTCATGTTGGTGAAGCATGTAGAACAATGCCTAGCACAAAGTACATGCTGTTTAAGTATTTGCTATAATTACATTTTATAAGCAATCTGCACTGCAGAGGGTATAAGAGACTCTACAGCAAGCAGGATTGCATTTGCTGATCTTGGTTGACCTGGCAGAAGGAAAGGTCAAAACACCCAATTGCATGCACTAGAAAATGGTCCTAACAAAGCAAGGGTCTTGTCCAGGAAAAACTCAACCTTATTCAAAGTTGCACACTAATCTGAAGGAATCATCCGTAAGATGTTATTTATAAAAATGAGAATTGAAGAAAAAAATGAAAAAGAAATAGAAGATGAAAAACATTGACCAGAAAAATAATGTCAGAAAAGAGAAGAAAACTTAAGTCAAAGAAACAATAAAATAAAACAAAAGACAGCAGAACAAAGCAAAACTATTAATCAAGATGGACCCAATTATTCTGCAATGACAACATGCTCTCAAATCTTGGTGGCTTAAAACAATAATTTTTTTAAGTTTATTTATTTTGAGAGAGAGACCAGGGCAGGAGAAGAAAGAGAGAGAGGGAGAGAGAGAATCTCAAGCAGGCTCCATGCTGTCAGCTCAGAGCCTGACACAGGGCTCAGTCTCACAAATAGCAAGATCATGGCCTGAGCCGAAATCAAGAGTCAGATGCTTTACCAACTGAGCTACCCAGGCACCCCTAAAACAGTAAATTTTAATCTCTCACTCAGGCTATGTGTCTTTTTTGGGTTGACTGAGCCTTATTCCATGTCATCCCTAGTAAGGAGCCCAAGCTGAAGGATTCACCGTTATCTGGAATGTCTGAAATCTCTATAATCAGAAATTAAAAAGGCATATCATACAACGGCTCTAAAAATTTCCAGCAGAAATACCAAAAGCCACTTCTACAAACATTCCTTTGGCCACTAACAAGTCAGAAAGCCAAAATTAATTCCAAATGGGGAATTAGTTCAATGTTCCTATGTACCCAGAATGGAAACTATAATATTTGCAAATATCTGTAAGGACTGTTAGATAAAACACTTTAAAATAGAATTTAAGAAAACTTCTCATAAGTAAAATTAGATTTGAGTGTATAATAAACAGCATATTGCATTCCATATGAAACCAATCCAGGGAGATACACAATGAGACAGATCCCAGAAAAATTATTGGGATGAATCCTTAGAATTCACATAGGATAAACAGACACATGCACACATACATATGCATACACACACACACACACACACACACACACACACACAAGCTGGGCTTATGTTTATCCGTAGCAATATCCAATGCTAGGAAAAAGTAGAAAATAGATAATGTGTTTTCTAAAAGATAGTAAGATACTTTTTCAATTTGCAATGTTTACCTCAATTTTGTGTTTTTGACAAAAATATACTAAAACTGTATACACTTTGAAAACAGTTGAATTTTACTTTTTAATAGCTTTTTTTTATTTTAAGTTTATTCTGAGAGAGAGACAAAGTGCACACATGAGCAAGAGCAAGGGGAGGGGCAGAGAGAGAGGAGAGAGAACTCCAAGCAGGCTCTGCAATGCCAGAGCAGAGCCTGATGCAGGGTCAGAACCCACAAACTGTAAGGTCACGACCCCAGCCGAAACCAAGAGTCAGATGCTTAACCAGCTGAGCCACCCAGGCACCCCTTTAATATCTTACAAAGGGTAAAATTCTTGTTTTTATTTTTTTAAGTTTATGTATTTATTTATTTATTTTGAGAGACAAAGAGCACAGAGGAGGGGCAGAGAGAGAGAGAGAGAGAGAAAGTCCCAAGCAGGCTCCACACTGTCAGTGCAGGGCCCAACATGGGCCTCAATCTCACAAACCGTGAAATCATGACCTGAGCCGAAATCAAGAGTTAGATGTGTAACTGACTGAGCCATCCAGGCATCCCGAAAGGATACAATTCTTCATATAATTAGAAAACACAACAGTATAGGTCAGTAAAGAAAGCTGAAAAGAAAAGAAAACAAAATTTTCAGAAAGAAATTCCCTTTCAATTTTTGAAAACTCTAAACAGTGAAGATGAACAAAATGCTTTTAAGCATAACCCACATAAAACTCTCAAAAAGGATGTTATAAATTATGTATATCATGAAGATATAATTATTGATTAAAACAATGAAAAATAAGTGAGACATCACCTGATACCTGTCAGAATAGCTAAAATCAAAAACACAATGAACGAGTGTTGGCGAGAATGTGGAGAAAAGGAACCCTCCTGCACTGTTGGTGGGAATGCAAACAGCTACTGTGGAAAAGATCATGGAGGTTCCTCAAAAAATTAAAAATAGAATCACCATGTGATCCAGTAATCCCACTCTTGGGTATTTACCCAAAGAATACAAAAACACTAATTTGGAAGGATATATGCAGCATTATCTACAATAGCCAAATTATGGAAGCAGCCCAAGTGCCCACTGAGAGACGAATAGATAAGGAAGATGTGGTATATATATATATATATATATACACACACACACACACAATGGAATATTGCTCAACTATAAAAAAGAATAAAATCTTGCCATTTGCAACAACATGGATGGAGCTACAGAGTATAATGCTAAGTAAAGTAAATCAATCAGAGGAAGATAAATACCATATGATTTCACTCATATGTAGAATTTAAGTAGCAAAACACAACAAAGAAAAAATAAAGAGACAAATAAAAAAACAGACTCTTAACTGTAGAGAACAAACTGATAGTTACCAGAGGAGAGGTGGGTGGAGGATGGGTTAAATAGATGTAGGGGATTAAGAGTACACTCACTGGTTTTTAAAATTTTTTAAATTTTTTTATTATTTAAAAAAAATTTATGTTTTTTTTTTTGAGAGAGAGACAGAGACAGAGCATGAGCAGGGGAGAGGCAGAGAGAGAGAGAGGGAGACACAGAATCTGAAGCAGGCTCCAGGCTCTGAGCTGTCAGCACAGTCTGACATGGGGCTTGAACCCACGGACTGCGAGATCATGACTTAAGCCGAAGTTGCACACTCAACCGACTGAGACACACAGGCGCCCCTTTTAATTTTTTTATATATTTTTATTTTTATTTTTGAGAAAGAGAGACAGAGTGTGAGTGGGAGAGGGGCAGTGAGAGAGGAAGCCACAGAACCTGAAGCAGGCTCCAGGCTCTGAGCTGTCAGCACAGAGCCTAATGTGGGGCTCAACCACGAACAATGAGATCATGACCTGAGCCGAAGTCAGATGCTTAACTGACTGAGCCACCCAGGTGCCCAAGAGTACACTTATCTTGAGAAGCACTGAGTAATGTATAGAATTGTTGAATCACTATATTGTACACCTAAAGCTAGTATATCACTGCATGTTAACTATGCTGGAATTTAAATAAGTGAATGAATGAATGAATGAATGAATTTTTTTAAAAAGAAAAGAAACAAAACAAAGAAAAAAACAAAAAAGAGCAAGGCGATCTTGTTGAATCCAGAATTTGAACAAATTAAATCTCTGAGACTTTATCTTCTTTATTAAATGAATATTTAATTACTGATCAAAACAATGAGAATGAAAAAGAATTATTTCTATGAAAATCACAAGTGAGAAACAACAAAAAGTCACTCTGGTTTGCTCCTTAGAAGATGAAAACAATGACGTTCATGACCTGTGGCCTATAAGACCTATATTTATACTCTTGCACTCGTCCCCTCAGATATTAGGAATGAGCCTGTAGATATTTACTATATCGAAAAAAACAAACTTCCCAGTAAAAGAAAATAAAAGGATTCTAAGTTTGAATAACAAACAGTTAATAAAATGATACATATAAAAACATATCTTTTTAAAAATGAATTCAGGGGCGCCTGGGTGGCTCAGTTGATTAAGCATCTGACTTCAGCTCAAGTCATGATCTCATGGTTGATGAGTTCGAGCTCCATGTTGGGCTCTGTGCTGACAGCTCAGAGCCTGGAGCCTGCTTCAGATTCTGTGTCTCCCTCTTTCTCTCTATTCCTTCCCTACACATGCTCTCTCTCTCTCTCTCTCTCTCAAAAATAAATAAAAACATTTAAAAAATTAAAAATGGATTCAGAATGCTTGAAACTAAAGTTTGTCAAAGATGTACCAGAGAAATTCAAATAAAAAGAAAGCAAATGTTGCAATCAAAAGAAACAGGGTTGGGGCACCTGGGTGGTTCAGTCGGTTGAGCGTCAGGCTTCAGCTCAGGTCACAATCTCACAGTTTGTGAGTTCAAGCCCCATGTTGGGCTCTGTGCTGACAGCTCAGAGCCTGGAGCCTGTTTCAGAATCTGTGTCTCCCTCTCTTTCTGCCTCTCCCCTGCTCGTGCTCTGTCTCTGTCTCTCTCTCTCTCTGTCTCAAAACTAAATAAACATTAAAAAAAAAGAAAGAAACAGGGTTGAATCAGGGTAAACAGGCATTAAATGAATCAAAATGTTCTATATAATGACAAATGGTTCCATCAGCAGCAACACTTAATATTTGTGATTAAGCAGCAAATATCGTGGCATAAATATTCATAAGCCAAAATACAAAATATCTAGAGAAAGATAGAAAAACAATAGTAGTATGAACTTCACTTCTCTTGAAGCAATCCCATGGAAAAAGTGAGACTGAAAATACTGAAAATACTCATAAAAATAACCTGAAAATTAATGTTGATAATTTAATTGATCTACAATATATACATTATCTACAATAATGTATATAATAATAATTATCTACAATAATGTATATAATAATATATACATGTAGATATATGTATTATATAGATATGTATTATATGTATATGTATTATATAGATATTAATATGTAGATATATATTATCTACAATAATGTATATAATAATAATTATCTACAATAATATAGAAGATAGAAGAAGTTGTATCTAATTGGTATACATCCAACTCTATACTCTGAAAAGACAAAAATACTTTCCTTCTATTTGTCCATGAAATGGTGTCAAAAATGATCACATATGGTCCACAAATCATAAATAATTTATAAAACATAGAAATAATATAGACAACATTCAGCGCACTGCAATGCAGTGAAAATAGCATAGAAAGTAGTAAAAACAACCATGACCACCATATCAAATCCACTCCCACCTGGAGTAAAATGTTTCTTAACTCTTGGGACACTGCAGAAATGAACATTGAAGTTGCAGGATTTCTAAAAAAATACATATGAATATATACCAGAAGAAAATATATAATCTTAAAGACTTGGAATATATGTAGTATTAAATACTTACATGCCAAAAAAAAGGAAAAATACCACCTAAGATCTATTAGGATAGCTATTACCAGAAAAACAAGAGATGACAGGTGTTGGAGAGGGTGTGGAGAAAAGGGAACACTTGTGCACTCTTGAGGGGGGTGTAAGTTGGTGCAGCCATTATGGAAAACAGTATGGACATTCCTCAAAAAATTAAAACTAAAACTACCATATGATCCAGTCGTTCCACTTCTAGGCCTATGGAAACCAAATCAGTATATCAAGCAGATACTTGCCCCGCCTTGTTCATCACAGCATCATTCACAGTAGCCAAGATATGGAAATAATCTAAGTATCCACTGACAGATGAACAGATAATGAAAATGTGGTGTATATATATGCAAACAAATACCTGCCATAAAAAATAAGAAAATCTTGCCATTTGGGACAACATGGATGAATTTTCAGGGCTTTCTCCTAAGCAAAATAAGTCAAATACTGTATATCTCACATATATGTAGAATCTAAAAAAATTGAACTCAGAGAAACAGAGAATGGTGGTTGCCAGGAGCTGGGAAGTGGGGGAAACAGGGAGATGTTGGTCAAAGGGTACAAACTTTCAGTTATAAAATGAATAAGTTCTGGGGATCTGAAGTATAGCATGGTGACTATACCTAATAATTCTGAATTGTTTACTCAAAATTTGCTCAGAGAGCAGATCTTAAATGTTCTCAACACACACACACACACACACACACACACACAGTAACTATGTGAGGTTATGGATATGTTAAATAACTTGACTGTGGTAATCATATATGAAATCACCTGCTTGTACACCTTAAATGTATCAATTTTAATTATCAGTTATACCTCAATAAAGCCTGGGAGTGGGGGGAATGAATACACATCAGCCATTGTTTCCGGTTCAAAGTGTTTGAGAAAAAATTTTAAAGGTGTGTTTAAGGAAAGCAGAAGGAAGGAAGAAATGGTGATTACAACAAAAATTAAGGACTATGAAAAATGTATTCATTGTTCCATTTCATTGGAAACAATCATTAAATAGATAAATGGTAGCTACCTAGCAAAGAAAAAAGTGACAAAGTTCATACAAATTAAATGAAAACAGAAAGATAACTACAGATACAGGAGAAATTAAGAAAAACATAGGACTACATTGTAAATACTATGTAAATAAATTTGAAAAACTGGATGTAATGCATGAATTTCTTTCGGAAACTATAAATTATTGATATTGACCACATATGAGACAGAAAACCTTAACAGCATCATCACCCGAAAAGAATATGCAAAACTTGTCCACAATTTACAAAATTGTTTCTTTATTCCTAGAAAGAATGAAGCAACTCTATAAGCACTCATGTGGAAAGTACTCCAAGTCTTATTATTAAATAAGAAAAGTAAGGTCCAGAGCAGTGGGGAAACCTTTGTGGTTATTTTCTATGAAAAAAGATTAGGAATATTTATACACATATGCCAACTGGGTATGCATGTAAAATTTCTGGAAGGAGAGAAAAAACCTTCTGGGAGGGCAACTTGGTTTCTGGGTATAAGAGGGTGATAAACTACCTTGCTCTAGGCTCATCATCTTAACAGAACCCCTGAGGGCACCTGGGTGGCACAGTGGGTTAAGCTCTGACTCTTGATCTCAGCCCAGGTCATGACCTAACAGTTCCTGAGTTCGAGCCCTGCATCGGGCTCTGTGCTGATGGTGCAGAGCCTGCTTGGAATTCTGTCTCTCCCTCCCTCTGCTCCTCCCCTGCTTGTGCTTTCTCTCTCAAAATAAATAAACAATAAAAACTTTAACAGAAACCCTGATACACCTGGAGAAAGTGGAGAGTGACAAGAGTGGACAAAAAGAAATCCACTTAGCTGTGTTCTAAGTGAAATAAAACACACATTGTCTCTGGGGCACCTGGATAGCTCAGTTGGTTAAGCATACATCGGCTCAGATAACGGTCTCGTGGTTCACAAGTTTGAGCCCTACGTCGGGTTCTGTGCTGACAGTGTGGAGCGCACTTTGGATCCTCTGTCCTCCTCTCTCTCTGCACATCCTCTGCTTGCATTCTCTTTCTCAAAAAAAAAAAAAATTAAAAAAAAAAACACAAGTTGTCTCATGGATCTGCTATTAACCACAGAATTGATGATCTCATTGGGGTGACTAACCAACCCACTGAAGCAAATGTTTTTGGGCCACTTGGAATAAATACAATCTCATGAGCATCAGTTACATATATAATTATGGGAAGTTTCTATGAGAATTCTTTTGGTGATTCTGAAAATCTGTTTTGTTTTGTTGTGTTGTGTTGTGTTGTGTTTTGTTTGTATAGAGCCTGAAAAATAGAAGAATGCTTTCCTCCAGAGAAAATAACTGAAGAAATTCAAACGCAGTAGGAAAATGGGGGAAATAAATAGATTTTTTTCAGAACAGGAAGGAGAAAGCATTTTAGGGAAGTAAAAATATGTTTTCCGCCCACCTTTCAAGTTCCTGACTGGGACCCCTGTAATGAAAGATTAGCAAAGGAAGAGAATACACACGTATTTAACATAAGTCTTATGTGACATAGAACCCAAAGAAACCACTAAGCCTGAGTGTTTTTTATGCTGAGTTTGGTGAAGGGTAGAAAGTTGTGGAAAGATACTACAGGACAAAAGTATGAGGTAAGTATGGTAAACTTAGCAAGCCTGTTGTTCAGATTCCTCTCTGTTTCAGAGAAAATGATGCATCTTTCCTCTGAATATAGAGAGAGCACCTGTCACTTGAGTGGTTTATGACCTCCTTTGGGGAAAAATCAGAAAGTCCTTCTTTGAGGAAAACTAAGAAAAACTATTTCTCACATTCCTTCAGCTTGAAATATTCAATATGTCAAGGTGAAATATTTTGGAGTAGTATATCTTAAACTCCATCAACTTGAACCCTCCATTTTTGAGAGGATTGTTAGATTTCTAGACCCCTATGGAAAAGACTTTTATGCCTATTGGTTATTATTACTGTTGGTTTCTCCTTGAGAGATCTGAAAATATCAAAATAGGTTAGTGTTGTCTAACATTTAAAATCCATAGTTTGAAACTGTAAGGATATACTGTCAATACCAATACCTATCACCTATTAATTAGCTTGGTTTGGGTCTCTTCGGTGCAAAATTCTCATTTAATGCATGACTACATTTGATTAAGGGATCTTGGTTTTCTCAGTCTTTAGTTATATGCTATATCTAATAACATTCTAGATTTAGTCTTAATAATTAATTCATAAAATACCCTAATTTCAGCTTTTCAAAATTCAAATTTTTCTTTATGATGAAGGGTGACCTCTAAAGATAAAGATTCATGGGGCGCCTGGGTGGCTCAGTCAGTTGAGCGACTGACTTCGGCTCAGGTCATGATCTCACCGTCTGTGAGTTTGACTCCTGCATCGGGCTCTGTGCTGACAGCTCAGAGCCTGGAGCCTGCTTCTGATTCTGTGTCTCCCTCTCTCTCTGCCCCTTCCCCAATCATGCTCTGTCTCTCTCTGTCTCAGAAATAAATAAACATTAAAAAGATTTTTAAGATAAAGATTCATCTTGGAATATGCTTCATAGCAAAAAGCATATTTGAAACAAAAAAACTGGTCATAATATTTATCAAGAGTAAATGTCTTATATATTTTACTGTAATATTATGCCATTTATTAGAGTCCTATGTGATCTATAGATTGTGCCAGAGATAGAAATAGTTATGTCATGCTATGATCCATACTCTTCAAAAAAATTTTCTAATTGCATTTGATTTGTTTCTCCCCTACAGGAAACCCAACATACCAGTAGTCACTAACCTCTATGGCCACTTTTCTCCAGATATGCAGCAGAAAAATAATTTGCCGAAACATCTGCCAAATGAGAAGAGGGCTCCAGTTCCCTGAAATGTTGCTTAGAGCTGTGCAGAGTCACCAGCGAGCTTCTAGTCAACAGGTCCCACTGACCCCAATCTGCCAGCGGGAGAATTACCCACTCCTCTTTGTCAGTTCTGGAAATAAAGGTGGCTGTTAAGGCACCTGGGCCACCTGGCAGCTGGCAGGGACAACAAAAGGGGAACAATCGCTCTACATTTGCATAAGCGACAACTGTTCTGAGCTAGAAAAGGGGTCTGACCCACGAAAGGCAGACACAGAGGGACTTGCAGAGGCCAGTGTCTGGGCTGTGTGTCATCTTTCTGTTAACGACATTAACAAGCATATTCTCATCATTGAAAAGTTCATTTGCCATTTAAAAGCACTTTTTACAAATCAGTTGCCTGTTCACTAGCAGTTGATTTCCCACCCCACCCACAACACTCCTATTGACTATATTATAATGCACTTGCCAGATGGATTAGAGAAATAAGGTCTCCTCACAGAGAATCTTTCACCTCACTTAGAACAAGTCGTGGGAGATCAGTTTGGTTTGGTTATTTGTCTCTGTTCTCATTTTTACTATCAGATTTCTGCTTTTTTCTTTATTGTTCTCTTTATAATTTATGGTTTACTATGTCCTTAACCCGAGTTCATGAGTTGACTGTATGGTTAACTTATTTCCAAATTTTCTTCTATTGTTTTTCAAGCAAATGCCATTGGAGACTATAAATTTACCTTCACATACTGCGTTAGGTACATCTCATTTCGTTTTTTAATGTAGTGTCGGTGCAGTGGAATCTCGAAACAAAGACACACAGCAAAGGAGGTCGTGTGAATCTGGTCTGTTTGCAAGACCCAGCTTGCTTCATTTGTATTTCAGTGAGTTTGTGTGAATGTGTGACAGTCAACCAACATACTCTGCAGTGACTCCTGAAGGAAAATAGCAGACATGAGTCTGTGGTGTAGCATAGAATATTGCTGCTGTCGGATTGAAGGGCATTCAAGGAGACTTATTGTCTGTGCGCTTCCATTGGATTTTTTTTTTAATTTTTTTTTCAACGTTTATTTATTTTTGGGACAGAGAGAGACAGAGCATGAACGGGGGAGGGGCAGAGAGAGAGGGAGACACAGAATCGGAAACAGGCTCCAGGCTCCGAGCCATCAGCCCAGAGCCTGACGCGGGGCTCGAACTCACCGACCGCAAGATCGTGACCTGGCTGAAGTCGGACGCTTAACCAACTGCGCCACCCAGGCGCCCCTTCCATTGGATTTTTTAAGAAGCTGGAGGTTGAATTGCCATGACAACCAAAAATTGCTGTTAAGATTCCATTTGGAGCTGAGTCATTATTTCTGCCAATCATCCACTCCCTTCTGAGTAAGGTAAGCATCCAGACATGGAATGCAGGGAATCTGGAGTTGGAAGGACCTTAACTGTCATCTAGTGTGGTCTCTTACTAATTGGAGAAAGTACTTCCCGTATTGAAAATCTGAAAATAAGACTATCTTCCTCAATCTCTTTTATCTCTTTGTATTTTCCTGTCTCCTCAGTCTCTTTCTTCTTCTGTCTCTGTCTCTCTGTCTCTCTCTCACACACACACGCATACACACATGCGTTTCTTTCCTCCCTGTAATGCAGTTCACTTACTGACTTTACTTTCACTTAAATCACAAAGAGAGACATGTTTCCCTCTTTCTTTTGCGAGATAGTTCTTCAAATATCATGCCATTTGGATTTACTTTCTTCTCGTTAAATAAACACTCCTTGATAGCCTAGTCTTATGCCTGCACAGTGTCAGTCAAACCTCCCTAGACACACTCTTGTGACAAAATGAAAACTTTCTTTAGTTGGTGGTATTTCAAGATATTTAGAGGTGTAGAATAAAATTTATATTGGACTGAATTTGTGGATATTCTATTAAATGCTAACTTGGATTCTTCTGTATTTGGCCATGTCTTAACCATCATTCACTTCCTCTTTCTGTATTTTTTTTTTTAATTTTTTTTTCAACGTTTATTTATTTTTGGGACAGAGAGGGACAGAGCATGAACGGGGGAGGGGCAGAGAGAGAGGGAGACACAGAATCGGAAACAGGCTCCAGGCTCTGAGCCATCAGCCCAGAGCCTGACGCGGGGCTCGAACTCACGGACGGCGAGATCGCGACCTGGCTGAAGTCGGACGCTTAACCGACTGCGCCACCCAGGCGCCCCTCCTCTTTCTGTATTTTATGAAGACTCACCCATTTGTGCCACTGGGTGCTCCAGATAGCGATAGACCTATTTGGTCTCAAACTTAGGATCTGTATTGTGATGACCAGGCTACAGTTCCATTCTCATGGTCCTTGTCACCACTAATGTTGAGAACACTAACAGTGTTAGGCATTTCCTTTATGTGCTGCACAGGACACAAGATATGTTAGATATAGTCTTGTTTCAAATAACTTACCATCTAGTCTGGGAGGAAGGCAAAGAACTAAACAGTACATGTTTATAATAAGGCAAAATAGAAAGCCACACTATGTAATTAT
Organism: Prionailurus viverrinus; assembly: GCF_022837055.1. Taxonomy (NCBI): domain Eukaryota; kingdom Metazoa; phylum Chordata; class Mammalia; order Carnivora; family Felidae; genus Prionailurus; species Prionailurus viverrinus. The sequence continues at coordinate 20,869,175 of NC_062567.1, forward strand.
TTTAGATGTTTTGCATTTTTTCAGAGTTTGTTTTTGAGTATATACGATAGTCAATGTCCACCACTTATCTCTCACAAGGGTGAATAAAATGTTTTTCAAAACACTTAAAAATGAATTTCAGGTATGTGACTGGCATGGAGCTGGTCTAATGGTACCATAAATACTTCGGTTGATTTTGCAAAGGTAGGAAGATAAATGAGCTAATTGACAAAAACCAAGTTATCAGGAAATGGTAGTTCATTCCTTTAAGGATAAGACTCTTAAAATTATACCATTTGGGGGAAATTCCTCCTAAAAACTTTCCATATTCATCTGGATTTTTAAATAGATGGATGGAGCCTAATTTAACCTTTCACTGATGACTCATTGTCAACACTGTAAATGTTAGTCCTTGTCCTGGGTGATAATACAGCCGTGCTGGCAGGGCCACTGAGGAGGTTAAGACTGTTTTGTTATCTCTGAGATTTGTGGTCCACAAGGGGTCTTTTTGTTGTGACCTTGAGTTTATTGATTCAGTGTAATTTCATGCACAATATTCTGGCCCCTCCTTTCAAGTGAGGTAGAACCTCTGAGAAGAGCAAGGTTCATGGATGCTGACATGACCAAGAGTTCTTCTTAATCAGGAGAGGAACAATATGAATGACCCTTAGCACATCACCCCAAATTGCACATCACACTCAAACACTGAGGGATTCCAGGTTCAGGAGAAAATATTGGGTAGGAAAAATGCTTTGAAAAGACAAGATGAAGTTTGAACAGTGCCTGTGGACCAGCTTGCTTTCCCTGTGCTCCCCACCAAGACACGAGTCTCAGGCCACAGGTCAGCTGGATAGCCCCGCAAACCACAGAGCTACATTCCTTTTCTTATCCATATTTCTGCTATTCAGAAGACAATGTTCACTTGGGATTTCTGCTGCCAGAAAGTGAACCAGCCAACATCTGATTGCTACACAAAAGATATGTTATTATCATAAAGATGAAAAATGTCTTCAGAGTTGAAATGCTATCATTTGGGAAAAGAAGTGTTTTTTAAAAGATTATGCACTGTTAAAAAATAAAAATAGGGGCACTTGGGTGGCTTAGCTGGTTAAGCAGCCAGCTCTTGATTTCGGCTCAGGTTATGATCTCACAGTTCTTGAAATCGATCCCCAAGTTGGGGTCCATGCTGACAGCGCAGAGCCTGCTTGAGATTCTCTCTTTCTACCCCTCCCCCTTCTCTCTCTCTCTCTCTCAAAATAAATAAATAAATATTAAAAATAAAAAAAATAAATATACAGGATCAAGTTAGAATATCAAATGTGACCATCTGTAGCCATTCAATTCAACATGGATTCATTAAGGGTGTGTGATATGCCAGGAACTGAGACACAGAGATGACTGGACATAGTTTCTGCCCTTGAGGGGCTGACAGACCAGAAAGTGAACCACACTCAGAAGCCAACAATCAGTATTTAGTGTGTTAAGTACTATAATGGGCGTGAAAATTGAGCTAGGAAAGCAAGTGGATAAATTGGTAAGTCGGGTTACCTTATTTAAGGGATGGAATGGAATTTAAACAAAAAAGATGGGACTTAAAGTTGTTTCTAAATGATGCGTGTGGAAGAGAGGGGGAAGAACAATTTTGACAAAAGCACAGAAGAAGCAAAATGTGATGGCATCTTTACACTGTGAGGAAGGCATAAGGTTTTTGGGGTTGGGGTTTGGAGACTGAGTGACGACACTGCATTGGGGTTCATAATCAAATCCTTTGGTAAGAAATTTGGAGAATTTCCTGGGGGCAGGTATTATGTATTTTAAATCAGGAGAATGACAAGGTAATTTTTAGTGTTTTTTTTTTAGATAAATGTTTATTTATTTATTTATTTATTTATTTATTTATTTATTTATTTTGAGAGAGAGAGAGAGAGAGCCAAGGAGGGACAGAGAGAGAGGGGGAGAGAGAAAATCCCAAGCAGGCTCAAAGCCCAGCTCGGGGCTCAATCTCAGGAACCATGAGATCACGACCTGAGCCAAAATCAAGTAAGACATTTAAGTGACTGAGCCACCCAGGCACCCCTAATTTTTAGCTTTTAAATTTTTTTAAAAAGTAAAAGCAGTGTGGAAAAATGGTCTGAAATTGAAGAAATTGGAAATGAAGAGACTTAAGAGTTTCTTGGAATAGTTTGTGCAAAGAATGTAGCCGGCCTGCAGTGGTTTCGGGCATAGAGGTGGAAATGTATTCTAGAGAGCAAAACAGAATTAGCTGTGTTTGCCTTGGATGTGAAGGAGAAGATGGATTCTAGAACATGGCTGACCCTTGATAATGCAAGGGTTAGGGTCTCTGAGCTCCCAACCCCCATGCAATTGAAAATCTTGTATAACTTTTGACTCCTCATGAACCTTACTACTAGCCTACTGCTGACTGGGACCCTTCTAATAACATAAGGAGTCTAGTAACATATCTAGTAGGGGTGTGTGTGTGTGTGTGTGTGTGTGTGTGTGTGTGTGTTATGCTGTAAAGTTATAATAAAGGAAGCTACAGAGAAGAAAATGTTACTAAGAAAATCATAAGGAAGAGAAAATACATTTATAGTACCTTCCTATAAAAAAAATCCATGTAAAGTAACCCCGTGCACATCCAAACCATGTTGTTCAAGGATCAACTCTGCTAGTTTTCTGATTTGTGAAACTTAATGGACTATAACACCAGTCTGAGAACGAAAATGTTGAGTTCATTGCTCTGGATAAGATACCTTTGAGATGCCCATGGGGCACATAGGCTGCCAGTTTTAATTGACAGGTGGAAATATGCATGCTCTTGGGAGTGACTGGCCACGTGGACCAGGTAGGATAGGGAGGATAGGGAGAGATGACAATGAATGACAGGCAGTGAGCCTACTTTGAAGGTGGCACAGACCTCCTGTAAGTTTAGTGACCATAGTTTCCCAAGCTCCAATTGGCATGCTTGTTCTGAAAAGCATATATGTATTTTTAAGTAGAATGGACAAGTCGTTTTGAGTCGAAAATAATGATCGTATGGCTGCTTTTTCTGTCAACAAAAAGTAGTCAAAACAACTAGAGAAGCAGTGGCAGAGATTGCCCTGGGTTGCAAAGGAGACTGTTGAATTGCTCAGCACTCCCTATGCATGTAAATGCACTGTGGTAATATCCCTAGATATTTATTTCTATAGTGCTCTCATTCACTTCATTTCATTTTAACGAGGTGGCCGTTCTTCATGGAGTGGGGGCCATGGGCGCAGGAGGGAACATGAAAGACACAGCCTGTCATGCCTGTTGTGGCCACTAGCTACCTTTCTGAGGTCCTGGCTAATCGTTTTGGCTCCTATTCCTGCGTTGCCCAGTGCAGTGGCCATTTGAACTACCATGACCTACTTTTCCTGATAGAGCAAGTTCTACATTTTTAAATTTTCATTAAAAAAAAAAATCCTCAGCTCTATATGGAAGAAAAAATGTTCTGCTTTCTCACCATTCTCCCTTTGTCTCTGGCTTTTAATTTTTTGAGGTCTGATCTAGCTTTGACTGCATAGAAAGACACATATAACAAATAGCCGGTCACCCCCCTCCTCAGAAAGGACCGGGCTGCTGCACTCACGCTGTTGCAGCAAAATATTCACGGAATCGGCTCTCGAGTGCAGTCGGTTTTATTGTGTCATCGGTATCTTCAAAGAGGGATGGCCTGAAACATGAAAATCTGAGACAGGACTTGATAAAGCTACAGAAATGGAGCCCACACACCGGCCAAAACCTCTGCCTGCCATTCTGAGCATGCAGTCACTACACGCTTTATCAGGTGAAAGGCAGAATTCACAATGGGGGGAAATGGGAGCGGCACTTTTTGTTTGCATGTAAGGTATCCCTGCGTTCATCAGGCTTTCTAAGGCAGGTATGCTTTTTCACAAAATGAAAAGTGTCATAAATGTGATAGCCAAGTACATGCGTTTAAGGAAAGCCGCCACAAATGCGAGGGGGAAATTAGCATTCTAGTCATGGACTGCAAGCAGTGTATTCTGGAGTTCATTCTGAGGAGGTAATGACTAGGAAAATGACAAAGAAAACTGTTATTGACCATTAGTGAGCAATCACTCTGTCATATTACTGAGATAATTTAGATAAATGTGGGGTTTTGCTGTCTCCCAGGGAGACGGGCTGCTGACGTCTTTGATGATGACAGCCTACTTAGAGGTTGCATCTGACAAATATATTTTTTTGTTAAAATAGTCGTGTCTACACCCGTTTGTTAGATGTAGTAACAGCTCATTTTAAAAGTTTGTCAAAAAACTCTGGCAATTCTTTGTGTCTGGTACCCAGGGATACTTGATGAAATGCCCCTCAAAGGCTCTTCAGTCACTGTGGAAAGCAGTGTTTGGAAACATAAGGTATTTAATAAATGAATGCAGAGCGTACCATATTTTTGTTCAATTGACTTCTATTATTTTAGCAGCTGCTAATTATGCACTGTTGATATTTGGAGGCCGGTAACAGATTTCTCTGTTCCATCTGGGTAATCAGGCTTTTCGAGAATGGACTTTTCCTCATCCGAGTACTAAGAGGATTTTGGCTGCTGTATTTTGAGGGCAATGATAAAATCAATTCAAAACGAGGAGGTAGACAGCAGTTTGCAAGGGAGAAGATGAAATTTACCTAGTGTTGTTTGCAGAGTATTTCATTTTATTTTGACGTCATAGCACATTCTCTGTCATCTCTGTCATTTAGAGCCAAGAGGAGAACAGGGCGACTGCACCCATTTTCAAAGCAAATAATAGACGTGTTAATTCTGAGAGTATTTTATCTTAAGAAAATATTGAGCAAAAACGGCCATGGCGTATATTCTGTTTATTAAGCATTGGCTGTGTTAGCTGTGGAATTGGACTTTATTTGCAGTGGAATGGAGTAGGGCAGGGTGGGTGGGAGGAGGGGGGCAGGGGCTGAAGGTGGGGCTCCAAGCCAAGTACTGCAATGCACTAGTTATTGGAATGGGAAAATTTCTCAGATTTTCTTTCTTGGTTTTTTTTTAAGTTTACTCATTTATTTTGAGGGACACAGAGACAGCATGAATGGGGGCCAGGCAGAAAGAGAGAGAGAATCCGAGCAGGCTACGAGCTGCCAGCTCAGAGCCCAATGTGGGACTCAAACTCGCTAAACCATGAGATCACGACCTGAGCTGAAACCAAGAGTCAGATACTCAACTGACTGAGGCACCCAGGCACTCCAGTTTCTCAGATTTTATAGTTTGGTTTCCTCATATACAAAAAAAGAGGTGAAAATAGCATCTTGTTTTCAGGACTGCAGTGAGAATGACATTAGATAATGAATATATAGCTATGATGATAGTAATGATCATGATGCTTTATAAAAATGCCCAAACCGCCTTGGAATACCTGAGGGTGATTTTACTTACATAATGCAATGCTTTTGGGGATAACAGGTAGGTAGGTGCACCCTTACTTGGCCTCACCCACATGACCTCACCCACCTGACTCAGATCTTCAAGCTCTCCGAGTCTTTTAGTCAAGTGCCACCTTCCTAACGAGAGCTCCCATGACTCCCCTATTTAAAACATGAAACCCACACCCCACATGTATCCACGCGCTTCTGATCCTGCTTGTCTCCTTTCAGTTTTTCCCATTAGCATTTCTCAGCTTCCAACACACTCCAGCACTTACTCAGTTACTGTGATTATTGTACACCGCTTGTGTCCCACCACTAGAACGTATGTTCCCCAATGACAAGGGTCTTTCTCTATGCCACTGATGTGCCCGACTGTCTGGAAAAGCACCTGCTATACAGGAGCCACTCAGACTGTCATTGTTGAATGAATGAATGAATGAATGAATGGAAGAAATGTCCACCTAGGTTTCTGACCCTAAAATCCTGCTCTGTTCCCCAGACAAGACCCATGGCCAGACCCATAATTATTTCAGGCTTCCAGATGTCTCACTTCCAGCTCTCATAGGAAAGGATGAACGACAAATCCTACCTCCTGGCCCTCTATTCTGTTTCTCATACTCCATCACCAATGGGGAGATAAAACTAAATCCAACTACCTCTGACAGAAAGGAAGTATCAATTCTACAATTTGGAAAGATATTCCATGATATCCTAGTGGCTTTATTATAGTCTGTTTTTTTTTTAAGTTTATTTATTTGAGAGAGAGAGAGAGAGTGCGCACAAGCAGGGGAGGGGCAGAGAGAGAGAGGGCAGGGGGAGACGCAGAATCCGAAGCCGACTCCAGGCTCTGAGCTGTCAGTGCAGAGCCCGACATGGGGCTCAAATCACTAACCGTGAGATCATGACCTGAGCTGAAGTCAGATGCTTAACTGACTGAGCCATCGAGGTGCCCAGATTATAGTCTGTTTTAAATCTTAGCTTTTGCTCTTGGAACATATTTTAACTGTTGGTAGAGGGAGCAGAGCCAAATAATGACTGGATATTACCTATGCTTATCATTTAAAGCTCTCAATTCAACATTATTCACTGAGCAAAATTCCCACAAAAAGATTTATTACTTCGCTTGATTTTAACACTAGTGAAAAATGTTATGGAGATAGACCAATCTCAGCATGAATCCTAATTTCCTATCACTCGGAATTAATAGCTTTTGCCTCACCTCCTGCTTCTGACTCACATTCATCTCAAGAATTTACTCCCCAGAAACCCCTAGCTCACAGCAGCAAAATCTGCTCCCTCCAGGAAACAGAAACAAAGTCTGGGTTGAGGGTTTTGTTGATTTTTTTTTCCTTTTTTGCATCATCACAAAGACAAGCATCAGGGCTCATCGCTAGAGAATTCAATGTCAGAAAATCGAATTGGATCTTACTGGGGTTTTCCAATTTCAGTACTGTGGTTTTAGGAGGAAAAGTTTGTCGTATAAACTCATCTTTAGCACTAGAGTAATAGAGGGGGAAATTGCAGTCAACGGGAAATGGCTTGGCCAACACATTCTTTTTGCTCCCCCGGGTTTGACACATTATAGAATAAATAACCTTTTAGTGAAATTACGAAGCTTTCGTGTTGCCCTCTTTTCCTTCTCTGTGGATGGATGGTGAGAGAAGAAAATTGTGTGTAGCTACAAAGCATTGACTTTTTAGTCCATGGAGTTCTTTTTCCTTTCATATAGCTGTATTCCCTCATAGTTCTTGTCTGTATCTTCCAACCTTCACCTAATTTGTTGGAAGTGACCGTGCAGGGCATGGTGGGGAAGGATAGAGAGGAAGAAGACACTCTTATTATTAAGGCAATGAAAATTGAAGCCGAAAATGAAGATGAGCTAGCATTATCTGTGTACAATAGCCCCTGAAAGGGTCTGGCTCCTGATGAGCTCAGAACAGCAGAGCAGGAAGGAATAACGTAGAAACAGGGTCACGCTGCATAGGTCTCTCAAAGTCTGGCATACAAGTGAGCAGTGAGGGCCTTCAGCTGTTGCCTCAGCGTGTGAGGGGAGGAGGGAGCCGACAATTTAGATTGCCAAGTGAACCTGAAATTCGTAAATTAATATGTGCAGATGGTAGGGGAGCTTTTTCTATGGGAGGAGGTAACGGCCAGCCCTTCCTCTGCACCCAGTGGCTTCTGAAAGTCTTTCGAGTTCTGAGGGAATCGTAAAATGGAGGGGAGGCTGGGTTTGGGACCTGGCCTCTTTCCCTTTTCAGGAGCGCCCAGTCCTTTCAGTGCCTGCTCTCCTTACGGCAGGGTGGGACCCTAATTGTGTTGGAACTAGACCCTACTTAAACCGGGAGGTCCTAAAACTCCTGTGCCTCCCTCGCCCCCAGCCTCCTTGGGGAATTCTTTGGGTTTTCTTGTTTTTGTTTTTGTTTTAATTTATTTATTTGGGAGAGCCTGACACGGGGCTCGAATTCACCAACAGTGAGATCGTGACCTGAGCCGAAATCAAGAGAGGCTTAACTGACTGAACCACCCAGGCAGCCCCTCCTTGGAGAATTCTTAAAGACTGAACCGGTTTTCAAGGCCAAGACTCTCCTGGTATCACTACAGGGCAGAGCGAGGGATGTGATAGGTAAAGAGGTTTTACACAAGTGCCTCTCGAGTCACTGCGGGTAAGCTGTCACCTTTCTGTCCTATAATGGGCGCCATAAACAGACCTGCACGTGAGTCTGGAAGGTTGCCTGCCATTCTTCAAAGCTGTGCCAGTGACCTCGGCTTCTCCTTGCTACCTCAGTGTCTGATACGATCACACCATCCAATAGCAGATACAACCATTGCTGAAGTTGTTAATTCAAAGTGATAGGCAAGCGAGGTGCATGGCTGGTCTCCCCTCTGGCTCAGATGTCTCTGGAGAGTGAGATACTACCGAAAAAAGACACTCACATCAAATAAAATTTACTGTCGGAAGGAACCGGTGAACTGAGTTGAGACATGAGATGAGACATGAAGATATAAGGAAGAAAGAGACGACATTACTTCCCCAGCCACCCAGGTCATGTGCACTGGACTCAGGTAAGAATCCAGATTCCCCCAGCCCTTTGTTCTGTTTTCTACCTGCTGAATCGTGAGAACCCTCTTTCAGCATGTACTATCTTTTTCGGGAACCCGCTTTATCGTTCATGCATGGGGTGCTCAGAGAAACACACATGACCATGTCTGAAGGCCTCTTAGCATGAGCCAGGCAAAGATTTCTTTACACAAAGAATCAAGGACTTTGCACAAGTCATCCAAACGAGGAGCAAATTAAGTCCCATAATAGGACTAGTGAGAATGTGTTATGTTCTGAGAAAAAGGCTGATTTTCCTGTCAGCCAGTGAACAACTTTCAACTCAATCCCTGTTCAGTCAGTAATACCTGAGTTCTAGGGAGGAAACTGTATTCTCAGAAGAATCTACTCAAGAGCCAACATCAGGGAACAGCTGACTCCCCACCGTAACCCAGGTGTCACTGGCGTGGTACAAGTCAAGGGTGGAAGGCAGCACTATCCATTTTCCTGTTTCTTTGTTAGTCTGTACGATGCCACCACCCAGAGTTGTGCAGTGCACAACCTGTGCAGCCAAACACAGAGGTCCTTGTCTAGAGTATTAAATTCTACTCACTGGTGGACTAGGAGACAGAGAGATAGAGAGGAAAGGTTAAAAACCAGGAAATTTGGTTCTGAAACTTCATTTAGTCACTAACAACTGAGAAACCTTAAGAAAAACATCTCATCTTTCTGGACCTCAGTTTCCTCATCTGTTAAGTGATTAAATTAGTAGCAAATTCTCTGGAGTTGAAACCATGTGACTGGTTGAACCCTTCAAAGCTTTTCACCATTATACAATAAGAAACAGCTGTGTCCAAGGAACCGATTTTTTGTACAGCAGTTTGGCACATTTGAGAACTTTTTTGCATAATCTGTGGATCATTTCTCAGGAAGAACCCTCCAAGAATAGGCATCCTTTTGCACAGAAGCCAGAGTTGCCGAAGTGATCGCTCAGCCACTGCACCTCACAATAGACCTCTGATTAGCACCCGGGAGTCACGAGCAGGCGTTGAGTCAGCTGCACCTCCTGCTAAATACAGGTCTGGTCGTGCCGGCGCCTGCCAGATCCCCCTCCCATTGACTTCAGAGAAGTGACTTTAGGAGGAGATGTGCACCAGGCGGCTGTGTGGTTGATCACAGGCTGTACCCCAGAACCAGGAGACAGCACAGTGAATGCGGTTTTCTTATTTTCAGTCCTCTGCCCCCAATCAGATGTGTATTCGATTTCACGTTCCAACAGTGTGGCCACCAGAAAGAGACTATCCTGCCCACCTGTTCTGGTGGCCTGTCCATCATCTCCTGGGAAAACTGTGTACATAGGAACATCTCTTAGGATAGTAAGATGAACAAAGAAGACCATGTGAGTATTTTCATACATTCAACAAGAAAAATACTTTCGCTGCCGTTTAAAATGCTCTAGAACAGGGACACCTGGGTGGCTCAGTTGGTTGAGCTTCCGACTTCGGCTCAGGTCATGATCTCACAGTGTGAGTTCAAGCCCCACCCATGTCAGGAGCCTGCCTCAGATGCCATGTCTCCCCAGCCTCTCTCTGCCCCTCCCCTGCTTGCTCTCTGTCTCCCTCTCTTTCTCGAAAATAAATAAACATTAAAAAAAATTTAATAAAATGCTCTAGAACCGAATGATGGAAAGCTTCCAAATTCTTTTTTATGAAGTCAAAATAACAGTAATACCAAAACCAGACAAAGGTAGTGGAAAAAAAAAGACAAAAAATAATTCTCACTTCTGAATAAATATCAATGGAAGAGTTTAAATAAAATAATACCAATACCAGGGGTGCCTGGGTGGCTCAGTTGGTTAAGTGTCTGACTTCGGCTCAGGTCATGATCTTGCAGTCTGTGAGTTCAAGCCCCACGTCGGGCTCTGTGCGGACAGCTCAGAGCCTGGAGCCTGCTTCAGATTCTTTGTCTCCCTCTCTCTCTGTTCCTCCCGTGTTCTCTCCCTCTGTCTCTCTCTCTCTCTCTAAAATATAAAGATAAAAAAAATTTTTTAAATAGTACTAACTAGAATTTATCCATAAACTAAAAGAATAGGATGACAAATGGAATTCAGCATGGAGAATGAGTCCTGGCTCCAGGGCCAGATTATCCATGAGAACGAAAGCTGGTTCTGCACTTACATGGCTGTAGAATCTTGGGCAACTTACTAAACCTTTCTTTGCCTCCATTTACTTATCTGTAGCATGGGGACAATTCTCTACCTAGCGAGCTGTTGTGTGGATATCATTAGTTACTATCCATCAAGTGATTAGAATAGGGCCTGGCACATAACAAGTTAGCTTTAATTTTTGTTACTGTTCTTACAGGAATACAAGGTATGAGGCAGGTGTCAAACTGTTTTTCCTAAATAAAATGACCATTTGTTTCAGCAAAATATATTAAATAATAGTTTATTCTCTGACTTATTTGAAATAATGAGCTTTGCCATGTCCTAAATATCAGGGTCTATTCCTGAACTTTCGATTCTGTCATGTTCATTTGAACGTCTATTCTTGAACCAGTAACAGCCTGTGTATATTTTTAAAATAGGTTTTCATAATTTGTACAATTGTTCCCTCACTAATACCTTATTTGTTCTAAACTGTTTTAGTCATTTGTCCTACTATTTTTCTAATAGTGCCAAAAGGAAAGCTACAAATCAATTTCAATTTCACATATGAATATTAATGCAAAATGTTCAATTAAATAATAGCATATACCTATTGGGTATTAGAATTTCTTTAACCTTAAAAATTTTTGGATAACATTTGGTATCTTTTATTTTCCAGGAAAATGATGTATTTTTTTAGCTGCTGAAAGTTTTCTTTTAATTATCTAAGTATGTATTAAGTTTTTTTTATAATGAGTCTTCTACCTTTATTGTTAAATTAACTTATTGTTTGTTTTGTCTTTATAGTTGAATTGGCACTTTGTTCCTGTCTTATGTTCTAACTAGTTATTGTCCACGTATAGGGAAGCTGTTCATCAATGTTATATATTTATATTTTAAATAAGTGTTTTTCTCCTTTCTTAGTTCTCTCCTTTATTTTATGTTCTTGAGCTTTCTAGTTATTCATATTGTCTGTAAATAATGAAAATTTGGGGGCGCCTGGGTGGCGCAGTGGGTTAAGCGTCCGACTTCAGCCAGGTCACGATCTCGCGGTCCGTGAGTTCGAGCCCCGCGTCGGGCTCTGGGCTGATGGCTCAGAGCCTGGAGCCTGTTTCTGATTCTGTGTCTCCCTCTCTCTCTGCCCCTCCCCCGTTCATGCTCTGTCTCTCTCTGTCCCAAAAATAAATAAACGTTGAAAAAAAAAATAATGAAAATTTGGTGTCTGAATTCCAGCTTGTATACTATTGTCATTCCTGACCAGCCAATGGTGGAATTTACATAACAATGTTAAATAATAGTAATGCTCCCAGACACCTTTCTTCCCCTGACTTTAACGATTTTGTGCCTGTGTTGTTTCACCATTAAAGATGTTAATTAAGTTTGTGTTGAGATCTATTTGGTAAACTATATGATAGAAATATCTTTCAAAGTGTAGCTTAATGAGACAATTCAAAAATCAAGTACAGAGGTTAAGTTTCTAAACGCCTTTTTATTGTCTGATAATGTCTTCTTTTTATCTATTTATGAAATGTGATGTATTTCTTTACATTAAATTATCCTCACATTCTGCAAAGAAATAAATTATGACATCCTATTATTTTATTATATTGATGAATGAGACGTATTGATTTTAACTTGGAAACTTTTACAATTATGATAATATGTGTGATTGAACTTTAAATAAGTTTTCACTGGCTACATTAGATTTGTAATTCACTGTTGTAAAAGAATCAGGAGTGGGTTTTTTAAAGATCCTTTCCTCTCTCTCCATGCTTTTCATCACTTTGTAAAGCAAAATGGTTATTTATTTTTGAAAATATCCTAATAATGAACCAGTAGGGGCGCCTGGGTGGCTCAGTCAGTTAAACGTCCAACTTCGGCTCAAGTCATGATCACATGGTTCGTGAGTTCGAGCCCCGCATTGGGCTCTGTGCTGACAGTTCAGAGCCTGGAGCCTGCTTCGGATGCTGTGTCTCCGTCTCTCTGCTTCTCTCTCTCTTTCTCTCTCTCAAAAATAAATAAATCTTTAAAAAAAATGAACCAGCAAAATCATATGAAGCCAAAACCTTTTGGGAGATCATTTTTTCTTTACAATATTTAAATGTTTTTCCCGTAACATTGGTCTGTTAAGGTTAACTATTTCTTGAGTTAATGTTGGTACTTTATATTTTTTAAAGGAAATTTTCAACACTGATATTGTCAATTTATTATACAGAATGACTTTCCACATAATATTTTGTTATAATCATAATTGTCATTCCACCTGATACTATGTTATTTTGGTTCCACGTTTGCCTTATTTGTGTTCTCCCTTTCTTTAATGGCACAGATATGTCTGCCACTCCCACCCCAACTGAAAATAAAAGAATCCTTTGATTTATTTATCCTCTTTTTTTTTTAATAAATGTTTATTTTTGAGAGAAAGAGAGAGAGCAGAAGTAGCAGAGGGGCAGAGAGAGAGGGGGACAGAGGGTCTGAAGCGGGCTCTATGCTGACAGCAGAGAGCCCAGTGTGGGGCTCGAACTCCTGAACTGAGAGATCACGACCTGAGAGGAAGTGAGACGCTTCACTGACTGAGCCATCCAGGCACCCCATGACTCAATTATCTTCTTTTTGCCAGTTCTCCTTTTCAATAATTTCTACTTTTATCTCAATTTTTTTGTTTCATTTTTCAAATTTTTTTATTGCAATTTTTTCTTATATTTTTGTTGGTAGTATTTTTCTAGTGTAAAACATCTAGCACTAAGATTTTGTCTCTGAGTTCAGCTCTGGTCTCATGATACAGGCATAATTTGTAATATTCTTGTAAATTTCCTAATACCCTACTTTCATGTTTGGTTTTTTTGGCCCTGGTTATGTAGACATAACTGATTCTAAGTTGTCAAATTATGTTGAAAAGTAAAACTGAAACACAACATAAAGTAGAAGCCAGAGTAATCATTTTGCACATTTGTAAGCTGGTGAGTAAACAGTTTCACAGAGACCTAAAGAAATCAAACAGGAAATCTACATAAAAAATAATCTACATTAAAAAAATAACCTCTAAGTGTCTCTGATGAAATGGAACCAGGGGCTGCTATTTAAGAGCCATCAGACTAAACCACAATACCTCTTACCTGGAACAGAACAACAGATTAAGCCTTGTCCTTTTTACCTCTCCACCATCTATCTTTCAACACCTCCCAGGCCATATTAAACACTGAACATTCCACTATGTTAATAAAATCATACAATGACTACCGTTTAGTAAGTGCTTATTCTTGACTTTAAGATTACACAATTTGTGGGGTGTCTGGCTGGCCCAGTCAGTTGAGTCTAACTCTTGGTTCAGCTCAGGTCATGATCTCATGGTTCATGAGCTTGAGCCCCATGTCTGTCACACTGTCAGTGTGAAGCCTGCTTGGGATTCTCTCTCTCCCTCTCTCTGCCCCTTCCCTGTCGGTGCTCTCTGTCTCTCAAAATAAATAAATAAACTTAAAAAAAAAAAGATTGTGTAATTCATACAATGATACCAAGAAAGTAGATGGCCAAGCCAGGATTAAAAACTAGATGGGTTGACACTCACCAACACTTTAAACCAGTATACTTGGATGCCTCTCTTAGACTTGAAGTCAGACCCTAATGCTCTCTGAAGAACAATGTCTGGTTTATGAAATGTCTAGTTACATACACATAAGTGCTAGGTATAGTCAACTAAAGAGTTGGGATTCCTATTCAGACTTCTGGAATGCCCACAAGGTCCAGGAAAAAACAACTCCAAATCAGCTATTTACACTTTACAGAAGGGTGGGTGGGGGAAAAATACATTTTTGTCATTATGAAAATGGATGCACACAAAAGACTTTTTAGAAAATTTCTGCCTCATCATGTCTTTAAAATCCTCCCTATATATCTAGTTGCATTCCAGTATAAGCTGATAGTAATTTTCACATTTTCAATGCCTTTTGCCTCTAATAGTACAGATATTAGAAATGTTACTTATATAAGCAAAATCATCTCTATCATGACTTCAACTGTAATAACCCACCAGCCAGTGAATATTTACTAAACACTCTACCCCTCCACCTCCCACGGACACTGCTTACCTCAAAGCAAAGGATTAGCCATAAGACTTGCTCTGTGAATTCTTGCCTTATGATATATTTGATGCATTTCAAAATCCTTTCACGTAACACCTTATAAATGCATCTCCTGATGAACATCCTGCACATCTTACCAATCATGTTAAAACCAATAACGAGAGATAATAAAGAACTAGACATTAACTGGCATTACAGGTCAAGCCCTTGGAAAGTGACAAGGATTCTGCTGACTCTGAGTTGTTTTTTGTTTTCCCTGATCAGTTCTCAGCTTAGGTGTGCACCAAGCCTATTGCAGATTTTCATTCTGAAAAGTCAATATCCAAGGGCATATTTTAAATTAATCAAACCTGTTTCTGAGAGATAAGCTAAATTAGTTCCTTAAAAGGGGAATGTGAAATGCAAACTTATGTATTCATCATTATATTTAGCTTCAAGAAGTAACCTTACATAACCCCAAAGTGGATTTAAATGATGACTAAAACCCAAAGTCAAGTTTGAAGCTGATATTAAATCTCTTAAAAGAACACACTGTTACAATTTTCCAAAGTCATAGATTGCACTCAATATGTTTCCACTTGCTTCCTGCACTCACATCGTAACTTATGAGAGTGGTGTTGAGTGAAGTCAATAAATATGTATTAAACACCCATATGTAATATGGATCTAGAAAAGGGGTGTAAGATACAGTTTGTCTACCCAAGAGTAAAGTCTTGCTGAGATGAAAGACTTAGATGAAATAGTCATAGGTAGAAAAAAAAATTGTATGGAAATGACTAAAAATTCATAGTTTCTCCAAGTTCTAATATGCCCTTACTATCTCTGAGTTATCTGCCTGCTTCTGCCCCTTCTTTTGGTCACGGCCTGAAGCCTAGCTCCTTTTGGTCTAACGGCAGCCTCCTGAAGCCTTAAACTGAGGTACATTTTCTTTACCAAATGGGAGACTTCTATTATCCCCTGAGAGTAGTTTTCATAAAAGATTAGGGGGACCCTGGGTGGCTCAGTCAGTTGAGTGTCCGACTCTTGATTTTGGCTCAGGTCATGATCCCAGGATGGTGGGATCAAGCCCCACATTGGGCTCCACGCTGAGCAGGGAGCCTGCTTAGAGTTCATTCTCTCTCTCTCTCCTTCTCTCTCTCTCTTTCTCTCTCCCTCCCCCTCCCCACTCATGCTCACTTGTGCTCTCTCTCTCTCTCTAAAACAATAAAAGAGTAGCACATAAGCCTTAAGCAGCCTATTAAAAAAAAGAAGAGTTTCAGAGAAAACAAGAAAAGTATCTGGAGCCATTTCAATTGGTAGCAAACTTTCCTCAGTAAATACCCTAAACTCTTTAGCTATCCACCAACTTATTAACCAGTAGGAATTTGAAGGTTTCTAGGTCCTACTCCCCTTAAAGGAAGATAATTTTTATTTTGGTTGTCCCAGTGCCCACCAGGGTATTTAGCACATGCTAGACTTTCAATATTCTCTGCTTGCTTGATTTAAAAAAATGCATGTATGAAAAGTGTCTTCTTTATAACAGTGTTAAAATATAAAACTAATTAGTACAGCCTA
Organism: Prionailurus viverrinus; assembly: GCF_022837055.1. Taxonomy (NCBI): domain Eukaryota; kingdom Metazoa; phylum Chordata; class Mammalia; order Carnivora; family Felidae; genus Prionailurus; species Prionailurus viverrinus. The sequence continues at coordinate 20,885,379 of NC_062567.1, forward strand.
AGTTTGGATAAAGTGTCTTTTGATTCTTGAAATAAGCAGAAGACTGCATTTAAGACTATAATCTATAAAGTTATTTCCAATGTTTGCCTTTGATATTGGGTCGTACCATAGATCAACAAATTCTTTTTTTTTTAATTTTATGCTTATTTATGTATTTAGAGAGAGGGAAAGAGTGTGCACACACATGTGGTCATGCAAGCAGGGGAGGGGCAGAGAGAGTCCCAAGCAGGCTCTGGGTTGTCAGCACAGAGCCCAACTTGATCTCAAGAACTGTGAGATCAAGGGGCACCTTGGTGGCTCAGTCAGTTAGGTGGCGGACTTCAGTTCAGGTCATAATCTTGAGGTCTGTGCGTTTGAGCCCTTTGTCAGGCTCTGTGCTGACAACTCAGAGTCTGGAGCCTGCTTCTGATTCTGAGTCTCCTCTCTCTCTGCCTCTCCCCCACTCGTGCTCTGTCTCTCTCACTCTCAAAAATATGAATAAATGTGGTTTTTTTTAATTAAAAAAAAAAGAACTGCAAAATCACAACCTGAGCCAAAATCAGGAGTTGGACGCTTAACCAACTGAGCCACCCAGGCGCCTCAACAAATTCTTGAATACCAAAACAATGATGTCAAAAGACCGCTGTCTTTTTTTTTTGGCTTTGTATGTATAAATCTGGTAATTAGATGATTTTTGCAAATGCAGTAATAAAAATGATTTTAAATGGTAAAAAATCTCCTAAATTAAATAAAGAAAGGCTATTACTTCTAGCCTTTCCCTCTGATTTCCAGGTATTATCACTGCGACTGAGTTTTTCATTCCAGAGTTGCAGTCTCTCAGCTTTTGAATTTATGGTTGGTAATGAAATAGTTGTCCTCATAAAATACAAAAATATAAAATACCACTGTTTGAGGTGCCTGGGTGGCTCAGTCAAGTGACCAACTCTTGATTTTGGTTCAGGTCATGATCTCATGGTGATGAGATCAGGCCCCATGTCAGCCTCTGTGCCGGGTGTGGAACCTGCTAAGATTCTCTCTCTGCCTCTCCCTGGCTCATGCTCACGTGCTCTCACTCTGTCTCTCTCCTAAATAAATAAATAAATAAATAAATAAAAATTTTAAAATATAACACTGGTGAATTTCAATATTCTTGCACTAGAGACAAGAACAGTCTCTAATGAGAGAACTATATCTGTGTCCCACAAAATGGAAGTTGCTCTCTAGAGTCTGAAAGGAGACCAGCTTCTAGTTGATCGAGTAAAATTGTAAAGTAAATCAAGTAAAATTAAAAGATCGATTAATGATTGCAAATATGCCATAGCCTGAATGTTTGTCTCCCCCAAAATGCATAAATTTAAACACCATCCCCAGTGTGACAGTATTTGGAGGTGAGACCTTTGGGAGGTGATTAGCTCATGAGGGTAGAGCTCTCCTGAGTGGGATTAATGCCCTTATGAAAGACCCTCAGAGAGCTACCTTGTTCCTTCTGCCGTGTGAGGAGAGAGTGAGAAGATGACTTTCCCCAGATACAGAATCTGCTGGTGCCTTCATCTGAGACTTTCCATTCTCCAGAAGCATGAGAAATAAAATGCTTGCCATTAAAGCCACCCAGTACAGTAATCTGTGGTATTTCTTATAACAACCTGAACAGACTAAGATAAGATACATAAAGATTTCCAAAGCAGTGAGGTGAGTATCGATAATCCCTCCTTGGTTATACAATGTATCAAAAGCTAATTTTTCTGTTGCTATGTCTCCCGTAGCCAGTGCGAGCTCCCCCTTCACAATCAGAATGGCCCTCACAAGTGAACCCCAGCGGGCTCCACTGTGGATGATCCAGCA